>NC_056732.1:1326376108-1326708608 GCF_019279795.1 Protopterus annectens
ACGTGTGTCTGGACACAGCAGCCATAGCCAGATGCCCGGCAAGGTACCACACAGGCAGATGTACAGGGGTGCTCGTAGGAGGGCTGCTGGTCATCATGCCCCTGGCAGATGTGCCACAGCTGGTGTCACCAGATGCATGTTTCAGGCTGTCATGGGGGTGCAGGCACACATGGAACGGCATACCAGACAGGGTGTGAGGCTGCAGAGGGCTACTCATTCTGCTGTTATTGACAACATCCGTAATCTTGCAGGTGCCCACCATTATTTTGCAGAGGTCCTGGACAGACAGTTGGGTGAGATGGTGGGAATCCTTGACCGTGGAATGTCTGTGCTTGACCATATGGTGGGAGTAGTGCGCCGGCCACGTGGACGTAGGCTAGCAACACCAACAGGTGGAGGTCGACGTGGACATGCAACAGGTCAGAGCCATTCCCGTAGTGGCAACAGAAGCCCCAGCACTGCAGGGGGGGTGCTGTCCACACTGCAACATAGCAGGTCACATGCACGTGGCCCTGGCCAGTTCCAAGAGGGACCCAGATCCAGCGGACATATGTCATTATCAGGGGAGAGTACCATATTATGGCTTGTACCTATTAGTGCCCGTGGAACCTCTGGCAGGCACAGTTCTCGTGTCTGTGGCTGGAGATGGTGAACTGCACACCCTGCCAGGTACGGTCTGCAGCTGTCCAACAAACCCCTGTATAGGGCAGCCACATGGCAGAACTGTGTGCATGCATACACACACACACACACACACACACACACACACACACATGACCAACACAGCTAGGGCAACCCCATACCTACACAGACCATATCTGCACAGCCTAATTAATAACGAAACCCCCTAACACACACACGCATGATGTCAAACAAATAGCTTAGTCTAGGTCTCTGGCAACCCCACAAACACACCCTGTGCATACAATGATACCTGTACCACATCCCTGTCATCCATAACACCAATGCAGGGACAGGCTAATATGGTTCTGATGCACAGGGTGACTGTGCTAGGGTGTACCAATGTACTGCAGTGTAACATGTTTTCAGCACTAAAGTTTAATGCTTACATGTCAGGATATGTAGCTGTCCAGCCATGATGCATTATAGCAGTTATTAACACTGAGTGATTGTGGTCTCCATAATGTATTCCATTTGTGTTGTAGGTGTCTATGTGTCAGCAGGATGTTGGTCTGCTGTTGTTTCCTACAAGGGGTATGGCACTGTGGTGACACCTTGACTGTGCCTTATCCGGGGTACAGCTGAACACAAGTCACAGGTCTGTGTAACAGTTACTGCATGTGTCACATGCCTGATAGGTCTGAGGGGTGTATACAAGTGAGTGCATAGTGGCTGATGTCAGCAGCCCATCTGCAGTGGACAATGGTAAGTGTACTGGGTGGTACACACCACATGTTTGTGTATAATACACACACACACACTCACACACACACACACACACACACACACACACACACACACACACACACACACACACACACACACACACACACAGAGGCTTTGGTGTTGATGCAATACACAGAGAATACTGTACACATGGATGTATGTACTTTTGCAAGGAACCCATTTTAGCCTATTTAATTCTACCAAGACAGAATAGGCAAAACATCACATTGGGAAATAGTCTGCTAGTTTAATGTCATTGACCATAGCTATGTAGTTACTGCTACTACATTGTTCCGCATTTATGGCATGCACCACAGAGCTTATAGGACTAGCCCTTCTCCAAAGGTATATTTCAAGGTAAATGACATCAGCAGGCTTGCTAAAGTAGGGCAATGTGAGGTGCAGTGACTGTGTATGGCCTCAAAAGCATTACTCTCTACACACACACACACACACACACACACACACACACACACACACACACACACACACACACACACACACACAGTTCTACAGTTGCCATGTCTGGGATTAGAACTAGTACATCACACTACAGCATTATGCAGTTATTGCATGTGCCACGGAGCTTACAGGGCTGAAACTTGTCCAAGGAGGTATTTCAAGGTGACTGAGATCAGCAAGGTTGCTAAAGTAGGGCAATGGGAGGTGTAGTTACTGTGAATGGCCTCAAAAGCATTACTCTCTACACAAACACATACACACACACAGAATTCCACAGTTGCCATGTCTGGGGATTAGAACTCCTACCTAACTAGTACATCACACTGTAACATTACGCAGTTGTTGCATGTACCATGGAGCTTACAGGGTTGAATCTTCTCCAAGGAGGTATTTCAAGGTGAATGACATCAGCAGCCTTGCTAAAGTAGGGCAATGGGAAGTGTAGTGTCTATGAATGGCCTCAAAATAATTGATCCCTACACGCATAAACACACACAGAGTTTCACAGTTGCCATGTCTGGGATTAGAACTCCTACCTAACTAGTACATCACACTGTAGCATTACGCAGTTATCACACACACCAAAGAGGTTATAGGGCTAGCCCTTATCCAAAGATGTATTTCAAGGTGAATGTCATCAGCAGCCTTGCTAAAGTAGGGCAATGGGAGGTTTAGTGTCTATGAATGGCCTCAAAATCATTGATCCCTACACACACAAACCACACACAGTTTCACAGTTGCCATGTCTAGGATTAGAGCTCCTACCTAACTAGTACATCACACTATAGCATTACGCAGTTACTGCACATGCCTCAGAGCTTACAGGGCTGAATCGTGCCCAAGGAGGTATTTCAAGGTGACTGACATTAGCAGGCTTGCTAAAGTAGGGCAATGGGAGGTGTAGTGACTGTGAATGACCTCAAAAGCATGACTCTCTACACACACTAACACACACAGAATTCCACAGTTGCCATGTCTGGGATTAGAACTCCTACCTAACTAGTACATCACACTATAGCATTACTCAGTTGTTGCATGTGCCATGGAGCTTACAGGGCTGAATCTTGTCCAAGGAGGTATTTCAAGGTGAATGACATCAGCAGCCTTACTAAAGTAGGGCAATGGGAGGTGTAGTGTCTATGAATGGCCTCAAAATAATCGATCCCTACACACACAAACACACACAAAGTTTCACAGTTGCCATGTCTGGGATTAGAACTCCTACCTAACTAGTACATCACACTGTAGCATTATGCAGTTATCACACACACCAAAGAGGTTATAGGGCTAGCCCTTATCCAAAGGTGTATTTCAAGGTGAATGTCATCAGCAGCCTTGCTAAAGTAGGGCAATGGGAGGTTTAGTGTCTATGAATGGCCTCAAAATCATTGATCCCTACACACACAAACCACACACAGTTTCACAGTTGCCATGTCTGGGATTAGAGCTCCTACCTAACTAGTACATCACACTATAGCATTACACAGTTACTGCACATGCCTCAGAGCTTACAGGGCTGAATCGTGTCCAAGGAGGTATTTCAAGGTGACTGACATTAGCAGGCTTGCTAAAGTAGGGCAATGGGAGGTGTAGTGACTGTGAATGACCTCAAAAGCATGACTCTCTACACACACTAACACACACAGAGTTTCACAATTGCCATGTCTGGGATTAGAACTCCTACCTAACTAGTACATCACACTATAGCATTACGCAGTTGTTGCATGTGCCATGGAGCTTACAGGGCTGAATCTTGTCCAAGGAGGTATTTCAAGGTGAATGACATCAGCAGCCTTGCTAAAGTAGGACAATGGGAGGTGTAGTGTCTATGAATGGCCTCAAAATCATTGATCCCTACACACACAAGCCACACACAGTTTCACAGTTGCCATGTCTGGGATTAGAGCTCCTACCTAACTAGTACATCACACTATAGCATTACGCAGTTACTGCACATGCCTCAGAGCTTACAGGGCTGAATCGTGTCCAAGGAGGTATTTCAAGGTGACTGACATTAGCAGGCTTGCTAAAGTAGGGCAATGGGAGGTGTAGTGACTGTGAATGACCTCAAAAGCATGACGCTCTACACACACTAACACACACAGAGTTTCACAATTGCCATATCTGGGATTAGAACTCCTACCTAACTAGTACATCACACTATAGCATTACGCAATTATTGCATGCGCCACAGAGCTTATAGGGATGATCCTTGTCCAAAGGGGTATTTCAAGGTGACTGACATCAGCAGGCTTGCTAAACTACGGCAATGGGGAGTGCAGTATGTGTGAATGAGCCATAAACCATTCCTCTGGAAACACACACAAAATACTCAGTCATACATAACTTTACATTTGACAGGACTGTGTATATGACTGCTAGATGAATAATGACGTGTACTGATATGTTACACAGTTATCACAAGCACTACAGACACTACAGTGCTGAGGGCTACCAGAAGCAAATGTCTACAGTGACAGACATTGGCACATCATGTGATATTGGCCAACTGGATGTGTGGTGGGTGGGAGAGGCCTCATGATGGGAAGCTCTCTGTCATTGTCTGTCTCTCTCTTTCCCACATCTCTGTTTGTGTATGGTTGACCTATTATAGTGTGTTGTCCTTGGATACATGTGTGTATTCCTATCTGATGTGTGTGCAAAGCATGACTGGTGTGCAATGTGGTGTGGGTACACAGACACCTGCGACTGACAGATATGTATAGTCCACTGTTGTTGCCAGACATGGGCTTCATTTCTTTAAGTGTGGGAGCATGACCAGTATGACCTTCTGTACTGAACGTGTGGATCCATTCCAGGTAGGTTGTACTCCAGTCCAGGCATTTGTGTTCTACACCTACAGCTAACAACCTGTTTCTGCAGGATATCTGTAGATAGGTTGACAATATGGAGTCACAATGGGCAAAGGATAGTGGGATATTGTTACTAATTGTGTCTCTGCTGCTTCTGCTACATGGTTTTGGTGTTAGCAGAGATATTCAGACATATGTACTGTTTTACACTGTGATGTATTATGTCATCAACTACTGACAGATATACTTATTTGCTTGCAGTAATTTCCTGGGGAATACAAGATGAATGAAGCTGTGTCCAGTATTGTGGTCTGCAGCCTACATATTCTTGCACAATCGTGCCATTCTGGAGGGAGAACTGCAGACACTTGCTGATGGGTCTGTGTAAATGGTCCAGCACCTTGGTACTGTGGTGGCTGAGGATCCCATGACAGAATGGCCATATCCTGCTGTGGCCATACCTCTTAGCTGTGCAGATTCACACAGGTTACCCAGAGGCAGGGCTCATATATCTGGTCATTTCCACTTCACATTGTAGTTTACGAGCAGGTTTGTAGCCACCCATTCCTGGGTTTGCAAGCAGGGATAGTATGGGCAGACATCAGACTTTCAGACTTCACCCACTCCATGGCGTCTATGCTTCTACCCCCCCATTCTATCCTCTTCCTAACATTATGCATGCGATATCTGATAAGTATCCCAATAGTTATCACTTCATCCCAGCAGTACTTAGAGGTTGGTCCACAGTTCATGCAGTAGGACATGGTAGACATGCTACTGGGATTTGTCGACATGGCCTTGCATTTGTGTTCTGTGGACTGTGTTATGTCGTTATTTGGGACTCCATGAGGTAACATACACTGGCAGTACGGGTGAGACACAGGCTTTTGACAGAGGACTGTAGGGCATTTGGTAGTAATCATGCCATCTTTAGCAGGTCAGTGCATTCTGTCACTCCTACAGTCCCAGGCTGCAAGCCACTGGATTCCCCTGGGGAGACAGGGTAGGTGTGCAAGGTGTTAATGGCAATAGTTTCTGTCCTTATTAATCCATTGGTGTGGATGCTGACAGGTTGTTGCTTACAGCTAGGGACACACCTGCATGGGACACCTCTTCAGCATACTGCATTCTGTGGGTATTCCCATACAGAAGTGGGGGTCATATTGTACTCATTCCCAAAAGCAGGGATATGACCTGTGATGAACCTGTGGCTAATGGTGGGATGAGCTGAGTGCCTGTGTGCTATGGAAGCTTCTTGCAGCTGACTCACAGATATACTCGGACCATTCACCTTATGCTGGCTTGTGTGGGGACATCAGTGGTTTCTCAGTACTTCATAACTTTGCTTTTTGTGGTCTGCCAGTGTTTGACCAGACTACATCAATATTCCATACTACACAGACAACTAATGTGCTGCTAACCTGTATGTACAATTCCAAAGGTGTGTCCATTTGACAGTAACATTTTATTCACTCTCTGTCTAGGATACTTCCACCTGTGTACTGTGTGCATGTCTGGCCTCACATTCATGCCATGTCCATCTTTCAGATTGTGACAGATATTACATCTGAACAATTAGTATGGATTACTGCTGGATTGGGTCTTGCTGGGATGCACTGTGTTTGGTACTGCAGTTGTCAGAACTTGGCCCTGTCATCAACAGTACTGGCCTTAGGGCACTGGGACACAACCCTCCATGCCTACATGCTGACCACTTTCACACAATATACAACACACAACAACCTAACACACAGAGTCCTGCATATTGTACATGTGCAACAATCTATCCTGCTAGTTTGGCCAGCTCAGGTAATCTGTGTTCCACTATTATACCCACACGTACACATTACATTTCTACATAGGTTTGTGTGGGGGGGGGGGCACACCTGACAACTGTAAACATTTGCTATGACTGTACTGGTATTTCAGGTACTCTGTTGGCTTCCATTTCATTCTGTATTCTGACCTATCATGCAGACTAGAGGCATATCAGTGCAGTACAAATCTTAGGTTTTACTGACCTACATTTCAGTTTCAGACTTCTTACCCTTCAGAACTAACATCCAACTGCCTGGCCTGTTGTAGTCTGTTTGTGTAGGCCTGGAGGGGGGCTGTTCTCCATTGCTATCAATCGGAGGCCTTAGCACGGCCTTTCTTTATGGTCATCTATGCCTGCCCTGCTGGCTGAGACTGCTGTTGGGTATTTCAGCCTCACAGACATGCATGTGTGTATCCTATGGACACACATTTAGCCCACCACATGTCCTGCAGTGGGATTTCTCACCTTGTCTATTACTGCCTAATATGTTGACACCAGTATTTGTTATGGATTTCATGCTGTCCATATAAGTGTCTACTATCTGCTGCCAGCCCATTCAGCCACCCGATTCCCTTGCATGCTCACATCCGTACCCTAGATACAAGTAGCAGAACATACTACTCCATTCAGCAATTGATAGGGAGAGTGACTTACCTTGTGGCTGTGTCAATGTTGAGGATGGTGCTGCAGGGCTGACTATGTCGGATGCACATAGTACACTCCCTATACATGGTTAAGCACAGGTAGTGTCATGTTTGGCATCCCTTTTACTGTATGTGCAAGTCAGAGAGAGGTGTCATTCCCTGGGTTCCTACCTTGTCAGTGTATGTGCTATGCGTTGCCTCTTTGCCAAGGCCTGGGCATACTGGGCATGCCTCCTTCTGCCTACAGGGGAAGGCTCAGATTGTTCCTCCTCCGAGTCAGTCTGTGCCTGTGCTGGCCTTGGCAATGGTGGGAGGCTGTGTGGCCCTGCCCTGTGCTGTTCCTGCTGCAGTGGTTTCTGCAGGATCATATTGTGTAGCATGGCACATACAATGACAATATGGGTACATGTAGCTGGAGAGTACTGCAAGGCTCCACCGGATATGTCCAGGCACTGGAACCGTGACTTGAGCATCCCAAACGCACACTCTATTATGCTTCTGGTTTGTGCGTGTGTCTCATTATGGAGTTCTTGTTTGAGTGTGTGTGTATTTCTGCCCGGTGTCATCAGCCATGGCTCCACTGCGTAACCAGAATCCTCACTAGATGGCCATATGGGATGTCCCCACTGGCAAATCTCTGGTATAGCTGTGTCATATGACAGTTGTAGGAGTCATGATAGCTTCCAGGGCTGCCAGCACACACATTCATTATAATGTCCTGGGCATCGCACACAACCTGGCATTTGATGGAGGGGAAGCCCTTGCGGTTTATGTAGACCCTACCCTGCTCGCCGGGTGGTGCTTTGATGTGTATGTGCGTGCAGTCTATAGCACCCACTACCTCAGGGTATACTGCTATTTGCTGGAAGAGATGGACATTGCTGGTCAACGCCTCACGGGTGTTGAGGAAATATATGTGCTCACTGGCACGTGCTGACATGGCATCCAGGAACTGGTGGAGTACCCTGGATGCTGATGCCTGTGAGATCCTCATGATATCCCCAGTTGGCCTTTGGAAGGTACCTGTGCCTAGTATTCTTACGCCTACACATACCTTGGTATCCACTGGGATGGGTTCCCCTCTGTTGGTTCTGTGTGTGAGGCGTGGCCGGCACAGCTCAACAATTTGCTGTAGGAGGTCCCTGTCCACCCTATAGCACTCCACTATCTCCAGCTCATGTAGCCCCTGGTAGGTTACCCTAGGTCTGTACACTCTTCTCCTTCTCCTCACTGTGGGTTGGTCATCAGCATTCTCATCCTCACCACCCTCAGCTTCTTCCACATATTGATTTATGAGAGCAAAAGCAGCCCCTATCATTTTGTTGCTTTTGTTAGGTAAAATGTCCCCATTTGTGTACACTGGTCATGTAGAGTTTGTGGGAAAAACCAGACTGAAAGGTGTTCGCATAGTTTATAGTAGTGTGCTTAGCTGGGCTGGGCTGCTGCTTGTGTAACTGGCTGATTTTTATACATTTCACCTGTCAGCTATGCTACTTCTCCTTGGTTACCTTCCTACTGCTGTTTTCCCTTACCACTGCCTTCCTGTTTAAGCCCAGAGGCATGCCATGCAAACCCAGTGCTCAGATGTGAACAGAGCTGCTATTTCCTTGTTTATTTATTTATTTATTTTGTTTAAAACCCAGTGTGCAGCATGCACACCCGTTTAGGAAATGTAAATACTGCTAGGCAGCTTCAGACACACACCCTTCCTTAGCTGTGCTTAGCTAAGGGCAAACACGGGCCACAGAGCTCCAATAAGCTTACAGCATGCATGACACACCCCCTTATGAAGTCATCTAGCTCTTAGGCTTACACCATGGTATTACTGCACCTACACAGTTGGGTGCAAGCTAGCACTGAGGGGAAATCTGTGATTCAGTATAATTCTCCTCATTTGCATAGAACTGACTGCTAATGCATGGTTACAAAACCGACACTCAGCCTTCCCCCTTAGCAACCACTATTCCATGGTCTTGTTGTGTTATGCATGCCATTGACTACTATGGCAAAATTTTGATTTTGGTTTAAAAGCATTTTTCCAGCTTGTTTTATTATTTTTGGGCCGATCCCATTTGCGCACCGCTGCCCTACGCTTAAACAGCCGAAATCAGCCAAAAAAATTTTTAATTTTTATAATTTTGAAACTGATTTTCATGCCTATTGTCATATATTTGGCCTTTGGCATGCCTAACCTTTCTAATACATGCGTTTTTATGAGCTGTCATGCCTCCATTTTGTAGTTTGCAGAAATGTATTCAGCTACTGGCTGAATACATTTCTGCAGTCTACACTATTTCTGCACGGATGCCTGCCTGCTTCCTGGATCGCTAATTTCACCTCATTTGCATGTTTTTCACCAGCAAATGAGGTAATTAGCATACAGGGGCTGTGTCCATGCAGTAATAGTGCAGGAGGGCTCGTGCACATCCCAGGATGTCATTCCTGGATCGCACATGAGCCATATTGCCTGCAGCAGCTCTCGCACTATTCCTGCACGCCGTGCAGAGCTTGCTGAATTCTGGGGATAGTCTTACCCCCTTGCCTTAACAATGGGAACCAGTACTCCAGTTTGCCAGTCCAGTGGTAGTACTCATACTTTCAAAACAATAAAGAAGAGAACTTTTAGCCAAAATATCGTAACAAAGACCAAAGCATTCAGCATCTCTGGCTAGATCTCATGCATATCCACAACTTTACTACTGTGGGGGTTTCTGACTACTGCAGACAAATCAGATACAGAGATGGAACCCAATCCATTAGATTTTAAACCATGTCCTCCCTGCAGGGCATGTCAAATGGGATTAATACGTTTCTTAAAATGTTCCCTCTATCTTACAACAATTTCCACAGTAGTGGTCAGCACTTTCCTGCCCCTGCATTATACAACTTCAACAAAGTTTCATCTTCCCTTCCTAGCAGCCAAAAAATTTGCTTGCACTTTACTGGTCACCTAATGGTCCTTCTCCACGGCCAAACCAAATTCCTTCTATGTCTAAGATTTTGCTTCAGGAACTGTGATAAGTCAAAGACATCCTAGCTTTCTGGTACCTCTCGGATGAATCGAGAAAGCCCTCTATAAAGCATTGCCTTAAATGAACCAGCTTTCCTTGTCAACATTGACAGGTGGCAACAATCCTTCAGTCACCTTAAAGATGAAGGTTTTGAACATGGTCCATCTGGACTCAATGTCCCTGCCTCACTCAAACACCCTCATTACTCATCTGGGTCTCCCATGTCTCCCTGACCAACTCCCAATCTGGAAACCCCAAATATCTAACAAGTGATGATCTGGTGATAACTCTCCCCTTTCTTTCAGCCAAGTCTCACGAACATATAGCCTCACAGCTGACTGAACACTCACAGAATCACTGGCAGGCAACTCAAGATGATCTGGTATCAAGTACATTTACAAGCCCCTCTGTGTTTGAACCTACTGTTTGTTATGGACAATCTCTGACTTGCACAAAGGTTCTGTAACAGCTCACCAGTCAGGTTCAAACACAGCAAGCTATTTCTCTCAGTCATTGCCTCCTAGATATATCTGTCATTTCCCATGTTAAGTATTAAAGAATGCTTAGTGGGTGGGTGGGTGACATCTTTTCATGCTCCTCATCTATATTCTCCAAAAAAGTCAAACATTCTGCACAGCAATTTGCTGTACAAGTATTAGCAACTGTAAGAATTCTCTCGACTCCACCTAGGTAAGAAAATCCTACTGCAAACCCTTTATTGAGAAGCCTGTGGGAAAATTTATACCCACCAGAGGTCACTTACAAGAAGTAACTCTGAAGAACAGGAAGAATGCTACTCCTGATTTAGCAGTCTGGCTCCAAATCCCATATTGTGCACAGAGGTGAATATTACTATACTGAATTTCTCCACCTTCTGTACCAGCTCAGATTCTATTCCAGCCAATGTGATGATGTTCTAAGCTATTTTTTTCTGCCAAAGTCAATGCTACCTGAACTTTCACCTATGTTGCCTACCACCTGGCTAACACTACCCCTAACAACCCTTCAGCTTGCAGGCAGTGAGGCCTACATGTTGGCTCTGCATGCTTGTCCTTCCTTCATTCCTTCCATTCCTTTGGGAGAGGGTAAGTCACTTTTTAGTTCTCCACAAGAGTACATACTCCTTGGGTTCACTGGGATACAAGAACAGTGATTAGAATCTTCACTGCACTGCATCCTATTCAAATAACTTGTGTGATCTTGTTTTTCACATTATGCTCTTTCACAACTATTACTAACCTGTAAAGTCAGTCTGCTAAAATGTCACCTACATACAAGGTCATGATGCCATTTGGAACTACTGACAGCTACTGGAAAGGCACCAAGGAGGTTACACAAATGATAATCAGTTAGTTATAGTAGCCTAACAACAAAGGTGCATTGCTTAGTAAGAATGGAAGATGAAATGAAATATCCTCACTGACACTATGGGCCGTATGGTATACAGGGATGAACCCTGACTACAGCCCCGAAGGCTCATGTTTTGATTATTGGCATGGGTGTCTGATGGACCAGGCAGAGGAGGAGGAGGAACTTGAGCGGCTGATGCTAGCTCCTTCTGCCTTAGCTAAGTCCACAACACTTGCAGCGCATAACAGTGAGTGCACTGCCAGCATGTAATGGCCACCACTGGCTCACTCTGCATAGTCCAGAAGAGTTATGGAATGGGAGGAATGTGTAGAAGAATGTACATCTCCTCTCTCAACCAGGCATCAACTGTGAGATAGCAAGCACATGAGGGGTAGGCCACTACCAGCCCCCTTCTACCTGATGCTTGCAGTTCGAGAAATGGGTGGGTTGACAGGGTATTCCTGATAAGATCAAATGGGCTGTAGAGCTCTTGCCTAGCCAGGGAATGCCTAGTTCCTACCCCCAAGGAACAAAGGCCCAACTAGGTGCATGTAATGAAGCCACTAAGCAGGATCCTTGGAGGAAGGGGAAATGACAAATTGTGAAATATTAGCAGCCATACTCTGCAGCAGTTTAGGGTGCAGCGGTAGTGTTGTCACCTCACAATTAGACACTGTCCTGTTCGATTCTCAGCTAGAGCGTCTTCTGTGTGGTGACATGCATGAAGGCTGTGCGTCAGGGTTGGCAACTCGGCACGTAAAAATCTACTGCCAATCATTAGTGGACTGGAGTTCCGCTGTGGCGACCCCTAACCGGGAAAAGCCAAAAGACACAACAACTCTGCAGCAGTTTAATCTGTCAGAAATGCTGTAACCACTGGTTCTCCTATAGACTTACAGTCATACTTGTTAATGCTGCAGATTTTAAATTGTTATGGTCACAACCAAGTCTGAGGGATTTACAAATATCAGTACCACTTTGGTGTCTCACCAGCAGCACTGTCAACCATCCCCCCAAAATTATACATTAAAATTATGCCTTACAAAATTTAGCAAATGAATGACCAAAATAAAAATTATACTTTCTAAATTTTAATAAATGATTGATGCAACTGCTCAAACAAGCAATACAACTGCCAAAAGACTTAAGAAGTGAGCTGCTTTGTTGTAGACCAGCAGATATTTAGTCAGTTACCTGGTGTATAAATCTAAATATATTATATCTTCCTAAAGTATCTCAACAGCTCACATTTGCAAAATCTAGTGCAGTTCTTCAAACCTAGTAGTAAGGTGAGACATGACTATACCACACGTTAAATTCTGTATGCAGATGGAAATATAAAAGTTATATGCAAAACATTTTTACAAGGAATGTGCATGTATGTTTTTCTGCTAAGTGTTGCTTTACTGCTGCCTTAGATCAAACAGAAGATCAAAAGAGGACAGATTACGGTGGTACAGACATGTGCAGAAAAGCAGAAGACAAATCTGGTAAAGAAAGGTTGGGACAAACAGGAAGAAGGTAAGAGGAAACAACAACAACAACCAGCAAAGAGGTGGATGGATTGTCTGAGAGAAGATCTGCGACAGTAGGGCATGAGTGTTGAAGAAGGCAGGAGTATGGCACTGAATCGAGAGTAGTGACAGTTAACACGATACCCTGCCTGACCCCATGTAGAAAATGGGGAAAAGGGGGTTGATAACGATGATGATGCCTTAGAATTACATTAATAACTAGGTTGTTGTTGTGTCTTTCGGCTTTTCCTGGTTAGGGGTTGCCACAGCGGAACTCCAGTCCGCTAATGATTGGCAGTAGATTTTTACATGCTGGCTTGCCGGGTCTAACGCACAACCTTCAACGAAGGAACGCCCATTCACTAGGTAATATTCCTAAATGAAGCTATCCTTGATCTAAGAAAAGGAAAAAATAAATACATCAAAATAATGCAGTTGTTAAAAAATAAAAATAGATCTAAGTTTAAATTCACAAGATCAAAATGGCCTAGCAGCATTTTCAGAGACTACTTTCATGCTAATGTATTTGTTTCTTCTCCAGTCCTTTCCTGGGCTCTGATACCTATCAGTTGTCCCTGATTTCGGGGATATCCCTGGATTTTGGTTCAACATTTTGTTCTGTCCTTCCTAATCTCTCCTAAAACTGGTAATCTGGGAGGAAAGCTGTGAATTATACTAAATAAATAATGATAACAATCATAGAGTTTTGTTAATTCACTTTCTCTGATTTTCTCAGCTTCTCAAGTTTAACAGTACTAGCACTGTAAAAAGCAATCCTGCTTGTTGTGATACATTTCTGGATTTGTCCCTAGTTTAGCAGGTTGAGAACTACAATCTGATTAAATGTCAAACGATTCAAAAGAAATCTATGTAAACTAGAAATAAAAGTTTTCCACTTACTCATAATGAAATCCAACATCATGATTACCAACAACAACCACCACTTCAGTAGTCTTTGGATGATGGAAAATCTTCAGAAATCGCCTTACATCATCAGTCCATGCCTGAAGCAAAAATAGAGAAAATATGTTCTTCCTGACTTTTCAGTTCTATAAAATAACTGCCCATTTCACTTAGCAGCAGAGCAACATACATAAAATACATGTAAAGTGAGCCAGACACTAATACTGCAAGCTTCCCATGAACTCGAAGATCTTCTCTCTTTCTACCCAAGACAACACTAGTAGTGTATCTTTTTACGCATAGTAGTGTATCTTTTTATGCATCTCTTGTTTGAAGATGCATTCGTCAAGTGTGTTTATTTATTTACTAACTTACTTCGTTTTACCCTGGAACAGCTGAAGACCTTTCATTCATAGTAACACATACAAATGCAGTAAAATCTGGTTTTAAATCAAAAACAATCCTTTTAAAAACAGATAAAGCATCAGAACATATATCTGTATAACATCTTGCAGCAAATAACACAAAGCAAATGTTATGTTTAAGGATATACAGAACTTCTGGTAATATAGGTAAAACCACAATTTACTGTTAATGCATTGTTGTAATGAAAGCATATTAAACAAAAGTTATGAGAGCTTACCTAAATGCTGGATCTATGGGTAGAGTTTCAGCTGTAAGAACAAGCAGGACAAAAAAATAAATTAAAAAAGAAAGAAAGAAAAAAGTAAGAGTCATGTCTCGGACTGCTTTTCCCCAAAACGTACCCTGCCTATCCAATTCTAGACTAAGCAAAAATAAAACTGAATCAGAAGGCAAAAGGATGGAAGGTGGGACATTTTCTGCAGACTGGGCTTGACTCAAATTGTGTGATATGGTCAAGTACTTGTACTGCAACAGTTGCATCTGATATAGCAGAGCTCCACCTGCTGGAACAAATAGGACAGAGTCACCCACGTTTCCTGGATGATTCAACTAAGGAAATATCTTCTTGATAACTGTGGTCCAACAGAAGACCTCACTCCTAACATGTAATGCTTTACAAAGATACACAGGATAACCAAAAAGTATAAATATCAAATGAAGCATTATTGAAGACCATAATGGACCTTGGGATAAGCTCTGACAGAATGCACTTCTGGATGGCTTTGCAAAGTTTTGTGACATTTATATACCATTAGATGATACAATTGGAAAATCACTTAAATTACTTACAACAGCATTGCTTAATAACTTTATTTTCACATCCTTTACAGAAGGAAAAACTGAAAGTTTTTCTTATGGCCTTAGGCCTACCTACATAATACCTGAGCTGTTTGTAAACATTCATACAGTGAAGATATTCTCCTTGGTCAGAATACCGAGAGAAGAAAATTGTTAAAAATTATGATTGATTTAAGCTATTTATTGATTGATTGATTGATTTTATTTAATGGGGAAGTCTGACTGTGCACAACACTGATTCTCAGTTATGGTCCAGGATGACTGCTGCAGAATGCTGGAAAATGTTGTACAGCATACATAGGTCCAGACAGGGTCTTAGTCGAGATCAGTCTGAGCACCAGAAAGTATAGTTGTGTACACTTACCATAAATGTAGATGCTCGAGTGTCTTCATTGTTGCAGTCATCACCTGTGGGTTATCCCTGCTGTGGTAGCCCTTGGCTGGCCCGACTACCAGAGTCAATGTTTTTTTTTGCATCGGCTGCAGTCGCCTGTAGTCTGACGTCAGGTCGTCAGTGCTACAAAGCAAGGCAGCTGAAGTCATTACATCAGTTTTTCTTGCCCTAACCCGTCAGAAGCACAAGGAAATAAGGAAAAGTGGTCCTGGTGGCTAAAAGCCACGGTGGGAAGCTTATGACCCCCTAGGGGAAGATGCTATATGGGGGATGGAGGGAGGGAAACTAGGACTGCAACAGTGAATACACTTAAACATCTACAGTTATGGTAAGTGTACACAACTGTACTATGTTCTTCATGTTTCACTGTTGCAGTCATCACCTGTGGGAGATTCCCAAAGCTGAGGAGAGGGGTGGAAGGATAGGTTACAGCCCTAGGCATGGGTCAGCAAGCCCTGCAGAACTGCAGAGGCAAATCCTGCCCTAGACTTAGAAAAAAGAGGTAGGTGGTAATGCTTTTTAAACGTATGGACAGAGGTCCAGGTGGCAGCTTCCAAGATGTCCCTGGTGGGAACTCCTCTGAGGAAGGCTGTGGAAGTGGAGGCTGCCCTAGTGGAATGGGTATGGATAGACTTATGGGGGGTTTCCCATGTAGTCTGTAGCAGAAATGGATACAGTGTGATATCCATTTGGAAATGGTTTGTTGAGAAATGGGCTTCCCCTCTGCACCAGGGGCAAAGCTGACAAGTAGTTGGTCTGTTTGGTGGTGGAGCAGTAGCAAGATGGTAGCTAGAAGCAAATTTCCTAGGATTGGCCTGGCTTCTAGGCCTGAGAAAATCCATCAGTCTGAGAGAAATGGTAGTCGGATGAGAAGACGTCGTTTTTTGTATCGATTTGGTAGTGTGAAAGGCCTCCTCGGAAGCCGGTGCCTGCGTCACGGCTCTGGATCCAACCGAGGCAGAGACAGCCTAATGCTCGGAAGACGAAGAAGATTTCTGAGACATACTGAACTCCGAAAGGGTCTCAGTAGAGGCCTGCATAGATATCGAATCGGGCATCAGGAGCTGTGACAGCACCTCACTGAATTCCAGAGAACTGATGACCTCCTTAGCGGTAGCATTGTCGAAAGACTTAGCCTTGTGTGGTCTGTCTCTATCTTTATCTCTATGTTTTTTCGGAATGTCCACAGATTGTTGTCTGACAGACGCCATATCAGAATGTGAAGGTGGAACACGAAAATAACTCTCTACAAAAAAAGCTTTACGGCGAATGGGTCTCGCATTAAAGAGGGTGCAGAACTGGCAACGGGGGACGTCGTGGACTGGGCCTAAACAAATGACACAGTAAGAATGGAGGTCTTGCTGTGGGATCTGCTTTCCACAGGCGAGACAATTGTTAAACTTTTTTGGACATCGGTTAGTGCAAGAAAAAAGGATCCCCAACGGGCTACTTAGCTTTAGACATTTTCAGCAGAAATTCAACTTCTGGTAGCGACCAACAGGCACTCCTGCGAACTGCTTCTGCTACGGGCTCCACGGCAAGAAAGACTGATGTAAGGACGTCGGCTGCCTTGCTTTATAGCATTGACGACCTGACGTCAGACTACAGGCGACTGCAGCTAAGGCAAAAAAAAAAATGACTCTGGTATTCGGGCCGGCCGAGGGCTACCACAGCAGGGATAACCCACAGGTGAACACTGCAACAGTGAAACACGAAGAACATGTTGTAGATGATACAGTATACTTAGTGATAGTAACACAAAAAATACCCAATATTTTATATGGTGAAGAAAATACACTTCTCACAGCAGAAAAAATACAGACAAAAGTTTAATGGAGCATAATGACAAGCTGTGGTTGGGGGAATACAACTACAGATTAACACAACAAGACAAAGGTCTAGATGGTACAGTAACAGAGGCAAAAATCAGTAAATGTTCAGTGAAGTAACAAAAAGGAAAGTTATATACTTACCATAATGACAGATGTGTTGTCACATTTTCATCTGGTTCAATGTTTGGATTGTTGGAACTGACCTCAGCATCTTCTTCTAGAGTTATTGACTCCTTCCCTACCCATGATTCCCTACTCTCCACTCATTTATCTCAGATAGAGTTCACTGATTTTACCCAAATTATAGATACATTCCTGGGAACGCTATAGAAATCGGTAGCTGTCAAAGATTAATAGGCCTGCTATTATCCCAACAAGATTAACAGGAATCTAGATTCAGACAGGGTCATAGTTGCAAATGATAATTTGGAAGTAGGAAGGCATGTTGAACCAGACAAAAATGTTACAATAGGAACCTATTTTTATGTTAAGTATATAACTTACGTATCTGATGTGTCTACTTTCATCCGATTCAATGTCTGGGACAGATTCCCAAGCTGCCAACCAGATACCTGAGTGATATCAAGGAAGGCCGTTCCTGAGTACACTGGAACCAAAGAATGAAAATTCTCTGGATTGCATGTCCAGTTTGCAGTGAGATATACATGTGTGAACCATGGACCATTTTGTTGTTGCTGCTGCACAGAGGTCATAAATGGGAACTGTCCTCATGAATGCTGAAGAAATAGCCATTGTCCTTGTGGAGTGGGCTTTTGGTTTTGTGTTTATGGGTAAACCCCGGCTATAATAACATCCTATCTTCAGCTCTCTTTATTGACCTGTCCAAGGCCTTTGACATGGTCAACCACTCTCTCCTCTTAAAAATTCTCGAATCTCTTTCCTTAGAACCTAACGCTGTCCACTGGTTTAGTTCCTATCTCACTAACAGGAAACAGGCCGTCCTCTGGAATAAGGAACTCTCATCTCTTCTCCCAATCTCACTCGGAGTCCCCAAAGGCTCTATCCTTGGACCCCTTCTTTTCTCCCTCTTTATAAATGACCTACAAGTAGCTATTCCCCAGGCTACTTGTATACAATATGCTGATGATTCCACACTAATTTGCTCTGCTAAATCCATTTCTGAACTTAAAACAAATACTCAAACTGTATTTTCAAAAGTTGAAACTTGGTTCTTAAATCGTTGCCTACTCCTAAACGCAAAAAAAAACAAACTCTTACTCTTTAAGCCTACTACCAGATCCCCAGCTTTAGATTTCACTATCTTATCTAACAATGGAACCATTATAACACCCGACCCTACTACCAAGCTGTTAGGTGTCACAATTGACAACAATCTTACCTTTGACTGTCATATCAACAACACCATTAAATGTGTAAATAGGAAACTCGGCTCTCTCTATAGAATTAAGACTTTCTTAACCTCCCCAGCCAGAACTACTCTTGCCCACTCTCATCTCATTTCCACTCTTCTCTACGCTTCTCCCATCTATACTAACCTCAAGAAAAACAATCTTTCCAAACTGTCTACTACCTACAATGACATAGCTAGATTTGTTACTGGGAAACCTTTCAGAACTCACCACTGTCTGAATCTGCAGCAACTGAACTGGCTTGAACTGTCAAACATGTTACTTCTTTCCCAACTTACATTTGTCCAAAGAGCTTTCTACCAATCTCTTAACACACCTGTACTTTCTAACCTCTTAACCCCATATGCTAATCTAAACTCACTCCGCTCATCTAGCAAACTGCTAGTTACCCTAACCAAATCTAATAACCTAGCTGGTGACTCCCTCTTCTCAAACTCCATCGGTAAACACTGGAACCAACTTCCTACCGAACTTACTTCCATTCCAACTACTTTTCTGTTTAAACAAAACTCAGAACATACCTCAAAAGCCACTGGATGTGTCCCTGCTCTAATCCTGACTAAATGTTGTTTCCCCTCAACCCTCTTTTCTCTCCCTTCTGTTGTGCCTCCTCATTTCTCCCCTTAGCTTCCCTCCACCCTACATACCTCTCTCATATTTCTCTCCTCCCTATTTGGCTATGACTCTTTTCCTATACACCTGTATCTCTAATCTCTCTCTCTATTGTTGTCTCTCTCTCCTCCTTGGTCTTCCACTTTCTTCACCTGCTGTTAAACTTAAGCAAAAATGTTCAATATGATGTTATTTTAGATTATCCAGATAGTTAAACTCCTTTCCTTTTGGTAACAATGTACATTTCTCTGTCCTTGGTCTTTCAATTTTTTGTTTCCTTGTTTTTAAACTATGTAATAATATTCATTATGATTGCATTTAGATTGTCTAGAAATTTTTAACTCCTACTCTTGTTTGGATAACAATATTCCTTGTCTAAGTCCTACCAGTCTGTAATCTGTAATCTCTATATGTGGAGCTTTTCTCCCCGGGCCTCTACTGAAAATGGAAATATATCCAGCTAGACTAGCCCGGTTAACAAATGTAAAATAAAATAAAATAAAATAGTATTAACAAAGGTAATGCAGTCCAACAGCCGTTTAGAAATTGTGATCTTTGATATATTTCTTCTCAAATTTACCTTAGAAAAAAACAAACAGTTGATCTGACTTGCTTATTTCTTTGGCATGGTATAAGAATAATCTGAGTTGTCTAAACATCTAGTGTATACAGAAGGCATTCCCCTTTGTTTGAGAAATTGGAAAAAAAAAAGAGAATTTGTTCTCATTGTTAGTCTGTCTTTGTGGAAAATAAGATAAGGTGGTTTACATGATAGTGCCTGTAATTCAAAAATCCGTCTAATGGATGAGATTGCAACCAGAAAAATTGAAGCACCGAGGGCAATACTTGATCTACAGAGGCTGCCAGTTCAAAAGATTTTGGAGTTAGGGCTTGAAGCAAGACTGGATCTCTGATTGGGGGTCTTAGCAGAAAAGTTCCCTTATAGAAAGCTTTGGAGCTTTTATGAGAGGCAACAGAGGTGTCATTATCCCTTATGTGAAAGTCTGAGATGGCCGCCATTTGCACTTTAATAGTAGAAAAACTAGATCCTTGTTGAAAAATGTTCAGATGGAAAGTCTAAAACTTGACAGGAAGGTTGTTGAAAGGGGATCCAAACCCCTTCATGAAGCCAAAATAGAACACCTTTTCCACTTATTCTGATAAACCTTTTTGGCTGACTGTTTTTGTGAGGAAGAAATAACGTGAACCACCAATGAGGAAAGCCTGGCATTTCTGGCTATCGTCAGAACTGCAGAAACCATGCAATCAGCTTTAAGGCTTGTAGATCTAATAGAGGCAAGCCAGATGGGTGACTTAAAAGATCCGGGCTGGGATTCAACACCCAAGGCAGGTGTATTAAATTAGGCCAGAAGAAGGGAAACCACACCTGTTAGAGCTAGATGTCAGCAATAAGGATCACCCTGGTGTTGCACCTCATGGCTTTCTGAACAAATATTGTCAATAGTTGTACAGGGGAAAGGGACAGAGGAGACCCAGAGCCAACTGTGAATTACAGCATCCCTAAGTGACTGTCCCTGTGGGGGGATAAGGGTAATATAACTGCTGTACTTGTTCAGGCATGAGGCAAAAACGTTGCAGCAAGGTTGGCCTCAGCAGATGAAAATTTCCACTGCCACTGTCCAACTGAGATACCACTCATGAGGCAATAGGATTGAATTGCTCAGCTTGTCTACTAGTGCATTCAACATCCCTGGTATTTGCTTTGCTATCAGAAAACTGGGAAGACATCGCCCATTGCCAGACTCTCATGGACTCCCGGCAAAGTGGGTATGATTGTGTTCCCTCTTGTTTGTTGATGTACAATACCACTGACATATTGTCTGTGAGGATGGATATCACACCCTTGAGTAGGCAGTTATGAATGGACTGCAATGTTAGGAGGACCATTCTCATCTCCAAGAAATAGATGTGACGTTTGGCCTCTATAGGTGACCAAGTACCTTGAACAGACTTACCTTTAAAATGCCCCTCACCTTTGAAGGAAGCGTCCGTGGTCACTGTGTTTCATGGAGGTTATCCACCATCTGATATGAACTCTGCAAATCTGTGTGAGATGAATTTTGGTATGAAAATCCTTAGTACCCAGGATTCTGATGTACTGTTCTGTCAGGTTATGCACCCCCCCCCCGACTTCTCCAGTGTGAGGCAGTCAGACAATCTTTCAGGAGCACTAGTAGGGTTTCTTTGTGAAGGGCCTGCAAAACCCCTGACTATGCAGTCCATCTCTGCCCCTGGATTGACGCCCATTTGAGTTACCCCATCCTCTGCCTCATGGGGCATCTGTTTCCAGGAGTGTCTTGCTGACAACCCTGTGATTTTCTGAACCACATTTTCTTACCACCCCTTTGGTTCCTGGAATAGAATGTCTGAGGGTTGGAGAAATGGATTCTCACAGCAGAAAGGGTCTTACTGTCCTGCTCACTCATAGTAAGAGTTTCTTTAACTTTTGGCCCAAATAGGGTGGAGCCATCAAAAGAGGCACTGATAAAGGACACCATGACGGTTTCTGTGAAATCACAGAGTTGTAGCCACGAATGACGACACATGGTAATGCCTGTGCCTGTCCCTGCTGCTCTTGCAGTACCATCTGCTGCATTAGAAAGCAGGCGCATAGCTATATTACAAGTGGATTGTAGGGTAGCCAATTGGATGCCCACTGCTTTTTGAATATCTGATGGCAAGTTAGTCGAAAGGGACTTTGAAATCTCCTTGGTCAAGTCCCTCTGAAAACAAGTCATATGTGCAAGGTAATTCAATGCTCTGAGTGCAAAAGCTGCTGAACCATAAGTCCATTTCCTTAGTCTGTCTAATGCTCTTAACTTTCTGTTGGAAGGATGAACAGAAGAACTCTCTTTAGACAGTTTGTTTTAAGTAGCTGCTGCTACAACCATGGCATCCACTGGTGGTTCCTTAGTCCAGTGTTTCCTGTCCTTTGGCACCACTAAAATCTTGTCATTTTTCGGGATAGATTCTACCCCATCAAGGCCTTTCCATGCCCTCTGCACCACAAGATCTATAACAAACCAGGATGCAGATGAGCTACTTCTGAAAGCTTTGAGGGACACAGATTCATCTTGTGAAGGGGTTTCGGTGGACCAACCCCCCCCATCTATTTAGTCAATTCTAGGATGTCACCAAATAGGACATCTTCTGGGGAGCCTAGTAGAGCCTTCACCTTCATCCAAATCTGTGTCTTCAGTGACTCAGGAGAGGAGTCTAGGTTGCTTCCATCTGCATGTCTCTTTCCTAGGATCTTGTCTCTGGGATTCTTCTGGAGACAGGTCAGGATCAGACTGGGAATTCAAGTGTTGAGCACCATTGATGCTTATAGGTTCTGACTGTCCCTATTGATCAGAATGAGATTGATAAGTCACAGGATCCACTGGGAGTCAGGACAGATCTGTACTCTAGGTCCACGTCTGCCTTCTTGGTCCAGCAAGGGCCCTTTCAACAACCTTGACAGCTGACACTACAAATGGAATTGAGGAAGTGTTATTCCTATCCAAAGACTCAGGAACTCTTCTAGGTCCAATTGAGGTCAGTTCCAGGAACGACCTCGGACATGAGCTATTGAGTGCTGAGGTCCCGGGAAGAAGACATGGCTCCAAAAATCTTGGAGTCAACTCCACCTCTAGGAACCCGACACAGATGCTTTGGATCCAGGACTCATCTCGATCCGAAAGAATAAGAGTCATGAGAGTAAAGGATGTAGTCCACTTCAATGTTCCCTGAAAAGTCGGACCAACTGAAGTGTACTGGAAGGGTTTCCGACCTATGGGAACCAGATCCAAAAGGTGAACCGGTACCAGAGAAAAAGGTGA
Organism: Protopterus annectens; assembly: GCF_019279795.1. Taxonomy (NCBI): domain Eukaryota; kingdom Metazoa; phylum Chordata; order Ceratodontiformes; family Protopteridae; genus Protopterus; species Protopterus annectens. The sequence continues at coordinate 1,326,399,327 of NC_056732.1, forward strand.
TGGGGTCAATAGGCTTGTACCCAGTGCTCCCTTTGGGGATGGTGTCGATCTGTGCCCTTAAGAATTTCCTCATCATACAATCAACAGCCATTTCAGAAGGACCGCTGGTAGATCAGACAGACCTTAATCATGATGTTATTAATGAGGGCCTGGAGAACACTTTTTCCTTGTTGTAAAAAAGGCAAATAGAGCCAAGGGCTCACTAAGTCTGAAGAAAATCTAGCATGAGGAGAGGGAGTTCAGATCTGACTAGCTGATCGATCTGACTGTGTCTCTGTTTTAGGTGCCAGACTCAAAAGATCAATTCCATCCAGGGATCTTTTCCTTCATTTCCTCAAATGTCTTTTCCTCCAATTTTTTTTCTTCAGATCTTCTTTCTGTAGACTTTTCCTTTTTTCTATTGCTTTTCCTTAGACTTGTCTTCCCTCTTCTTTTCTTTTTTCCATCTTACTTTTGGGGGAAGGTGAAACTGACCTAGAACCAGAAGTCATGGCTGGAGAGGCAGAAGATGAAGACCTTGACTGAAGGGGAAGCAATCCTTTTAAACTATGTTTTTTTCTTGCCTTGAAAAACCCTAGACCCAAAACCAGCACAAATCTCACAATCAGCCTGAAGGTGGGCGGGGCCTAAACAATGTACACAGAGAGCAGGTCTTGAGAAAGGATTTTTTTGTCTGCAAGATGAGCACTTTTTAAATCCTTGAGGTTTGTCTGATATCAGAAAAACTGCAACAAATGCAGTAACATTAAAATATTTAACAGACACACTATGTCTAATTCTGAGAGAGAAAAAAACATATTTCTAATATATTTAAGATATAGTACCAAAACACTATTTAGAAGAAACTCACCAAAAACATCTAGTCTGATACTATTAAACTACAAAAAAAAAAAAAAAACCCAATTAAATCACACAACTATAGACTACACTAAGTATCCCAGAAAGGAGAATTCATAGACTTCTAAAATGTTAGAAAGAACACTTTTACTTATAGTGAAATGCAGGGATCTCAGACACACATCTGGATGATTCAGGCAGCAAACAAGAGCTGAGGTAATTCAGTGAAAATGAGGGAATTATGAGTGGGGAAGGAATCACAGTCTCAGATCCACAGCTCTAGAAGAAGGTGCCAAGGTCAGATCCATTTAGATCCAACAACCAAATGTTGAATTAGATAAAAATGCACATTGGATCTCAACTGTTATTACAAGGAGTAAATGAGAGGACGATCTTAAAAGAGAGACTGGTCTGCATTCAGAGCTCTGCGTAGTGACCATAGACACAATGGGCAGACTGGTATGTCACATAAAGCTATTGAACTTGTTGTGGTTTGAAAGTAGAGAAACCATTAACCACTGACAACATTATTAAAGCCAAGCAAGAAAATAATAAAATAAAATAAAAATAACTACTTAATCGTGTTGCAGGTATAGTTGGCTTACACAGAACTTCATGACATAAAAAAATACATTTTATTTTTTTTTAGTTTCTGCCTGCAGTGGCCCTTTTTTTTGGGGGGGGGGCAAGGTAGAAACACCTGTGACAGCTGCTGCTCATGGAACAGGTGAAGAAAATACTCACTAGACACCCACACACCATAGGACTGAAGGACCACTAGTGGGGCATCAGTAGATACCTTCTTGGCCCATCTGCCATGTAAATGGTTTCCCTCTGCAATGTAGATTGCAGACAAAATTCAGTTGTTTTTGAAGGTCTGATGTCAGACTCTTATGGCTTCTCAGAACAGGGCTAATAGAAGAGTTCCTTCTTGCTGGTTTATCACACTACTGCTGTACTGTTCAAACTAATGGAAACTTGGCATGATGGAATGCCCACATGCAGGGGTTGCAACAAGAGAAGGAAAGCTTTCATCTTTAAGACAATCACATGGAGTTTTGAATCTCGGCCAGACTAAAATCCTTGTGCCGTGTGGTCCATATAGCAGGGAAGAACAAGCATCTACTTTCAAAGTGGCCATGAAAGAAAAAAAAAATAAAGGGCATGCATGACAACAGAGTAAAAGGAGAAACTCCATCAATTAACATCCAAGAGATGCAAGTCTTAAATCTATTGAACCTTTAAGATTCATAGCAGGGCATGTTGTGGTACTTCACATGAGGCACAACCAATATCAAAGCTGTAATTATACCAAGGCCTCTAAGCAAATGAGTGTGCACACTGCAGAAAATGGGCTGACAACTGTTTTTCCAGAGGTAAAAATGCATAACGTCTTGATATCTAGGAAAAACTGATAAAAACAAATGTAACTTTGCAAATAGAACAGTGATTCCCAGGGAAAGATATGGATCAGAAGTTTTCCATCAGATAAGATTGCTATGCAGTCATCCCAGAGGGGATAAGCATTCATACATGAAAACAAAAGTTGACCCTTATAGTTAGACACATATGGGTGGCTACTATCAAAACAGACCTGTGAACACTCACAGCAGGATCAAAACTAAAAAAAAAAATGACTCCAAATATGGTAATCTTTGACTGCTGTGCAGGTAAAAGTCAAGAAAATCCAAGCAACATATCCAATCTCCTCAGAGAACAATAAGAAGAGGGACTGACATGTCACTACACCAAATTAATTATTTGGGATAAAAGTAGTGAAATCATTCAGACTAAGATTAGATCTTTGGTTTTATCTGTTTTTGGATCTAAAAGAAATGAAAGTTAAGTACCTTTTGTAAGAGATAGGACCATTCTCAACTTGACTAATGCTACAGGTGTTATGTATACTTAGCAGTCAAACATTTCTCAGGCTGCTTAAAACCTCCTATTCCTATCATGCCCCTGTCTCTTCAGATCTACTACAGAAAAGCAAGAAACAAACTGCAAAACAAAAGGAAAGGGGCACTCTAACTCATACACCACAGAGAGTGAAGGGAGGATGGGCCTACCTCTTAAATATTTATGTTACGTACATAACTTCTTTATCTGAGAAGTGGTCTTATTTTCATGGCAATAGAACAAAGTCACTAGCAACTCTTGCTTGGAATGCATCACTACAACAACATGTCTCTCCCCCTTCCCCACAATACACTGGTTCTGAATGAGGAACTTGACATAACATCCAGATTCCAGTGACTTGCACAAGTATTGAGGGAAGACTATGAACATGCTTCACGTATATCATCTAAGGACATACATTTTGGGACAAAAGCTGTAAAAATTGCAACTGCTCCAGTGAAATGGGCCTTAGGTACAAAGAGAAAAGATCTCCCAGGCTTATCCTGACAAAACTGGATGCAACTAGACAACCAACCAGACACAGTAAATTAAGATACCTTCTGACCTACTCTGGCTTTAGCAAAGGAGGCAACAAGCTGAGTATCATTACGAGCACCACAGTGGACATCCAGGCAATGCAACAAATACACTCCATTGTTAGCATACTTGGGAAAACAAACAACTAGACAGATAATTTGGTTTAGTTTGAACACATGGCTATGTTAACATGAAAAAGAGGTTAGCTCTATGTCACATTCTACCTCTATGAAAAAAAAAAACAAGTACGTAGGCTGACAGAAATAACATGAAGCTTAGAAATTCTTCAAGGAGATGTCACTGCCACCTGAATAGTACAGTTGTGCAAGTTGCACTTGCCCAAAACAGTAGATGTTGAAATTCCTCAATGCTACAGTACCCTTTAGGTTATATGGATTGCATCCTTCCCAGGATGCAAAAACCAGGGAAGCCTGCAACTCAGATATCAGAGCAACATTAAGTACAGTTTTGCAAGTCAAGAACCTTACATCACCTTGATAAACAGATTCAAAAGGTAACATAACCAATTTCTCCAGCAAAAAGTTGACATTAAAACAATGGAAACCACCAAACCTCTTCACCCCCCATGCACATACACACACGCACACACACGCACACACACACACACACACACACACACACACACACGCACACACAAACACACACGCACACACAAACACACACACACACACAAGCACACACACACACACACACACACACACACACACACACACACACACGTATGCACACACGTACGCACAAGCACACACATACGCACACGCACACACGTTCAATCTGACTGCTGACTGGCTAGCCCAAGGAGGGAAATCAGCAGTCAGAGTGAAAATTTTCTCAGAACTTACTTTCCATACAGAGAGAAAGAGAGAAGGGGTAGGATCTAATAACCATGAACAAAAAATGAATAACAGCAAAGAAGCATATAAAGTAGAAACGCAACCAAACTTCATATCCCAACTCCTACTATACACTAAAGTGGGAGTGGGGGAAAAGGATAGGCATGCCTACTGCAGTAAGGAATTTGAACATCTACTGTTATGAGTACATGCAACTTACACAACTGTATTATGTTCAGCAATCTCAATGTTGCAGTAGCCTTTAGGCTACATGGGTTGGTTACCAAAGTCTATCTAACCTGAAAGGAGGAAGGATACAGCTGCAGAAGCCCCTGGAGAATGGTCCAAGCAAAGCTCACCCTGGACCTTGAAAAGGAATTCAGTTTGTAATGCTTTGTAAGGTTAAGTACAGAGTGTGACGACCCTCCACTGGACCAGTAATCAAGGAGTCTTAATCCTCACCACTGGCAACAGTGGGGGACGTTCAATGGGAGGATGACAAGTACACACACAGTACGTTCGGATGCAGCTCTCTGCGTCAAGTGCAATTTCCCTTAAGAGCATGCAGAGATCACAGTCAGTCCGGGGTTGGTTTCTCCCTCTTTTTCCAGATCCCCAGTAAGACTCCCCACTGGCACAGCTATAGAATTGCGTCCTTAGCCAGGGTTCCAAGCCAAGTCCTCCAACATTCTCTATGTCCAACCAGTGCTTCGTGTCCCTCAAAAGTAGCTGACACACACAATCCTGGAGATTTGTTTTACACACACATACATGGAAAAGACTGCCACAAGTTTACTAGCTATGCCACCTTCTGCCCAGATTATAAGGTACAGAACAATAGAGTTAACGAACCAAAAATAAAAATACCCAATAGCCACAGGACCCGGATCTCACAAATCTGATGAAACTACTTCCAGTAGGCGAATAACTTTATTACACATGAAATGGTAAAAATAGATAAAACCAAGCACTTTCGCTCGGTCAGTACCGAGCTTCTTCAGAGTACAAAATCATTTGTGCTTTCATTAACACTCATTAAATAATCATTGAAACAATCACCTGACCTTCTAAATCCATCCCCATTGATTAAAACCACATTGTGTCATAAAAAATGAACATATATGTATACTTGTAAAATATCATTAAAATACAACAAATTACAAAATTATGTACCAATGTCAGTGTGCCTTGTCAAGTGAAGCTTTCTTCTCTAAATCAAGCTGCGAGTACTGCTTAAAACTGGTCTTATATGAACTTATTGCACTAATCCCAAACACCATTTGAAAAACTCTGAAATAAATAAGATTACGTTCAGAGCATTAACTAGATGGTCACTGTTGTAATATTATAAGCGGGCCATTCTTAACCTTAATACACTACTAATGTTAATGTTCTCGTTCAACCCAGGAAACCTTCCTGAGTCTAACTTTAGTTGCCAGTGTAGTTCACGATATTCAAGCCTGGCTTCCCAGTTACCACCTCGTAAATCTGGTGTCACTTGCTCTAAGACCATACATTTTAACTCCATATTCTCACACACCTGTGCGTGCTTAAAAAAAGCATTGTTTTCTTTGCCCTTAAAAACATCATAGAGATGTTCATAAACTCTTCTTCTAAGCTTGAAGATGTATTTGGTAAGTATTGGCTGTGTTCCAGAAGGCCATGGCTAGTCTGCAAAGGGGGTAGGAATGTGTACCCCCCTGCTTGTTTATGTATCACATAACTGTGGTGTTGTCTGTGTTTATCAGTAGTTGTCCTGGATGAAGTAAATCGTTGAAGGCTGTCAGAGCATTCAGCTAACATCTCCTTCTGGTTGATATGCAGATGCATTTGGTTTGGGCTCCATTTGCCCAGAATGCATCGCCCTGCCAGGTGGGCCCCCCAAGCATTGTCTGATGTGTCTGTAGTTAGGGTTTGGGTGGCAGGGGGGTAGAGTGAATGACAGTCCCTTGTTTTGGTGACATGTCTCTGCCCAACACAGAAACTCCTGTTGTAGACAGGGAATGAGAGGAATCATTGTTTCCAGACTGTGACAATGTTGACTCCATAAACTTTTTAGGTACCATTGAAGTTTCCTCATATGCAGTCTCGCATATGGAATTAGTAGAATGCAGGATGCCATGAACCCCAAAGCCTGCAGAATTTGTCTTGCAGATAACTGGGTTTTTGTTGCCATTTGTTTGAAGTATGTTGTCAGTTGCCTTTGTTTGTCTGGCGTGAGGTAAGCCATCTGGGTAGTTGTATTCAAGCTTGCACCCAGGAATGTAATTATTTGACAGGGTACCAGTTGTGATTTATTTTCGTTTACTGTGTACCCTAGGCATGCTAGAAGCATTTTTACAAATGCCAGATGTTGAAGAAGAGTGTCCTTGTCCTCTGTTTGAGTGAGACAGTCGTCCAGATAAAGATAAACTTGAATGCTTCTTTGTCTGCACAATGCAATTACTGGTGCCAGGCACTTTGTAAAGATCCTGGGCGCAGTAGATAAGCCAAAGGGCAGTGCAGAGAATTGGTAATACAAAAAACCTGCTTTGAAATGGAGGTATCTTCTGCATGATTCTCTTATTGGAATATGTAGGTATGCCTCTTTTAAGTCTAGAGTTACTAACCAAGCATTCCTGCCTGCATAGACAGTAGCTGTTGTAAAGTCAGCATTTTGAATTTTGGAATGTCCAGGACCATATTCAAAATCGATAAGTCCAGTACTGGATGCCATGAATTGTCTTTTCTGGGTACCAGGAAAAGTCTTGAATAAAAACCTTGTCCTTTTTCCTTTTCTGGTACCAGTTGAATAGCCCCCATATCCATGAGGGACGTGACTTGTTTCTGGGCCTCTGCCCACTGATTTTGTGGCAGATCTGGCCATCCATTTGGAATTGGTAAGGTATGGAAATAAAATCTGTACCCCTGGGATACTATGTTTAATACCCACTTTTCCTGGGTAACCAACTGCCAATTTTGAGCATGAAGTGCTAGTTTTCCCCCCAAGGGGGCTGCCAAAAGATAAGCGCTTGGTGATGGTAGAGGAAAGTCATTGAGACTGCTTACTGTAGGGTTGTGCTTTGTTTCCTCCAGGTTTGGAGGTGGAGGTACCCCATTGCTTTGACCTGTAAGAACCCTGTGATTGGTATCTGGAGCCTTTTGAGCGCCTGGATTTGCCTTGTGTGGCTCTGTTGGCCACATGAAAGGACCATTTTTTAGTAGGCCAGTGTCTACTGAACCTGGTTGGTTGCACTTGTAAGAAATCTTTTACTGTTTGCATAGCTTTAGCTTTGTCTTCCATTTTCTTTAAAACCTCTTCTGCCTTATTACCAAACAAAGCATCATGCTGCAAAGGGGCATCCAACAATTTAGCTTTAACATGATCAGGCAGATTTTGCTCCTTGAGCCAGGCATGCCTTCTAATCACAGATCCATTAATGACAGCTCTACAGGAGGCCTCCAAGGAATCAAAACCACATTGCAAAGTATGCTTTCCAACCTGTTCTGCTGAATGCAATAATTCCTGTAACTCTTTATTTTCCACACAGTCAGAAATCAACATAATTTTCTGTTTCAGTATGCCCATAACATGCTGTTGATATTTAAGCATATGAAACTGACAGTTTAAGGCCCTGATTGCCAAGGTTGCAGACGTATAGACCTTCTTTCCCCATCTATCCAGCGCTCTGGAATCTCTATCAGAGGGGGTTGGATTTTTGGCTGTAGAGGCCTTTACACCCTTGGGACCCTAAGACATAGTCTCAGGATCAGCAGCAGAATTTTTTAATAGAAATTTGTGGGAGTCAGGAACCCTGTAATAAATGTATGGCTTACTAGGATAAAGGATAAAGGGTCTCAAAAATATGTCTTATGCTGCCCGACTGAAAGAACTCCAGCTCTATTCAGTCTCATACCGCTTGCTCAGAGGTGACCTGTGCCTGACATATATGGCCATGTCAAACCCTGATTTGATGAATATGCTTCACCTCAAAAAATCTAGATCCCTCAGAACCACAAGGGCGGGAGACTTAAACCTTGACACGGTTATTAATAGAACGTGCTGGAGGGACAGATTCATCACCCAGAGACTCCCTATGCTGTGGAACAAAATCCCGGTACATGTGAGGCAGAGCACCTCGCTGGCCTTGTTCAAGAGGAATCTTGACCAATGGATGGGGGATCGCAGATATACCCCAGGGATTACTTCAGTGTCACTGCTTGACAGAGGCACAGCAAAATAATAGGCATAGTTTTATTCAAACTAAAGGGGTGGCGAAAGCCAAATAACTATGGGCTAGGCTTATAAATGCCCTTGGGCAGATAGCCTAGTATGAACCTATGAACCTATGAACTAGGAGCCAGAGGCAGGGAATCAGGAGCCATGCTTGATTCCGAAAATACATCATCAACAACGTCTAATACAGGAGGTATTGCCAAAGGCCTATGCTGAGGAAGGGGAAGGAAATTCCTAAGCCTCTTTTTTTGATTTAGAGAAGTCCTGACTCTCCCAATGAAAATGTTCCCTTAAAGTATGCAAAGTCTCCAAAAGAATAATCCCCAGGAGAAGAGGCAGATGGGATGGATTCCTCTGCATCAGAATCCTCATAGGGTGGAATAGAAAATTCCTGATCAGAAGAGGAATCAGAAAAAATGGAAACCTGATCTGAAGATTCATAACTAGTGCCTTGCCTAGGCCTCTTACCGGGGGGAGGGGGGGGTTGGGAACCCCTGATCAAGGTAATTAAATCCTCAGCCATTTTGATCATCTGTTTTTTAGGCATAGGGGCCTGAGCATGTGGCTCATGCTTCAGTTTTTCAGACATACAAGATGTTTTTGACCTTGTTTTTGTTGCTGGTATCGGTTTAATATAAAAATGTTGCCGGTGCCTGCTCAGTAGCTCCGGACCCATCCAAGGGAGAGACATCCGTGGGTTCAATACTCTGAGAATCTCATGGCATACTGGGTAGAATGGGTCTCAGTAGAGGCCTGCGACTCAAAAGTAGCGGGTATCAGGGGCTGCGAAAGCACCTCACTGAGTACCGGCGAACCGGCAACTGGCTTATCGTCGTTGGTTTTGGACCTCAATGGTCTGTCTCTGTCTTTTTCTTTGCGTATTTTGTGAACTCCGGTAGTCGGATTGCTAACTGATGACATTTCAGGATAGTTAAAACTTGTACCAAAATATTTAGAAGCAAAAATGTACCGATGCTTAATAGTGTGTTGGTTAAATCTAGCACAAAACCGACAGCAAGGCACATTGTGAACTGGGCCTAGGCAAGGAATACAGTACAAATGAAAATCCTTATGAGGTATTTGCTTCCCACAAGTAATGCAATTATTAACTTTTACTGACATCGGTAAGGAGCAAGAAAAAGTTTCCCCAAAGGGGTACTTAGCTTTAGTTTGAAGACTTCGGTTCTGAAACTCAAATACGAAAATTTCAGGAGTCGGCGACCGGCAACTTGCGAACTGCTTCTGCTTCGGGCACCGCACGGCAAGAAAGACTGAAGAAAATGGCGTCGGCTGCATGTTTTATACCCCTGACGTCATGGATGAAGAGACAGCAACCGACGCAGGACACAAGACTTTGTTATTCAGGCCGACTGAGGGAAACCTGCCACCAGATTACCCAAATGTAATGACTGCAACAGTGAAACATGAAGAGCATCTTCTTGTCATCTGACTTCTAGTTCCCAGGCCAAACCCCCCATTGCTAGAATATGGCAGCATTTAGCTTCTACCTGTAAAAATATACAGACAAGGGCTTTTCCTCAAATCTTTGGCAGATGCTGGAAGTCCTAAAACAATTGTATTCCTTCATGCTTCAAAAGTAGCAATTAGTTAACTCCAAGGACAATACAGAAAGCAACCTAGCACAGACTCTGTGTGTCTAGCTGCATTGAGAACTTAAGAGGTAGCCACATTATTGTGTACTATAAAGTAATTTAATTTCAGATATTTTTCTAAAGTTTACTAGACTGCGGTTAACCCGCTGTATCCCAGTTTCCACTGTTAAAATATATACATTTAAACAGTTACAATAGTGCATGTACGTGGATACATTTTAAACAAAGCACTTTTACAAATACCTTTTTAGCACAAACATCTGTACAGAGCAGTTTGACATACACATGACATACATTTCTAATACATCTGTAACACAAGCATCTTGTGTAAATCATTTTGATATTCACCAATGACCTATAACTATTTACAAAATTCCAGCTTGCTGTGCTGGCAGTATCTCCTTTCGTCACACTTCTGCTCCCCTTCAAAAACTCAAGCTAGTTTTTCAAGTGACCCTTGAGAAATGTTGCTTGAGAGGAATGAGCCGATCTAGGAATACATTACCCCACTCCCTGTCTTCAGAACCCATCTGTGTTGACATTGTTAACCCCACTGTGGTGGTGCAACCCTAGGCTCCACCTTAGTAACCTGGAATTTTGCTGGCTGGCTCACTGTAGCCATGTTAAGGGATTGTGGTCTGTAACTACAGTGAATTTCCTTCCATACAGATATGGCTGAAGTTTCTGCACTACTCTTATTATGGCTAGACATTCCTTTTCTACAGCTGCAAAGCATTCCTCCCTGGGTTGAAGCCTATGGCTGAGATATACCACTGGGTGCTCTTCTTCCTCTGAAGAAACCTGGCTGAGTGCAGCCCCCACCCCGTGGTCTGAAGCATCCACCTGCACAACAAACTATTTGCTGTAATCTGGACTGGCTAACACAGGGGGACCTCACAGAGCTCCTCTAGGCTTCTGGAATGTCTGGTCACATGCTGGGGTCCACACTACCTTATATTGCCTGTTTCTCCTTGTCAGGTCTGTGAGAAGAGCAGCTATGGTACTATAATTGGGGACAAACTTTCTGTAGTACCTTGCTGCCCTTAAGAATGCCCTCACCTGCTTTTTGGTAACAGGGGCAGGCCATGCCTGAATGGCTTCCACTTTGGCAGGTTCTAGCCTGATCTTACTACTCCTCACTCTATGTCCCAGGTAAGAGACCTCTGCCATACCCACCTGACCCTTATTGGGCTTAATGGTCAACCTTGCCTCTCTAGTCTGCCCAGCACCTCCATGACATGTTGGAGGTGCTCTTGCCAGGAATGGCTGTAGATGGCAATATCATCCAGGTAAGCAAGGGCAAAATCTCCTGCTTCTGCTAGGATATGATCTACAAGCCTCTGGAAAGTTGATAGGGTATTTTTCATCCCAAAGGACATTTTGTGAATGCACACATGCCGAAAGGAGTTACAAAGGCTGACATCTCTCTGGCATTGGGAGTCAGGGACACCTGACAGTAGCCCTTGGTAAGATCAATAGTGGTAAGATACTTAGCCCCACCCAGCTGCTCTAGGGATTCACCTGTCCAAGGCATGGGGTAAGCATCTGACTCTGTGTGGCTAGTCCACACAGTACCTGGTGCTGCCATCCTTCTTTGTTACCAGCACCACTGGGGAGGCCAAAGAACTGCTGGACCCCTGGATTAGCCCCAGTTCCAACATTTCCTGTACCTCCTCCCTCAGAGTCTGTTTGACTCTATCAGGTACCCTGTTAGGGGGCTGCTTGATAGGCCTTTGGGGTCCTGTATGCACATGGTGCTGCTCCAGCTGAGTAGCTGAGTACACCCTGGTTTCCTAGTGCACATGCCCCCAAACTCCTGTAACACTGCTCAGATTTCTCAAACCTGAGTAGGGGATAGCTGCTGAGACATTGCTACCCCTTCCACTGAGGTGTCAGCATACCTCCCAACCATACCAAATTACTCGGTTTTTACCGGTTTTGAGGTCCAAATAATGGGGTGCCACAATTCCTAAGTGGCACCCCTTACTTTCCGAATTTCCCAGCTCTTTTATTTAAAATTTTTTTGTCCTCTTTTTTTGAGCAGACATCATCATGTGCACAATGACATCAGCTCCATGAAACGGTCTGCCAGCTTGATAGAATTGAGCTCAACAGCATAACGTGCATGCATTTCCAGAAGCCACATTATGGAACGGTAGTAGCTTAATTGCTGACCTTATCCAGAAATGAAAGTTTGGAACAGAAGGAAGGTGCTGGTTTATATTTTATTCTGTAATGCTGCTGCCGAGGTATTTAGCTGGTGCATACTTCTGTCATGCTGCAGATTTATTATGTAGTATTCTGGTGTGTGAGCTTAGAATGGAAGGAAGGTGCCAAGGTATTTATTCTGTAATGCTTGCTGCTGCTGAGGCATTATTTATGCAGGACTACTGGTGCATATTTCTGTAATGCTGCCATTTTATTTATTCTGCTGCTGTTTTATTCTGTAATGCCACCGAGGTATTCTGGTGTTTGTGTGTGTGCTTAGAATGGAAGCAGCAAGCAGGACTGCTGGTGCATATTTCTGTAATGCTACCGCTGTTCTATTCTGTAATGCCAGGAAGGTGCAAGTGCTGGTTTATATTTTATTCTGTAATGCTGCTGCCAAGGAATTTAGCTGGTGCATATTTCTGTAATGCTACCATTTTATAGAAGGAAGGTGCTGGTTTATATTTTATTCTGTAATGCTGCTGCCGAGGAATTTAGCTGGTGCATATTTCTGTAATGCTGCCATTTTATTATGTAGTATTCTGGTGTGTGTGCTTAGAATGTAAGGAAGGTGCAGAGGTATTTATTCTGTAATGCTGCTGCCAAGGCCTTATTTATGCAGGACTGCTGGTGCATATTTCTGTAATGTTGATGTTTTATTCTGTAATGCCGCCGAAGTATTCTATTGTGTGCTTAGAATGGAAGGAGTAAGCAGGACTGCTGGTGCATATTTCTGTAATGCTTCTGCTGTTTTATTCTGTATTGCCAGGAAGGTGCAAGCAGGACTGCTGGTACATACTTCTGTAATGCTGCTGCTGTGTGTGTGTGTCTGTGTGTGTGTGTGTGTGTGTGTGTGTGTGTGTGTGTGTGTGTGTGTGTGTGTGTGTGTGTGTGTGTGTGTGTGTGTACAGGTATCATGAGGCTAAATTCCTTACTCACCACCACTTTCCAGATTTTTGCCTCATATTTTTGTTCTGTGCCTCATAAAATCTGTGGTTTTCTGGATTTTTGTGGCAAATCAGTGAAGGATTGAATTCACTAAATAATGACAGGCTTTTGAATTTCAGATTTCATATTCTTCAGAAAATACATGGTAACACAAAACCTTTTATTCTAACAATTGTCAAAGTTTATAAGATCAGTATTTGAAATTTGTCCCTATTTTTTGGGCTGTATTCCCCCATTATTGGCTTTGTTCAGGTTTTTTGTGCTAAGAGGTTGAGAGCTATGGTGAGAACTGAATTTATTGACTATGTTTGGGGGCTGTATTCCCCCATTATTGGCTTTGTCCAGGTGTTTTGTGCTAAGAGGTAGAGCTCTATGGTGAGAAGTGAGAACTGAATTAACTAAATGATAGCCATTTAAGTTTCATTGTTCCTATCTTTCAGGAAACTGCTGATTTGGCATAGTGGTATGTTGCTCTGACTGTAGTGCATAAGGTCTTGGGTTCAAGACTTGACAGTGAAATGCATGGTAGTAACACAACATTTTACTCTAGCAACTTTCCAAAACTATACAGGCAATGTTTAAAATGTGTCCCTAGTTTTTGGACTTTTGTCCTCCCCCACTAATAAATTTTGGCTTTTTCCAAATTTCTTGTGCTGCAAAGTTGAGAGAGACAGCTGAGTGTCTAGTGGATTTTATAAGGAGCTGAGAGCTTCAGGGGAAGAGAAGTTTAGTGTTACTTATGCTGAGTCTGCTTGCATTGTTAATAGCATAACAGGTTAAATACTTGCTTTTGATGCAGAAAGCTGTAGGTTCTACTCCCACGGTATGTAGATGCATCACTGATACTGTACTGTGTTGTACTTTTAAAGGGGGAGGGTGTAACAAGTCAAGGGTGCAGCTACAGATACAACAGAAGTGAGAAAATCATGTGTGAAAGTAGACGTTTATGATGGAACTATTCTGAATTGGGCAGTTTTGTCATTACTGGTTCATACATTTTGTTTCATTGCTTACTGGAAAAATGTTCAAACAATAAATTTAAAATGCGCTCTAAGTCTAACAAGTGTGCTGTATTATACAATGAATATAATTTACTAAAGTCAGGAAGGTATATCAAAGAACACATGTATGTTCCTTGTTTCGTTTGCAAGGGGCCCCTATGATTTGAAAACAGCCCAAAGGTAATCTTTCTCCACCACTGGCCAGATGCATTTTCTTTGGATGCGGTGTAGGTTTCAATGCTGTTTCAATGAATGTGAGTTTCAAGGGCAGAGAAGTTTTAATGCTAAGTCTATTTTCATTGTGAGACAGTATTGCTTTGTTTAGCAGATGTCTAACAGAATTTGTGCATTTTCGTATAAAATGTAAAATAAAATCCAAATAATTGTTGTAGAAGTAAAGCAGTATGCACATTAGTGTTTATGGTAAATGGGGCGAAATAGCCAGGTAATGGGACATTGGAATGATTGCAGGGCGAATCTGGGCTGGGGCCATATTTTGGCTGTCTGTTCTTCAGTTTGCATTTGAAAGTTGGTATCCCACAATTCCAGTGGAGTGGGTGGGGTTATATAATTATGTATGCAAATTTTATGTTACTCAATGTACAGATTTGTACCTATTTTTCATGGGCCTTTGTCCACATTTTTGATGTTTCCAGGTTGAGAGGTATGGGTGTCAGTCCGAGCCTCACTGAGATCAGTCACCAGATCCCCCTCAGACTCTTCCTGAAATCCACTGCCAATACTCAGCACCAGGGCCTCTCTGTCATGATAAGGTTTCATCATGTTAACCTGGTACAGTTTGTGCCCCTACCTCCTGCCTAGCAGTTCTAACAAATAGTTAACATCAGTGACCTTCCTTACCACTTTGAAGGGTCCTGCCCAAGCTGCCTGCAGCTTGTTGTTTCTGACAGGAATGAAAGCTATAACCTGCTGCCCCACAGCATACTCTGTAGCTCACGCATTCCTGTCATACCAGACCTTTTTCTGCTGATGGGCTTCTGCCAGGTTCTTCTGGGCCAAGTCCACGAGTTCCTTAAGCCTTGTCCTGAGGTTTAGGACACATGTCACAACAGAGTCCTTGTGGGATTCACACTCACCCACCACTCATCAGGAATCAGATCTAAAGGTCCCCTCACCCTATGCCCATACAACAACTGAAAGGGTGAAAAACCTATGGATTCCTGGGGCACCTCTCTGTAGGCAAACAACAGATGAGGGAAATATTTGTCCCACTCCCTCTTAAACTGGTCTGCAAATACCCGTAGCATGGTCCTTAGTGTAGAGTTTAACATCTCCACCAGACCATTAGTCTAGGAGTGGTAAGGGGTGGTCTTTAGGTGTTTCAGCCCACAACGGTCCCACAGACAAGCCAGCAGGTCTAACATGAAATTGGCACCTCTGTCAGTCAGTATTTCTTTTGGGAAACTTACTCTGCTGAAAATCTGTAACAAAGCATTTGCCACCTTTTCTGCCTCAATGGAGGACAGAGCCACCACTTCAGGGTATCTGGTAGCACAATCTACTACCACTAGGATGTACGTCTTCCCTGTGGAACTTGGGGTACTCAGAGGCCCCACAATATCCATAGCTACCCTCTGAAATGGCTCAACAATCACAGGCAAAGCCATCAAAGGAGCTTGTATCCTGCCTTGCCTAATTTATAGCACTGCTCACACATCCGGCAGTACCCTGTTACATCCCTGGAAATCCCAGACCAATAAAAGCTCTGCATATGCCCATATGACCTGCAAAGGGAATGTCATGGGCTATGGCTAGAAGTGCCAGATGGTAGGCACTGAGCACTACCAACTGCTGTATTACCTCCCCCTGTAGCCTTCCCTCAGGGATCCACTCTCTATATAGTAACCCTTTGTCCCAGTATAGAAATTCCCCTTTCCTTGAGAATCAGGTGCCTCCCTGGCTATCTCACTCAGGTTTTGTAATGTAGGGTCTGAGAGCTGAGTTTGTCTCAGTTCTCTCTTTGTAACCCTTCCCAACTCCTCTTCCACAGGAAGTCTGGTATCCTATGAAAGCAGTGCCTCACTGTCAGCCTGGGTACTTCTACTACTCTCTTTTGCCCTTGCAGTTTCTCTGCCCAAGGGAACTTCAGTACCTACCAACAGCTGTGGCTCACCTTCAGTCTCACTGCTACAGGGTAGCTCCAGCTCTGAAGTAACCACCTCACCAGTCCTGGCTTCAAGTGAATGGTCTGTCTGGTTCCCCCAAGGCTACCAGATCCACATGCTTGTCTCCAAGCCTGAGTGCGTGTAACTGCATGCACACAAGGTACCGCATTATCAAACTCATTCCCTATCAGGACATCTGCAGGGATATCCTCATACACACCTACTTGCTTGCTTCCTTTTCCACCCTCCCAGTCATGGTAAACCCTAGCCAAAGGTATTTGGAATGGGGTCTCTCCTAAAGCTCTGACTGGAACAGACTGGACAAGCAAGCAGTGCTCCTCTTTAACTATTGCAGGCTTCACAAGGGTTAGGTTGAGGCTGTGTCTCTCTTAGCAGTGGCCTGTTTCCCATCTACTAAGATAGGATATAACCTCTGATGGTTGTTTGGTACCCTTGTTGTCTCCAAACAACTTACTGCTGGCATTCTCTGTCATTCCCACTTACTGGCTCCCCTTCCTTTTGTTCCCCACCTTGCCTCCATGGACATCTATATCCTACATGGCCCCACTGGTTACATTTAAAATATTTAACCCTTGATCCTGGCTGTGTACCTGAACTAGTGGCTTCCCTTGTTACTGGCAGACTGTGTTGGGGCGGTTTAGGCTGTCCACCATGGGTTCCCTTATATCCATGTGCAGCACTGGGTATCCCTTTCCTGTGCAGTGATGGCCTGCTTACTAGGTATATGTCTCTTTTTTCCCCAACTCATTTGCAGTATTGAATTCCCTATCTGTCAACCAGATTCTCATATCCTCAGGCAAAGTGATAAGGGGTTGTTCCCTCACTAAAAGGTCTGCCAGCCCTTCAAATGCGGTGGCCTGACACCCACTCACCCACCTATGAAAATAAGTGCTTGACTCAGAAACATAATCAGACACACTTTCATCTGCCTTACGTCTATGCTCACGAAACTTTTTTCTATAAACTTCAGGTGTTAACTTAAAGAATTCCAACAAACAATTTTAACTGTATTATAATTTAAGCAATTGGTATCAGACAATTTAGAAACAGCAGTTAAAGCTTTACCATGGAGTAAGGGGGTCAGGAACTGTACCCAGAGCCCTTGTTCAACATTATACAGTTTACAAACCCTTTCAAACATATGAATAAAACTATCAAAATGATCACCTTCTGTAAATTCTGGAAGAAATTTACTGACCTTTATTGCTTATACAGAATGGATTCATAGACTAGTACTAGACTAGCTGCCTTTGTGGGCCATTAGAAGCCTAGCCAATCACCCCATGTGAGAATCAAACCCTGCACCTTGTGTCTATAAGGTAAACACCTTAACCATTATGCTGCTTCTGGAGCTCAGTTAATCCCTTCCCCAAAGACCCTTGCAAAGAGTTAGTAATTCTTTTTCATGTTGCCTCTGCCTCTCATTGTCTTCAGCTTCCAAATGCCACAGTCTCTCTGCTGATTCTGCTTCGACCTCCAAACACCGCAGTGTCTCTGATGATTCTATTTCCAAACGTTTGGCCTCCAGTTCAATTCTGTTTAACTACAGTGAGGCAAAGCTGAACAGTTTATTTTCTGAGAGTTGTACATCCCCCAAGGCCAGTCTGGTTGTCCAACTGGTTGCTGGTCTGTGATGCAGCTGTGGTTAAGGCTGCAATCATTTCTCCTTTAGTCGGGATGACATGCACCAGTCCTTTGGCTTGGCACATCTCAGCCAAATATCTCCTTGTCAGCTTGCCATAATCCTCTGTTGACATCTTTCCCTGCTCTCCCTGACTAACTAATCTAACAAACAATAAATAAAACTATTGTGATATGAAACTCTGAATGTCTACTGAGTGGCTGCTTGAGAGTACAAGCACCTTCTTTAGTGACCACTGTTTACAGGCTACAAGAGTTCAATATCCACACCACTGAATCCCAATATGTGATGTGGTGATCCCACCACTGCCAGCTAAATGTGATGTGGATATCCCAGCACTGCCACCAACTGTGGCATCCCTCCACTGGACCAGTAATCAAGGAGTCTCAATCCTCACCACTGGCAACAGTACGGGATGTTCACTGAAAGGATGACAAGTACACACACAGTGTTTCCAGATGCAGCTCTCTGCATCAAGTGCAAACAGAGACCACAGTCAGTCCAGGGCTGGTTTCTCCCTCTTTCTCCAAATCCCCAATAAGAGTCCTCACTGGCACAGTTATAGAGTTTAATCCATGGCCAGGGTTCCAAGCCAAGTACTCCAACACTCTCTCTCTGTCCAACTAGTGCTTTGTGTCCCTGCCCAAGTAGCTCACACACACACACACACACACACACACACACACACACACACACACACACACACACACACACACACAAGGGAAAGGCTGGCAAAGGTCTACTAGCTATGCCCCCTTCTGCCCAGACTATAAGATAGTTACCACTCCCACCAAAACCACTTTATCAGCTACTTTAAGGCATTTAACAAAGGGTGCCCAATCTTACTGTGTAATATTAATACTAATACAAATGGTAGTTTGACCAAGAGCAAAGCTACTATGAGTGGTCCACACAGTGTCAGCATATAAACATGCAAGTACTCTCAAAACTTAAATATCTCTAAACACATCAGCCACAATGAAAAGTTTAAATATATTTAATAATAAATAATAAAACAGCAAGACAATACTAAATATATATATTCACTCTGACATCAGAGTTCAAAACCACAGGAAACATTTAAAATAACACTGTAGTACAGGCTCACACAAGTAAAGAAAAAAACATCTAAACTAAGCTTTACTATAGTCCTGTCTATATCTAAGAGAGTTACACTAATTCCTAGAAATGTACTATTAGAGCAAGGCAAATGTGTGGTGAATAGTTCTTGTTGCGAGGTCCAAGACAGAATACAGAATGTTCTGTCTCACTAAGAGACTTCTCAAAATAATACCTCAAATATTACTGCTGGGATAGCTTGCAGGATGACATCACGTCTTGTCATCTGACTTCTAGTTTCCAGGCCAATACCCCCATTGCTAGAAGCATTTAGCATCTACCTGTAAAAATATACAGACAAGGGCTTTTCCCCAGATCTTTGGCAGATACCTGAAGTCATAAAAAAAGTTATGTACTTACCATAACTTGGAATCTGTGCTACCCAGTGTCATTATTCACTACGAATGGGGCTTGTATCTGACCTCTGATCCGAGTTGGCAACTAAAAGGACAGCTCCAGAGCTCAAGCTCCTCCCCTTCCCATTATCCCTTGCTAACCACAACCCTCAGATAGAGTTTGCTGGATAGAGAGAAAGAGGCAGTGACAACTGCCTATAAACTGAAAACTCATAAAGAGGAACATCCCTCCATATCTACCAACTCTCCAGAAGAGGGGGGGGGGTGGGAATATGATGAATAATGACACTGGCTAGCACAGATTCTAAGTTACGGTCAGTACATAACTCTTTATCTGATGCTATCTGTGTCATTATTAATCATGGATGGGTCAAAGTCCCCAGCTACTATGAACCCTGGGAGGCTTTGGGGAAGGATATCACGTAGCACAGAGGAACCAAAGGAAGCCCTGTTCCTAGACACCAAATCTATATGTAACAAAGGTGTGGGGGTTAGACCAAGTGGCAGTGGTGCAAATCTCATCCAAAGAAAGTTTTGCCAAGAAGGCAGAAGATGTGACCTAGTAGTGTGAGCTTTAACTGGTCCGGAAAGATACAGGCACCTGCTTTCCAAAGTGAAATAGATACCTTGTAAACTGCCTGACCTTTCCTGGCCTGAGAGAAGGCAATGAAGAGCTGATCAGACTTCCGAAATTCTTCAGTTCTCTTAAGATAAAAACATAGCTGTCTATGAACACCCAGACAGTGCAATGTATATTCCCCTTTATTAGAAAAATTGGGGGGAAAAAGCACAGGCAGCTGAATAGACTGGTTAAGATTAGCCTCCGAGGCTACCTTAGGGAGAGACACCCTATCCTTGTAGAACACCATGAAAGGGGGCTTAATGCTGACAGCCTGTAACTCGGAGACCCTCCTGGCTGAAGTAATAGATACCAAGAAGGCAGTTTTCCAGGACAGGAATTTAAGATCACAGGTCGCTGAAGGCTCGAAGGGCTTCTGCATCAAATACTGCAAAACTAGCGTGAGATCTCATGGAGGGGAGGGATCATTGATTGAAGGCCTGAGGAGAAAGATCCCTTTGAGGAAGGCCTTGCACAACCTGGAAGAAAAGGTAGGACTTTCACTGAAATGGAAGTAAGATATGTCCGCTAACTGGAGTCTGACCACAGAGAAACTAGCCCCTTGGTGAAAAAGAGAGGTCAAGAACAACAAAATGTTGGGAATAAGGGCTAAAAAGGGTGTTGTTTAGCCCAAACAGAAAATTCTCTTCCATTTACTGGAAAATACCTTTTTGGTAGACGGTTTCTGAGAGGCCAAGATA
The DNA here is from genome assembly GCF_019279795.1 of Protopterus annectens. Taxonomy (NCBI): domain Eukaryota; kingdom Metazoa; phylum Chordata; order Ceratodontiformes; family Protopteridae; genus Protopterus; species Protopterus annectens. The sequence goes on from NC_056732.1 coordinate 1,326,420,024, forward strand.
ATACTCTTAACTGGACAGGGAAGCCTGGACTGGGAAAGAATCACTGGAACTGGAGGAACCTTGCAGTCAGACAAAGAGGCTGGAGATTGGGAATAGGAAGCTCCCAAGGATGGGAAATGAGACCTGGAATGGAATTCAATTTCCAAGGCGGATATATCAGATGAGATCAGAGGAGGGAGAACCATGCCGGATGAGGACAAAAAGGGGCAATGAGGATAAGAGGAGTCTTCAAACGACGGACTTTCTGTAAGACTTTGGGGAGGAGAGGAATTACGGGCTAAGCGTATAGAATTTCCGGCGGCCAATCATGGACCAGAGCATCCCTGTGTGACTCCCCCATCAGGGGGATCAGCCAAAGTAGTTGCTGCATTTCTGGTTGTCTGGGGAGGCAAAAAGATCGCAGCAAGGAAGACCCCCAACTGTCAAATATCCAACATGCCACTGACTGATTCAGGACCACTCGTGAGGACTCAGGGGAGATATGCTGAGTTTGTCGGCTAACACGTTGGAACTGCCAGGAATGTGTGTTCATAGGTTCATAGGTTCATAGGTTCATACTAGGTATCTGCCCTAGGTCATTTATAAGCCTAGCCAGAATGTGTTTGGCTTTTGCCACCCATTTTAAATTTATTTTGCTATGCCCTTTTTCGAGGTTAGTATACTGTGCCTCTGTCTAACAGTGACACAGAAGTGATACCCGGGGTAAACCTACGATCTCCCATCCACTCATCAAGATTCCTCTTGAAGAGAGTCAATGAGGGACTCTGCCTAACCTGGACTGGGATTTTATTCCAGAGTGAAGGGAGCCTCTGGGTTATGAATCTGTCCCTCCAGCATGTCCTATTTATTTCAGTGCTGAGGTTCAAGTCTCTCGAGCGCGTAGCTCGATGGGATTTGGATTTTCTGAGGTGCAGCATGTCCATTAATTCCGGGTTGGACATGGCTTTATACGTCAGGCACAGATCGCCTCTGAACAGGCGGTATGCCACTGAGTAGAGCTGGAGTTTCTTTAACCGGGCAGCATATGGCATCTGTCTGAGCCCTTTGATCCTCTTGGTGAGGTACTTTTGGGGTCTTTCCAGTTGCTGCAGGTGTCTGGTAAGGTACATCCCAAAAGGGGCATTGTACTCAATTATGGGCCTGATGAGGGATGAGTAAAGAGGCACGATGACGTCCCCTGATCTAGATGTGAATCCCTTCATGATTAGGTGGGCTATATAAAATGTTTTTCTAACCACTTTGGCCACGTGGTTGTCAAATGAGAGATTGCTATCAACTTGGGTCCCCAGGTCCCTAATTACTTCTTCTGTACTTAATGGAATACCACCTATGTGGTAATTTGTGGGCACTTTGTTTTTGCCAAAAGGGATGACTATACACTTTTTGGCATTTAGCTTGAGGCCATCGCTCTGGCACCAGTTGTCTGTTTCTATGAGGCCCTTTTGGAGGATGCTTGTGTCAACAGGAGAGTCGATTATGGCGCCCAGTTTGCAGTCATCTGCGAACTTGGTCAGCCACAGTCCTTCCATGTTGGCCTGTACCACTGAGAAATATATACCGAACAAGAGAGGTCCCAGGACTGAGCCTTGTGGGACGCCACTTGTAACTGGTTTGGAGTCTGACATGGCTCCAGCAATTCTAACCATGTGGGTTCTGTCCTTGAGCCAGTTTGCAATCCATCTAGTGACATAGGGGTTTATATTTAAGCTGGTGAGCTTATCTATAATGCCCGAGTGGGGTATTGTATCGAAGGCTTTGCGAGGTCCAGGTAGGCTGTGTGGACCACCTTCCCCTCGTCAATGGCCTTGGTGACTGTTTCAAAGAAATCAGCCAGGTTTAAGAGGCAGGATCTGCCCTTAACAAAGCCGAACTGGGTAGGATCCAGTGTTTGTAGGTCCCCAATATCTTTATTTATGAGGTCCATGATGATCCTTTCCATAGCTTTGCAGACCAAGCTAGTCAGGCTTATGGGGCGATAGTTTCCAGGATCCGTTGAGGCACCACCTTTATGGAGAGGGACCACTGTTGCTGTACGCCACTCTTTGGGCACATATCCTGTAGTAAGGCTGAGATTGAACAGTAGTTTTATGTTTGGGTTTAGCTCTTCTTGGAGTTCATGTAGGACGCAGCCGGGACACCATCTGGTCCCATTGATGCTGTGTTTTTGCTTTAGAGAGGCGGCTCTTACCTGAGCATCTGAGATGTCAGGGGCAGCACTCTGCTGTGATAGATATTTGCCCTTTTGGTGTGGGGAGAAGTTTGCGCTGAACCTGTCAGCTAGGATGTTGGCAATGTCTGTGGGTTCGGTGTATTTTTTGCCATTTTGGACTAATTCTGAGCATATCTGGGAATTACCACCCAGGTTCCTAACATAACTAAAGAAAGCCTTGTGATTATCCTTAGTGTCCTGTGCAATTTTTCTCTCGAAGCTGGCCTTAGACAATTTTATGTGTGCCCGTAGTTTTTTGCTAATACTGATCAGTGATGCCTTCCCTTTTTGGGATTTTGCTCTATCATTTAGTAGCTTCCCCCTTCTATTGTATAGTTTGTTTATGTCTGGGGTCCATCAGACAGGAAGTCTGCCTTTGGAGGATTGGGTCTTGGTTTTATTTGGGATCGCATGATCCATGCATTCCTGAAGGTGTTCATAGAATGCGTTTATAAAGGATTCTGCGGTCTGGGCTGTATTTTCCACAGGCCCGGGGGCTTTGAAGGATTCCACCTCAGTTTTGAGGAGTGTGAAATTTGCTTTAGAGAAGTTTTTCACTGTGGTTTTCTGGGCAGGGGGTGAGGTCGGGATGTGAATATCCAGTGAGATTAATTTATGGTCTGATCTTACCAGTGAGGAATATACTTCTGGTCTGGAGCATAGAGTCCCCATGTTGGTGATGATCAGGTCCAGTATGTTTTCCCCTCTTGTGGGAGTGGTAACAAGTTGTTCCATAACATTTGAGTTTATAAATTCTAGGAACCTTTGGGCTAGGGTGTTGGAGCTAGAGTAATGCTCCCAGTCTATGTTTGGGTAGTTGAAGTCGCCCAATATAATGGTGTTTGGAGATACCTTCATATTTTCCAGTGTTCTCAGGAAGGCTGAGTGGGGTTCCTGGGTTTGGGAGGATGGTCTGTAGCACGCTATAAACTGGAAGGCAGTTTTACCCACTGTTAGTTGCACATGGATAGTCTCTGATGCTTCGTGCTTTGCCACCAACCTGGAGGTGTGGGTATCTTTGATGAATATCGATACTCCCCCTCCTTTTGTGGTTCGGTCCAAGTTTTGGGGCCGAAAAGCATGGTATGAGGTATAACCTGGTAGTGCTGGGGTGCTCTTGGGAGCCCTGAACCGGGTTTCTGTTACTGCACAGATATCGATGTTCTCCATGCTGAGGAGAGTTTTGAGTGCGTGCATCTTGAGGTTTAGACTTCTGGCATTGAGTAGCATTACTCTTAGTTTCTTATCCCTTGTGATACCTATGGAGGTGGGTTTGTCTTTTGAGCCTTGCCTAAAAAAGGCACTATGGGGGTAGCAAGAGCCTTTGCCAATATCCGAAAGCCCAGAGGTGACAGGTGCAAGCCATCCCTAGCGAAGCATCGTGGCTTGTCGAGCATATCATCCCAGGCTGACAGGTATTAGATCCCCTTTGCATGACACCAGTACTTAAGCCAATTGTTGAAATTGATCATCTTGTCTTCATATTGTGGCATCATTCTTGGTGAGGGTAAGATGCTACTCAAGGTCAGGGTCATACCGGCCTGGGCTACATGCTCAGAGAGCTCCTTTATGTCTCTTTTCATGTAGTCCAGGGAGGTACGTCTCAGGTCATTCACACCAGCATGGACAATGACTGAGTTATATTTGTACTTGCCTTGGAGTGACCTGAGTGCTTGTGTTATGTGGTGGATCCTAGCGCCCGACAGGCTGCTCACCGTGACCCTCTCCTTGTTCAGCCTGGTGAGCGGGACGTCAGTGTGCCTGACGATAGAGTCAACTATTACAAGTGTATCAGGTGTGTTGTTTAGTCTTAAGGGCTGTGACTGTTTGGCACACTGGCTTTGTGAGATATGTGTTGCACGTGTTTTGTTTTGGGGTAGTGGCTGCTTGGGTGTCTGCTTTGGAGGTCTCTGCTGCTTCGGCAGATCTTTATTTAGAGCCTCTGAGTATGTTTTTGTGTGATTATGTGTTTGGTTTGCTGTCGTGGTAGGTCTATGTGAGACTGGAATTGTAGTGAGTGTGGTTTCCTTCTCCTCCTGACTGGTTATGCCAGTACTGAGTTGAGAGAGCTTAGCCTCCAGTTTGGCTATATGGTTGCATCTCTCACATGTGTTGGAATTTGTTGGGAGGAGGAGAGGGTTGTCTGTGTACATGAGGCAGTTGTAACATTGCCTCAAGATTCCCAGATTCACCAGCTGGACCGGAGAGGAGACTGCAAGAAGAAAACTTCTGGAAGACATCGCCCATTCCCACACTCTCATGGCCTCTCTGCACAGGGGATAAGACCGTGTTCCCCCTTGCTTGCTGATGTACCTTGCCACCACCATGTTGTCTGTTTGAATTGCTATAGTCCAAAAAGGGATATACTCCTGGAAGGCTTGCAATGTTAGAAGGACTGCTCTCATCAATTTGGTCTCTAAGGGGACCACGTGCCTTGAACCATCCTTCCCTGAAAATGCCTCCCATCCCAACAAGGAGGCATCTGTGGTCACTGTGGCCTTAGGTTGGGGAAGAAAGAAGGGTCTGCCTAGTATGAGATCCTGAGCTTGGAGCCACAAAGCAAGGTGAGGTCTGCACACCTGAGAAATCCTGATGGTCATGGACATAGGGTGAAATTCAGCTGACCACTGTACCGCTAGGGTCCACTGTAGAACCATCATATGATATATGGCTAGAGGCACTAACTAGATAGCCACTGCCATCGAACCTAGCATTTTCAAGATCAATTGGACCATGAGACGATCCATATTCAGCAACTGATGGATCTGGTCCCGCATGATCTGAACTCTGTGTAAGGAAAGTGCAGACTCTGACACCATGTCCAGAAGGACCCAGATAAACTCTATGTTTTGACAAGGAGAAAGATGGGATTTGGGCAGGCTGACATTGATGCCTAGATTTTGAAAGAGATTGAGAGTATAATCTGTGGCCATAACGAGTTGATGCTTTGTGGGGGCAGTGAGAAGCCAACTGTCCAGGTACAGGAAGACCTGGAAACCTTGCAGCCAGAGATAAGCTGCCACCACTGCCAAGCATTTGGTAAACACCCAGGGGGGCTGTGATGAGTCCAAAGGGCAGGGCTCTAAACTGATAGTGGTTGCCCCTAGCCGAACGTGCAGGTATCTCCTGGAGTGTCTGTCGATTTTGATTTAATACGCATTCTTGAGATTTACCAAACACATCCAGTCGTCCTTGCGCAGAAGTTGCAGAATGGACTGAAGAGTGACCATCCGGAACTTGGACTTCTTGACTGACAGGTTTAGTTCGCTGAGGTCCAAAATGGGATACAGGCCCCTGGTTTTATTGGGCACTAAAAAGAAGTGAGAGTAAGTTTCGGACCCTTGTCCTGTTGAGACCACTTGGATGGCTCTTTTTTGAAGAAGGTCTTGGACTTTGAGAAGGTCCAACTCCCTCAGGTGGGGTGGAATATCCGGGAGAGAACTTTGAGTTGGAGAGGTCTGAAAAAAGGGTATAAAGTAACCCCCGAAAATGATCTTTAACACCCAATGATCTGAGGTGATACTTGTCCAGGCTAGTGGGTGGAGGGAGAGGTGACCCCCCCGACTGTTTCCAGGGCAGGACAGCTGGACAGCATTTCAGGACTGCTGAGGTGGCTTCTCCGAGAAGGGTTCTCAGGAGCCCTGATTCTGTGAACCTCCTCTTCCTCTGGGGCGGCATCTGCTGTCAAGTCCCCTGCCCAAGCCAGAGGAAGAGGATTCCTGAGGAGCATCCTGGAAGGACAACTGAGACCTGTGGAACCAAAGTTTCTTACTACCCCTCTGATTTTTGGAAAAGGGTGGTTGGGGTGTAGAAAACTTGAACCCCACTGCAGACAGAGTCTTTCCTTCCTAATAGCTGCATGTCAAAGTCACTTTGATGTGGAGGGGCCAAACAAAGTTAACCCATCAAAAGGTGCATTTGTAAAGGACACCTTAAAGGGATCTGCAAAATGGCAAAGGCGAAGCCAGGCTTGCCGCCTGATGGCAATGCCTGTACCCGCCACTCGAGGGGTGGCCTCTTCATCGAAGCGTGAGCCAGGGAAGTTAGAGTGGACAGTTTCGGGGAGACCAAGTTGAGACTCTCCGGAGGCAACAACTCAGGAAAGGGGAGAGCTCCGATACTAAATCCCTTTGCAACCAGGTAAAGTGTGCCATGTAATTGGTTGCTCTCAGCCAGAATGTAGCTGAGGCAAACACGTGCTTCCCAAAATGGCCAATTGCCCAAGACTCCCTGTTTGGGGGATGGACCATGGAGCTCTGCTCAGCGAGCTCATTCTTAGTAGCTGCGGCCACCAAGATAGCATTAACGGGGACACCCTTACTCCAAAATGCCTTATCTTTGGGGGGACTTAGACATTTATCAGCCTTTTTAGGAATTGGCTCCACTGTGTTCAGGTCCTCCCATGCCCTGTCAGTGATGAGTTGTACGAGCTCATCTGCAGGAGAAGACACCCAGGTAGAAGATGGGCCCAGCCTGAAGGCTTCAAAAACATGGATTCCTCTGAAGACGAGGCAGGGGTTGACCAACAGCCTCTTTGCTTTAGGATCTCGAGGATGTCCCCAAAGGACACTTCCTCGGGAAGTCTGGGGGACCTATCTCCTTCCATGAAATCCATGTCCTCAGTGAAAGACTCTCTAGGAGAGTCCAAGTGCCTCTTCTTCCATGTCCTCTTCTGAGGAGGCTGCTCCATGGTGCGCTCTGGGGAGGACTCGGAAGAGGTAGGGCCTCCAAGTGGGTAATGCCCATCTAAAGGCACTCATGGGAGGGCTGACCCTGGAAGGATGATGAAGTCTCACCGCCCAGTGTTGAAAGGGGCTGGAGAGGATCTCGAGCTGAAGGAGAGGTAACTGCCCAGCCAGAGAAGGCTCTATCGCCTGGAAGGCCGACAGACTGCAAGGTGCTTCAACAAAGTATTAGTTTAAGGGTGTGCACACACAACAAAGTATTAGTTTAAGGGTGTGCACACTTACACAACCAGTGTATTGTACGTTTTTTATTTTATATATTTTTTCCTCCTAACAGATTTGTTTGTTTTTCAATTGAATTGTACAGGTTAACTGTCACATTAAAGATGGGAAAAGTTTTGAAATGATTTATTCTGGTCTTATTTTTTATATCACAAAAACCTGGCATTTTAACAGGGATGTGTAAACTTTTTATATCCACTGTAGCTCTGTCAAGATAGTATCTGAGTTGCCTATGCATGTTCAGAGAACGCACAAGCTTTTCTCCCTGTTTTTTAGGTTCTGGGTATAAAACTTGGTGGCTGATGACTTCATTCAAAGTAAACTCTGAAATCACTATGGGCATAAAAGAGGGGTTTGTTCTTAATGGAACCCTACCTCTGCGGAATATGCGGAAAGTTTTACCCACCATGAAAGCCTGCAACTCAGATACTCTTCTATCAGATCTCAGAACAATGATGAGCACAGTTTTGCAAGTCAAGATCCTTAAATCAGCTTGAGGAACAGAATCAAAAGGGAACATAGCCAAGTTCCTCAGCAAAAAGATGACATCAAAATTAATAAACAATGTAAACCAGCAACACCACAAAAGTAATAAATATATTCACTGTTTGTTTCTCAAGTTTAGGCCTTTTGTCTCTACAAGTATTAGAGCTCTTCAGAACTTAAAAAAAAATAATTAAGTTACCAATTGACATAAATTTGTGTACATCACTAACCATGTGTTTCACCTCCACATAATAAAAACACAAATAAGCTGTTGAAAGCCAAGCTACAACACTTGCACAGTTATAAAACTCAAGTTCTAAAATATTTTTTTAAAAATATTTTTACAAATAGAGATATAATGTTAATATTAATATAATAATTTGTTATAACTTTGTAGCTCTATGTTTCAAAGCACTTGAAATATAAATAAGATTGTTTAATCCTGGGTCCTTGGCTACATTCAAATGAAGCTGCCAAATCAATACATTATAATCCAGCAGAGTTTTCCAAGCACATCTCCTATTATATTCTGTCACAATATTTTTGTTTATTTCAATAAATGTATAAATAAGGCATTGTTTATACTGGCAGTCCTAATACTGTAAATATGCTTGCATATTCTGTCAAGCTTCCTCTCAGTTTACATTGTCTGTTTGTTTTGATTTGTAGTTTCAACGTTTGAATAATTAGTTGTGTGGATTTTTTGTTCTAAGTTGAGATGACAAGGAGGAACAACCTGTGAATGAAGGCGTCACAGGTATAAAAACTCTTCAGAAACTTTTTTACCACAAACAAAGAAGAAAGATGATGATCCATGGGCAGACATGCTGAAATGGCTGCAAAATGAGCCTTTATAGAGGAATAAGAGGACAGAGGAAAGTAATTCACAGATATATTTGCCCACCAGTGGTGCAAGATCCCTGATGGGCCCCTGGTAATTGTCTAGGCACCACCTAGAAAAAGCACTTCCACTTACAAATATATGATTTTCTAGTAGCAGTTTTTCTTGATTCCTTTAGTATCTGCTGCACATCCTCATGAAATAAGTGCCTAATGGAGAATATAATTGAACCATCCCAGCAATCAGCTGATGTTGGTTGAAACTGTTGGTACCTCAAACTCTCCCTGTCTTGTGTGAGTGGATCCAGTCTTTGAGGACATATGTGGTAATTGCCATTGGCCACTTACATAAGAAGGGAGAACCAATATTACCTAGGCTGAAAGGGAGTCATCACAATGATTTTTGGGGAATCCTTCTAAATTAAATTGGATATCAGTGGAAAGAGCAGAAAGGCATAAAAGAACATTACCATCCAAGGGAATGAAAATTAATCTGTTTTCCATGTCTGCTTGCAAGAAGTTCTGGTGCAGGATTTGTTTAGCTGTCCATTTTGAAAGGAGACAAATCAATTTGAGATGTTCCCCACAAGTGGATCAGTTCCTGGAAGACCCTCTTGTTCAATTTCTGTTCATGAGGGTCTGCCAGATCCCACTTAGCTTGTCCACCACAATATTTTTCTCTGAAGAAATGTAAGATTCTTGAAGGGTTAATAATTGCTGTACCTCCTTGCTTGTTTAAGTACCACATCTGTCTATAATCACTTGTACAGGTCCAGGTAACCATAGTTGACGAAGAGATTTCAAGGCATAGATCACAGGCAGCCTCTCTGACAGTAATATAGTTTTGCTCTGTCTGAAGAGTTCCACAGACATTGCACCTTTACCCCATGGAAACTGCTCCCCCAAACAAAATCTAAAGCACCTGTGGTGAAAGTTTGGTTAAGGGTCTAGGGAAAGAGAGACCTGGTTTCAGCTGAATTTATCTCCACCAATGCAGTTCCATATTTAAAAAAACAAAAATGGACTTTGATGCTCAAGCGAATGTAAATGCTGGGTCCATGTGTTTTTTTAGAAATCACTGCATCTTTCACATGTGCAACCTGGTTAGAGGAATCATGAGGATTATAAAACAATGAACCCAAGGATCCTGAGAAATTCTTTTGCTGACGTCTGACACTGACTGCAGAAGCACAAGATAGATTCTGGATAAAAATTCACTTTGTCTTGTGTCAGAAAGGCCTCTCGAAGACAAGTATCAAGAAAGCAGCTGTGAAACAAAATCCTATGAGCTGAAGACAAGGAAACTTTTGCAACATTTACCTGGAAGCCCAAATTGTTCAGAAGAGACATAACCCAGGTTAGTAATGCTTAACATCTGGATAAAGACTGTTACAAAGGTAAGTCATCTTTGTTTGTGTCTTTCAGCTTTTCCTGGTTAGGGGTCGCCACAGCGGAACTCCGGTCCGCTAATGATTGGTAGTGGATTTTTACGTACCGGGTTACCAGCCCTGACACAAAACCTTCAATGAAGGCACGCCCTATTCACGTATGCCTCCACACAGAAGACGCTCTAGCTGAGAATCGAACGGGACAACGTCTTGCTATGAGGCGACAACGCTAAAGGTGAGTCATCTAAATAAGGAAAATGTGAATGCAATTCAGTCTGCAAAGAGCTATGACTGGGGCAAGACATTCCATGAACACCCATGGACTGTAGACAGTTCAATGGGTAATGCAGAGAGCAGACTATGTGAACCAGAAGTAGAGAGGCTTAGATATTTCCTGAAGCCTATGGCTATAAGACTGTGATAGTAAGTATCTTTTAAGTTCAGTATTACCATGTAACACATGGGAGGAGTGATGGATAAAGTACAGTTGTGTACACTTCCCACAAATGTAGATGTTCGAGTGCATTCACTGTTGCAGTCATTATATTTGGGTAATCTGCTGGCAGGTTGCCCTTAGTCGGCTTGAATTCCAAAGTCTTGGGTCCTGCGTCGGTTGCTGTCTTCTCTTCCATGACGTCAGGTCGTCAGGGGTACAAAACATGCAGCCGACGCCATTTTCTTTAGTTTTTCTTGCCACCGATGTCAGGTGCCCCCAAAAAGGTAGCAATATTATATATAGATATATATATATATATATATATATATATATATATATATATATATATGCATCAACATAAACTTTACCTTCATCTACAAGCAAATACACCACATAGGTTGTAGAAGACAGAGAAGGAAAGATAAAGTGTAGAATGACAGGGGGATGGCAGGAGGGTAACCTGAACTGCAACAGTGAATACATTAGAAAATCTACATTTATAGTAAGTGTACACAACTGTACTATGTTCTTCATGTTTCACTGTTGCAGTCATTACATTTGGGTAGAATCCCAAACCTATGGTTGGGAGGCTGGAGCTAAACAGCATCAGGTGTGGCTATAAGGCCTTGCAGCACTGCAGTGGCAACGCCTGCCCTGGACGTAGAGTAGAGAGGCAAATGGTAATGCTTTGTAAAGGTGTGAACAGAACTCCAAGTAGCAGCCTCTAGAATGTCTTTGGTTGTTACTCCTCTGAGAAAGGCTGCTGAAGTAGCTGCAGCTCTGGTGGAATGAGACCTAATGCCCTTGGGCACAGGTTTACCATGGTGTAAGTAGCAGAAACTGATGCAGTGGCTTATCCACTTTGAAACTGTCTGCTTTGAGATAGCCTTTCCCTCTGATCCTGCAGCAAATGACACTAGTAGTTGCTCAGTTTTTCTTAGAGCTTTTGTCCTGCTCAAGTAGAATCTTAGCTGTCTGTGTACGTCCAAGGAAAGCAGAATTCTCTCCCCTTTGTTCTGCGGATTTGGATAAAAAGTTGGCAGATTAATTGTTTGGTTAAGAGCTACACTGGAAACCACCTTAGGCATAAAAGTAGGATTTATCCTCAGAGACACCCTGTCTGGGTAAAATATGATAAGAGGCTCTATAGTCATGAGGGCCTGTAGCTCTGAAACTCTTCTTGCTGAAGTAATTGCTAGTGGCAGAGCTGTCTTCTATGATAAGAACTTTATATCAGTGGTAGCGGCTGGTTCAGATGGAGGCAGGGTGAGCTTTTCCAACACATAATTGAGGTCCCATGCAGGTAATGGTGATCTTCTAGGAGACCTTAGGTTTTTGGCTCCTCTAAGATACTGCTTTAGTAAAGGATGAGAAAAGATTGGTGGCTCTGTATTGTAATGAGCCGAAATGGCAGAGGCATGGATTTTGATTGATGAGAAAGATAGGCCTTTGTCAAGCATCTCAGTTAAGTATTGCAATATCTGAGGAATATGTGGTTCTGCTGTATCAGTTCTTTGTGCTTGTTTCCAAGCACAGAATCTCTTCCATTTGTCAGCATAAGATTTTCTAGTACTAGGCCTTCTGGCTTCCAAAATGACATCCGTCACAGCTTTACTGAGAGGTGTCGTTTGTATGATTACATGATTAGCCATGCTGCCAGGTTCAGAGTCTGTAGTTGATTATGCACGATCTGATTGTTTTGCTGGGACAGTAGTTGTGGTCTTTGAGGCAAGGTCCAAGCTGGGTATTGAGACAAGTTCCTTAGGATTGAGTACCAGTATTGGCGGGGCCAGTCCGGGGCAATTAATATCATCTTTGGCTTTTCTTGTCTGACTTTTAGGAGGACCTTGGGTAGAAGAGGCAGAGGAGGGAAGGTGTAAACTAACAGGTTTTTCCAGCTGAAGGATAGGGCGTCCACTTTCCATGCTTGTCTGTGATAAGTCCTTGTGCAGAATCTTTTCAATTGATAATTTTGTGGAGAGGCAAATAGATCTATGTCTGGGCTCCCCCATTTCTCTGTTATCATGCTGAAAACTTGTGGATTTAGTTTCCACTTGTGAGGATCCATAAGGTTTCTGCTTAAATCGTCTGCCACAGTGTTCTGTTTTCCTGGCAGGAATTGAGCTTGAAGATTTATATGGTAGGTCAAAGCTGTGTCCCACAGTGCCATGGCTAGTCTGCAAAGGGGGTATGAGTGTGTGCCCTCTTTCTTGTTTATATATCACATGACTGTGGTGTTGTCCGTCTTTATCAATAGTTGTTCTGGATGAAGTAAGTCCTTGAAAGCTGTTAGGGCATTTTGAACTGCTAGCATCTCTTTCTGGTTGATATGTAGATGCATTTGATTTGGTGCCCATATGCCCTGAATGCATCTTCCTGCCATGTGGGCCCCCCAGGCATAACCTGATGCGTCTGTTGTTAAGGTTTGGCTGGCAGGGGGTAGAGTGGAGGGCCGTTCCCATGTTTTGGTGACAGGCCTTTGCCCACCATAGAAACTCCTGTTGCAGGCAGGGGATGAGAGGAATCATTGTTTCCAGACTGTGTGAATGTTGACTCCATAAACTTTTTAGGTACCATTGAAGTTTCCTCGTATGCAGTCTTGCATATGGAATTAGTAGGATGCGGGATGCCATGAAGCCCAGAGCCTGCAGAATTTGTCTTGCAGAAGACTGGGTTTTTGTTGCCATCAGTTTGAAGTAAGTAGTCAGTTGCCTTTGTTTGTCTGGCGTGAGGTAAGCCATCTGGGCAGTTGTATGCAAGCTTGCACCCAGGAATGTTATCTTTTGAGAGGGTACCAGTTGTGGTTTATTTTTGTTTATTGTGTAACCTAGGCATACTAGAAGCCTTTTCACAAACGCCAGGTGTCGTAGAAGAGTGTCCTTGTTCTCTGCTTGAATGAGACAGTCGTCCAAGTAAGGATATATTTGAATACTTCTTTGTCTGCAAAATGCAATTACTGGTGCCAGGCACTTTGTAAAGACCCTGGGCGCAGTAGATAAGCCAAAGGGCAGTGCAGGGAATTGGTAATGCATTAAGCCAGCCTTGAATCTGAGGTATCTTCTGCACGATTGTCTTATTGGGACATGCAGGTATGCCTCTTTTAAGTCTAAAGTCACCAGCCAAGCATTCTTGCCCAGCATGGGCAGAAGCTGTTGCAAAGTGAGCATTATGAATTTTGGAATGTCCAGGTATGTGTTCAAAATTGATAAATCCAGTATTGGCCACCAGGTCTTGTCCTTTCTGGGTACCAAGAACAGTCTTGAGTAAAAACCTTGTCCTTTTTCCTGTTCTGGTACTGTCTGAATGGCCACCATACCCATGAGGGATGTAACCTGTTTCTGTGCCTCTGCCCATTGTTTTTTTGGCAGGTCTGGCCAACCATTTGTCATTGGCAGAGTGTGGAAATGGAATCTGTATCCATGTGATACGATGTTTAGTACCCATTTGTCCTGGGTTATTAACTGCCAATTTTGTGCAAAAAAAGTGCTAATTTTCCCCCATGGGTGCTGCCAAAAGATAAGTGCTTGGTGTAGGCAGAGGGAAGTCATTGGGATTGCTTTCTGTAGGTTTGCGCTTTATCTCCTCCAGATTTGGAGGTGGATGCGTCCCATTGCTTTGACCTGTATGAGTCTTGAGCCTGGTACCTGGAACCCTTAAGGCGTCTGGATTTGCCCCTTTGAGCTCTGTCTGACACAGGAAATGACTAATTTTTTGTAGGCCAGTGTCTACTGGCTGCACTTGCAAGAAATCTTTAACAGTTTGCATAGACTTAGCTTTGTCTTCCATTTTCTTTAAAACCTTTTCTGCCTTAATACCAAACAGAGAATCATGATGTAAAGGTGCATCTAGCAATTTAGCTTTAACATGATCAGGCAGATTTTGTTCCTTTAACCAGGCATGCCTTCTAGTCACAGATCCAGTAACTGCAGCCCTGCAGGAGGCTTCTAAAGAATCAAAACCACATTGCAAAGTATGCTTTCCAACTTGCTCAGCTGCATGCAATAATTCCTGCAATTCCTTATTTTCTGCACATTCTGAAATCAACATAATTTTCTGTTTCAGCAATTCTATAACATGTTGTTGTTACTTAAGCATATGAAATTGACAGTTTAAGGCCCTAATTGCCAAGGTTGCAGATGTATAAACCTTTTTTCCCCATCTGTCCAGCGCCCTTGAATCTCTGTCAAGGGGGTAGGGTTTCTTGCTGTTGAGGCCTTAGCTCCCTTTGGTCCCTGCAAAATAGTTTCAGGATCAGCAGCAGTGTTTATAAATAAAAATTTATGAGAGTCAGGGACCCTGTAATACCTGTCAGGCTTACTGGGAGCCGGAGGTAAAGAGTCAGGGGTCAGGCTTGACTCCGAAAAAACATCATCCACAATGTCTAACATAGGGGGAATGGCTAAAGGCTTGTGATGAGGGAGAAGGAGGAAATCCCTGAGCCTCTTTTTTGATTCTGAGAAGTCTTGACTCTACCAGTGAAAATGCTCCCTCAAAGTATGCAAGGTTTCTCCAAATGAATAATCCTCAGGAGGAGATGCAGATGGAATAGACTCCTCAGTATCAGAATCCTCATATGGAGGTAAAGATAATTCCTGATCAGAAGAGGAATCAGAAGAAATAGAAACCTGATCTGAAGATTCATAGTCAGTGTCTTGCCTAGGCCTCTTATCTGGAGGGGGATGGGTACCCCTGATCAAGGTAATAAGGTCTTCAGCCATTTTTGATCATCTGTTTTTTAGGCATAGAGGCCTGTGCACGTGGCTCAGGCGTCAGTGTTTTAGTTTTAGAAGGTGTCTTTGCCTTTGGTTTTGCAACTTTCGTCGGTTTGATATAAAAATGTTGAGGTCTGAATACACCCTCAGAAGCCGGTGCCTGCTCAGCGGCTCTGGACCCATCCAAGGGAGATACATCCGTCGGTCCAATACCTTGAGTATCTTGCGGCATGCTGGACTCCACATGGGTGTCGGTAGAGGCCTGCGACTCGAAGGTAGCGGGTATAAGGGGCTACGAAAGCGCCTCACTGAGTACCGGCGAACCGGTGACTGGTTAGGAGAAGCTTCGTCGTCGGTTTTGGATTTCAACTGCCTTTCTCTGTCCTTTTCTTTGCGTTTTTTATGTATTCCAGTAGTCGGATTGCTATCCGACGACATCTCTGGGTAGTTAAATCTGTTTCCAAAATACTTAGATGCAAAAATATACCGACGCTTAATAGTGCATTGCTTAAATCTAGCACAAAATCAACAGCCAGGCACGTTGTGATCAGGGCCTAGGCAAGGAATACAGTATAAATGGAAATCCTTATGAGGTATTTGCTTCCCACAAGTAATACAATTATTAACTTTTTCTGACATCGGTAAAAAGCAAGAAAAAAGTTTCCCCAACGGGGTACTTAGCTTTATTGAAGACTTTGGTTCTGAAACTCAAACGCGAATATTTCAGTAGTCGGCCGGCCAGCACTTGCGAAATGCTTCTGCTTCAAGCACTGCACGGCAAGAAAAACGCAGGACCCAAGACTTTGGAATTCAGGCCGACTGAGGGCAACCTGCCAGCAGATGACCCAAATGTAATGACTGCAACAGTGAAACACGAAGAACATCAGGTTCTGTAAGACCAACATTTTGAATTCCTGTTTCCTCCGGAATTTCTTTCCAGGGGATGCTCACCTGGAATAGCTTCTGGACACCAGGATTCACAGCCTTTAATACATGCTTTGGTATGGTAAGAAAAAATAAGTTATGTTCTCACCATACCGTTCCACGTGTGTTGTCCATCTCACCTTCATTCTTAACTGGTTGGGTTCAGAACCGATCCTCCGTTCCGACTCAGCCTTATAGAAAAGCTCGAAGTCTTCCACTAGCTTGTGGCTGTAACCCTATCTCATCATGCCCTAGGAAAGCTCCCCAGATCTTGTTTTGCTGATATAACACTAGACACCAATAACTATCAAAAAGTTATAGAGCAATGAAGAAGGTCAGAGAACCTTTATTTTCAATTGTAACTGCTCTGTCCTCCAGGAGCCAAAGGTAGGAGGAAGGAGGATGGGATGTAAGAATGAAGGCGAGATGGACAACACACATGGAACGTTATGGTGAGTACACAACTTCTTTATGTGATGTTGAACTATCTAGCCTTCATTCTTAACTGGATGGGACAGTGTCCCTAGCACCATATCTCTTGGGTGGCTCACAGGAGAATATTCTTCAGAACAGTGGACCCAAAAGAGGCCCTGTTCCTGGAGGCCAAATCCACTTCATAATGAGTGATAAAGGTATGAGGCCTTGCCCATGTTGCTGTAGCACAAATGGTATCAATTGGTAATCTCGCCCAAAAGGCAGAGGAGGTTGCTATAGCTGTTGTAGAATGACCCTTTACTCTTTCGGGAAGTTCTTTGTTTTGAGATTTGTAAATAAAAGTAATGCAATCTGATAGCCATTTTGAAAGTGTGACTTTTGATACAGGAGCACCTTTCTTGTAGTCTGAAAATGATACAAATATTTGGTCAGATTTTCTGAAATCCTTTGTCCTATGTAAGCAGAAGCGTAACTGCCTATGTACATCTAGTTGGTGCAGCATATATTCTGCCTTGTTGCCACAGTTGGGGAAAAAACTAGTAGGCCTATGGACTGGTTCATATTAGATTCTGAGCAAACTTTGGGTAAAAAGGATGGGTTTGTTTGTAGGGATACTCTGTCTTTGTGGAAAAGCATGTAGGGGGGCTTTATTGACAATGCCTGTATCTCTGAGACTCTTCTAGCAGAAGTGATGGCTATCAAAAGGATAGTCTTCCAGTTTAGAAATTTTAGATCACAGGATGATCCTGGTTCAAAAGGGGGAAGAATCAAATGGGATAAAAAAAGAAGTTATGTACTCACCATAGCGTTCCATGTGAGTTGTCCATCTCGCCTTCACTCTGTACCTGTGGGATCAGAACCGATCCACAGTTTCGACTCGCCCGTTTACAAAAGCTCGAGGTCTCCAACTAGCTCGTGGCTTACTCCCTATCCCATGATCCACTAGTGCATTTCCCAGATCTTGTTTTCTGGTATACTAATATGTATATGTAAGAATTCCTTATTATTTTAAAAGCCAAGAAGAGGGTCAGAGAATATTACATGCCAAATAGTAACCTCTCGAACCTCCAGGAGCTAAAAAGGCCGGGGGTAGGAGGGTGGGACATAAGAATGAAGGTGAGATGGACAACTCACATGGAACATTATGGTGTACCGTGTACATAACTTCTTTATGTGAAGTTATCGTATCTCGCCTTCATTCTGTACTTGTGGGACAGCATCCCTAGCAACATGTTTCTTGGGTGGCTCACGGGAGAACATTCTTCAGAACAGTGGACCCAGAACAGGCCTTGTCCCTGGAGGTCAAATCCACTTTGTAATGAGTGATAAAAGTATGAGACCTTGCCCACATTGCTGTTGCACAAATAATATGAATTGGCCATTTTGCATGAAAAGCAGAAGAGGTCGAAATAGCCTTGGTAGAATGAGCTCTTATTTTGTCTGGCAGTTGTTTGTTTACTGACTGATAGGTGAATAAGATGCAGTCTGCCAACCATCTGGATAGAGTGGTTTTTGCTACTAAAGCACCTTTCTTGCAGTCTGAAAAAGATACAAACAATTGGTCAGTCTTTCTAAAGTCCTTCGTTCTGTGTAAGTAGAAACATAATTGCCTATGTACATCAAGTTGGTGTAACATATATTCTACTTTACTGCCATACCTGGGGGGAAAAATGGCAAGTCTATGGACTGATTTAAGTTTGATTTTGAACATACTTTTGGTAAAAATGATGGGTTTGTGCGAAGTGAGACTGTCATTGTGAAACAGCATATACGGGGGTTTGATAGATAATGCTTGTAACTCCAAAACCCTCCTAGCTGAAGTGATAGCCACTAAGCAAATAGTCATCCAGGTTAAGAACTTCAAATCACAGGATAACACAGGTTCAAAGTGGGGAAGAATTATATGGGACAATACAAAATTTAGGTTCCATGGAGGTAGAGGTGGTTTAATGGGTGGTCTCAACAGGTTAGTACCTCTCAAGGAACCTTTAGAAAGTCTGTGGGACATAGTGTTCGGTCCCCTTTCTCCGAAATGAAAATTAGAGATTGCTGCCAATTGTACTTGAATAGTAGTTGCAGCTGCTCTGTCATTAAAAAGCTTTGTTAAGAATTCCAGAATGGAAGATATAGGTGCAGAAAAAGGGTCAATATGATTTTTAAAGGCCCAGGAGGAAAATCTTTTCCATTTTCTGAGTTATAATTTTCTTGTAGAAGTTTTGTGAGAAGAAATCAGGATATGTTGCACTGAAGGTGAAAGGTTAGGTAGCCTAGCTATGTTTGGAATTGGAGCAGCCAAGCTGTCAACTTGAGGGCCTGAAGAGATGGATGGAGCATTCCCGATGGATGGGTCAGAAGATACGGCACTGGGTCCAGAATCCAAGGCTCCTCCTGAAGGTGAGGCCACAAGAAGGGGAACCAAATTTGACGAAGCCAGTAAAGGGCTACAAGTATTAAGGTCCTTCTCAATGCGCTGGCTTTCTGAAGAACTTTGGGAATCAATGGAAATGGAGGTAAGGCATAGAGGAGACCCGGGGGTCAATCATGTACAAGCGCATCCCTTAGGGATTCCCCCGGAGGAGGGGACTAGGGCAAAGTAGCTGCTGCATTTGGCATTCATGGATGTGGCAAAAAGAAGATCGCAGCAAGGCTGGCCCCATTTTCAGAAAATAATTTCTGCTATGTCTTGTTTCAGGGACCACTCGAGAGGCATCAGTATTGCCCTGCTGAATTTGTCTGCTATCACGGTGGATTTCCTCGGGATATGCATTGCTACCAGAAAGTGTTGTGGGGAGGTTGCTCACTGCCATACTCTCAGGGCCTCTCGACAAAGGGGGTAAGATCTGGTTCCTCCTTGTTTGTTAATATACTATACCAATGACATATATTATCTGTTTGGATCGCAATTATTCCTAGTGGAAGAGAGTCTTGGAATGCCTGCAATGCAAGAAGCACCACTCTCATCTCTAGGACACTGATGTGCAAGTGGGCCTTGTGATCCTGTCAAGTGCCTTGGACTGTTCTTCCCTGATAATGCCCCCCCCAATCTAGGAAACATCCGTGGTTACCGTGGCCAGCGATGGTGGAAGAACAAAAGGTCAACCTAAAGTCACTTGAACAGAGTGAAGCCAACAACGAAGGTCTGTCCTGCAAGATTCTGTTAACCTAATCTGGTGTGATATTGGAAGTTCCTACATGGACTACTGAGT
This sequence comes from Protopterus annectens, assembly GCF_019279795.1. Lineage (NCBI taxonomy): Eukaryota > Metazoa > Chordata > Ceratodontiformes > Protopteridae > Protopterus > Protopterus annectens. The sequence continues at coordinate 1,326,439,627 of NC_056732.1, forward strand.
GAACAACAGCCACTGTAGAATTCTAATGTGCAGCCGTGCTAAGAAATTACTTTTATAGCTGCTGCCATGGTGCCTAGTACTTTTAGAACTGTCCTTCCTTGAGTCTTTTTTTTGAAAAAAAGGTCTAGAACCTGTACCCGAAGGGCTTGCAGTCTCTCTGGTGGAAGCTTCACCATCATTTTTGTAGTATCTAAATCTGCGCCTACAAAAACAATATGTTGAGATGGCAATAAGGCAGATTTTTCATAGTTTATTGTTATCCCTAAACGAGAACAATGTTTCAAAGTGGTGTCTGTTGTTTCTGTTGGTAGATGCTTGGTGGTGGGTGTTAGGAGCCAGTCATCTAGATATGGAAACACTCGGAATCCTAAACGTCTCAGGTGAGCCGTAACTACTGCCATACACTTGGTGAACACTATGGGGGCTGTAGTGAGACCAAAGGGCAGAGCTCGAAACTGGTAATAACTGGCTCCCAGCCAAAAGTGCAGATGACTCCTGGATGGCCTGTCCATTTTTATGTCGTAGTACGCATCCTGGAGGTCTATAGAGCACATCCAATTGTCTTTTCCCACAAAAGGAAGTATCGACTACAGTGTTACCATCTGGAACTTTGTCTTTTTTACAAATTTGTTCAGTCTGCTCAGATCTCCAATCCTCTATTTTCTTCGGAACTAAAAAGGACCTTGAGTAAGTCCCGGATCCTATCTGGTCTACGGGGACCTGTTGGATGGCTCTTTTTTTTCTAGCAACTTCTGTATTTCTATGTTTGCTTGTTTCCTGTGACAGGGTGGGACATCCAGAATGTTTTTTTATGCATGGGGGTGGGAATAGAAAGGGGCATGGAGTAACTTCTGGATATGATGCTTTGTACCCACTTGTCTTTTGTTATTTTTAGCCAGGCGTCTGAGTACAAAGATAATCGACCCCTGACCGCCTCATGAGAGGGACAGATGGGCGTCCTTTCAGGAGTGCTGAAAGGGCTTCCCAGAGAATATCTGCTGCCCTGGTTTTGCGGAACCCTCTACCACATGGCCAGCATCTTCCATTATTGCTTCCCCCTCTCCCCCTGGGGGAAGGCTCACCAGGTGTGTCTTAAAAAACTCTCTGGGATTTTTGAAACCACATTTTTCCTCCCTTTTGACTTTTAGGATAAGGCCTAGAAGGTGTGGAAAAACAGACTCTGACAGCAAAGACAGTTTTCCTTCCTGTTCACACATGGTTAGTGTGTCTTTGACCTTAGACCCGATCAAGGTCGAGCCGTCGAAGGGGGCGTTAACAAAGGATGACTTGAAGGGTTCCGTAAAGTTACACAAGCGCATCCAGGAATGTCTCCTAAGGGCAATTTCTGAACCCGCTGCCCTACTCGCTCCATCAGCTGCATAAGAAACGAGCCTCATGGATGACTTCACTAATGAATTTAAGGTGGAGAGCTGAGAGGACACTTTATCTGCTACCCCTGCAGCTACTGAACCCTGGGAGTATCTCCAAGCTCCTTCAGGAGATCTCTCTGTACCCTGGTGAAGTGTGTAAGATAATTCAGCAACCTGAGTGTAAAGGTCACTGAAGAAAACATGCACTTTCTGTATCTGTTCATCTTATGTGACTCTTTGTTCAGGGGATGGACAGAAGTGGACATCTCTGACAACTCCTTCTTGGTGACTCCCGCTACCACCATATCATCTACCAGGACATATTTTGTAAGGAATGTTTTATCCTTGGGGGATGTAATAAATTTATTAGGCCTCCAAAGGACAGGCTTCACTGAGTCTGGAGCGTCCCACGCCTTTCGACAAACTAAATTCATGGGTTCATCGAAAGGTGGAGACTCCCAAGTGGCGAGACCCAAAAGCCTTCATGTAGACAGACTCCTCATCAGAAAGGGTGATGGGCTTCCAGCCACCTCTCTGCTTAAGGATTTCGAGGATGTCTGCAAAGGAAACATCCTCAGAGGGCAACCATGGGGGCCCTCTTCTGGGTCATCGAGTTCTGTGTCAAATGTGCACGACTCCTTTGGGGAGTCCAAATGCTTCAGCTTACATAATCTCTTGCGAGAGACCTCTTCAGAAGGGCATTCTGGAGAAGTTACAGAAGAGAGGGGTTCACCGACTGGGGCGGGGCATCCTGAGGCCTTGGGTTTCCATGTCGGTGTGGAATCAGTTGTGCTGAGATGGACACCAGTGCCTTTGGGGCAGGAATGACCGGATCTGAGAGTGGGGTCTGTCCATGGGGACAGCACTCTCCTCATCGCCTCGAAATCCCCCAGCCAATGACCCGAGGAAGCTTCCGGTTCTGAAGAACTAGAAGGTTTCCCCGGCATCAAAGGGGTTGGCTCCGAGGCTGATGTAGGAGCCAAACTCACACACGCTGACGCCCTGAGAGGCAAGTTCAGATCCGAAAAAACTCGATCCGACTGTCCTCACCGGACCTGACTGGAGAATGTCAGCTCCTATACTCCTCAGATGGCACAGAGGACGTCAGAGTGGTCAGGCCGAAGATCCTGCAGCAGGTCTCAGCTTCAACGGTTTCACTACTACCAGATCCATGCATTCCGGCTCTAAGACCCCAAATTGGGTCGGAGGAGGAATTGATGGTAAAAGGGCAGGTCTGGTCGGTTCTGAAGCCCTCTGGGTCAGTTCCAACAAAAGTCTGGCTAGCGCCGGTGTCCTGAAAAGTCTCCGCACCACACGATCCACATCATTATCAGAAAGGCTCCTGGAGGATCAAGAGGAGGTGTTGGAGATCTTAAAATCTGCAAAACAGGTGACCTTTGTGTTGGAGAAACCAGCTCCAGTTCCAGGGACCAGCTCTGAGCTTGGAACAACAATGGCTCCAATGCAGAAGGAGCCGAGGTGGAAGGTCTTTTGGACTCAACAGATTTTGGTTCTGTTGAAGATATCTTCAGCAATTTCTTTGACAGCTCCGATTGCTCCGAAGATGTAGAAGATGATCTTTTTGAAGTTTTGTCAAATTTTTGAGAGGGAGAAGAAGACTTTTTTGCAAGACTCTGACCTTCTTCTAAGGCCTCTGAAAAAGAAGTTTTCAGTAACCCCTTTAAAATCAACTTGTTCTTTCTCTCCTGAAGAACACTTAAACTAAAGGAATGACAGACTGAACAAGATTCCTGCAAGTGTACTGCCCCCAGACAGTATACACACACACAGTATGGCCATCTGTGAGTGACATTTTTTTGAGTGCATTTCGAGCACTTTTTAAACCCCAAGGGTTTTGCATCTTTTGCTTGCTTAGACATGGTACCTACAAGAAAACCAAAAAAACCAACACCACAGTTACAGTCAACAGGAAAAAGAGGGCCCTCTAACTTAAGCAGGCTCAGCAGCTCTCTAAATAAAAGAAGCTGGCTCAGAAGAAAAAACCCAAATCTAGATAGTAGAAAACACACTTCTATCTATCTTACGTAGAGAATAACTGTCCGTCGGATTGCACACTGGTTCACAAAAAATAAGTAATTCAAAAATAAAGTGAATCGTTGTGTGCGAAGTGGGTGTAAAGCCGTGGCCAAACGTTAGCTCTGATGAAATCCAATCTCCCAGGGTAAACTGTAAAATCCAAAAGGATAAACGATAGGCTTCCAAGGATAAAATTCAAGCAAGTAGATATTTATTAAACTTCAAACAAACAAAGTAAAAAACAGATGAGCGCTTTCACTAGACACTAGCTTCTTCAGAACGATCTAAGGGGCAATAAGTATCAAATTATTTTTCAAGGAAATGGCTTTCTGAAGAACTCTGGGTATCAATGGAAAAGGAGGAATGGCATAGAGGATACCTGAGGGTCAATCGTGAACAAGTACATCCCTTGGTAACTCCATCGAAGGGGGGATAAGGGCAAGATAGCTGCTGCATTTGGCATTCATGGACGTAGCAAAAAGGTCACAGCAAGGCTGGCCCTATTTGCAGAAAATCATCTTCGCTACTTCTTGTTTTAGGGACCACTTGTGAGGCATCAGAATCTCTCTGCTGAGTTTGTCTGCTATCATGTTGGATTTCCCCAGAATGTTCACTGCTACTAGAAAGCGTTGGGAGGAGGTCACCCATTGCCATACTCTGAGGGCCTCCTAACAAAGGGGGTAAGACCTGGTTCCTCCAAGTTTGTTTATGTACCACCAACTGACATGTTGCCTGTCTGTACTGCAATAGTTCCTAGCAGAAGAGAGTCTTGGAATGCTTGGAACGCTAGAAGCACCACCCTCATCTCTAGGACACTGATGTGCAAATAGGCCTCGTGATCCTGGCAAGTGCCTTGGATTGTCCTTCCCAGATAATGCCTCCCCCCCCCCGCCATATCTGGGAAGCTTCCGTGGTCACCATGGCTAAATGTTGTGGAAGAACAAAGGGTCGACCTAATGTCACATGAGTGGAGTGAAGCCACCAACGAAGGTCTTTCTTGCAAGATTCTGTTATCATAATTTGGTGGGACATGGGTAGTTCCTGCATGGACCACTGAGTGAATAGTAGCCACTGCAGGATTCTCATACACAAACAAGCTAGGGATCAAGTTTACTGCTGCTGCTATGGTCCCCAAGATTTTCAGGACTGATGTCCTTCAAGGATGCATCTGCAGTCCTTACAAATGGGTTGTCCTGTCGTCAGGCAGCCCTTCGGTCGGCCGGATTCCAAAGTCTGGGTCTGGCTTCGGCTGGTGTCGCGCTTCACCTGACGTCATAGCTGCAGTTTTTCGGGTATAAAGGCATCAGCCGATGCCATTTTCCTCAGTCTTTCTTGCCGCGTGGCGCCCGAAGCAGAAGCTGTTCGCAAGTGCCGGTCGGTCAGAACCAGAGATTACTACTACCGAATACTACTTCGAAGACTTCTAAAAAGCTAAGTACCCCGTTGGGGACTCTTTCTTGCCTCAGCCGATGTCAGAAAAAGTGAATAACTGTTTAACTTGTGGGAAACAAATACCTCATAAAGATTTCCACTCTTACTGCTTACCTTGTTTAGGCCCAGACCACGACGTAGCAGCTTGTCTAGCCTGTGCTTCTTTTAACCGACGGACGCTTAGACGCCGGTCAGAGTTTGCAGAACAGTTTTTCGGCTCTGATTTTGCTTATATCATGCCGTCGGATCCTCCGACTTCACAAATAACCAAAAAACGCAGGGAAAAGGACCGACACTCGCGGTCCGCGGTTTCGGCCGAAACCGCGGTTAAGCCAACCACGAGTGTCTCGGTTTCGGCTGAGACCGAGCAAGCGGTTCTTTCCCCAGCCGAAAACATGCCTTCTACCGAGGCCTCTTCTAACCTGGTGGAATCGGCTTCTGAAATCCAACCTGCAGTTGCGGTTTCTCAGGAATTATCAGACACTATTCCCTTGGATATTTCAACCCCTGCACGTGGAGCTGCTAGGCCTCCTGCAGCCATGTCTATTAAGGCCTTTGCCAGGGCTAAAGCAGCTAAAGCTTCAAAAACGGTGCCTGTTAAGCCCCCCTCTCACAGGCCCAGCACCAGTTCCCATATGCTTTCTTTGGCTGAGGATCTCATTTCTTTAATTCGTGGCTCTCAGCCTCATCCAGACAGGACCTCTCATCCACCTCCAGAGAAGAGGCCTAGAGCAGAGCCCCCAGAGCCAGTATCCACAGATGATTCCTCTGATGACTCAGAACATACAGACCCTCCTGAGGCTCCTTATTCTCCTTACGAAGACTCTGATGCTGAAGAGTCCATTCCTTCAGCCTCTCCACCTGAGGAATTTTCCTTTGGGGAAACCTTGCATGCTATGAGGGAACAATTTCAGTGGCAGGGCCAAGATTTCTCAGACTCCAGAAAAAGGCTTAGAACCTTTCTACATTTGCCACAGCATAGGCCTTTAGCTATACCTCCAGTTCTTTCTGTTGTAGATGATGCATTTAATGATGCTTGCACTGCTCCTGATTCATTACCTCCGGCCCCTGCTAAGCCCGATAGGTTCTACAGGGTCCCGGACACTCATCACCATTTATATGAGGCTCCTTTTGCAGACCCAGAGACCATCTCCCAGGGCCCTAAAGCTGTAGCAACTGCATCTACTAAAAACCCCCTCCCCTCTGAAAGGGAATCCAGGTCCTTAGAGCGTTGGGGTAAAAAAGTTTACACCTCTGCTACTTTGTCAGCTAGGGCTTTGAACTGCCAATTTCATATGATTCAATATCAAGAGTTTATGCTAGACCAGTTAACTAAAAAACTGTCCTCTGAAGAATCTTTAGATAAGAAATATGTTCAGGAAATGGTACATAACATACAGCAGGTTAGTAACCATTCTTTAAAATGTGGCTATGATGCACTGGAGGCTTCCTTTAGATCAGCCATGACTGGCACAGTTATCAGGAGACATGCATGGTTGAAAGAGCAAGCATTACCTGACCATGTCAAATTAAAGCTTTTAGATGCTCCCATGGACAAAGTCAATTTATTTGGTTCCCCTGCACAGCAGGTACTAAAAAAGATGGAAGAGAAGGCGAAATCTGTACAAACAGTGAAAGATTTCTTACAGGTTCAACCTCCAAGGTTTAGAAGGAACTGGCCCTCCAAGAATTGGTCCTTTCCGGACTCCTCTAAGACACAGAGAGGCAGGAATAGGTGTTCAAGAGGCAGAAACCAAACTAGGGGTGCCTACAGGGGACGCCAGTGGCAAGGTAACAACCAGCGAGGCACAGACGCAGCCACCACCACTGCAACAACAGAATCACAGTGACTTGGCTGTGGCACCGCCTACCAGGGAACAACTGGAAGCACCCTTAGGCGGAAAGCTGACATTATTTTCAAAGAACTGGCATTGCATCACCAGGGGAAAAATGGATTTTGCAAACTATAGACCAAGGTTACAGGTTCCATTTCCATACTCTACCAGCAAAGAGAGGAATGTCAAACCTACCACCTACTCAAAGGGCAGAAGCTCTAAAGCAAATATCTCAATTATTAAGAATGAGAGCTGTGGAAAAAGTACCATCTATGGAACAAGGAAAGGGATTTTACTCCAGACTCTTCCTGGTACCAAGAAAAGAGAGCAAATGGCGGCCTACTCTGGACCTGTCCGCTTTAAACACATTCCTCATAGTTCCAAAATTCAAAATGCTGACCCTACAGCAGCTCCTTCCCATGCTGGGCAAGGAGTCTTGGCTGGTAACTCTAGATCTCAAGGAGGCATACCTGCATGTCCCCATACGACCAAATTGCAGAAGATACCTCAGATTTCTTGCAGGATCAGAGCATTATCAATTCTCAGCATTGCCCTTTGGCTTATCTACTGCGCCCAGAGTGTTCACGAAATGCCTGGCATCAGTAATTGCACATTGCAGACTTCAGGGAATCCAAATTTACCCCTACCTGGATGACTGCCTGATACAAGCGGATAACAAAAGCAAGCTAACAGAAGACTTACAAAGAGTCATTTACCTGCTGCAAGCCCTGGGATATACAGTCAATATAAAAAAGTCAAGGCTGATTCCATCCCAAAGAATAACCTTTCTGGGTGCAGAGCTGGACACATCAAAACAAATGGCATTCCTAACTGCAGAAAAGAAAGAGCAACTACCTCTCTACTTCTTGGCATTAACAAAGCAGAACCATCTAACTGCAAGGAAAGTACTGCAAGCCCTAGGCTTCATGGCATCCTGCATAATTCTGGTCCCTCATGCCAGGCTGCATATGAGAAAGCTACAGTGGTACCTAAAGAATTTGTGGTCTCAACACAAGCACAGCCTAGAAACCAAAATTCCAATAATCCCATGCCTGAAGCAAGAGTTCCTATGGTGGGCTCAGGCCTGTCAATCAAACACAGGATTGCCCTTCTGCAACAGTCAACCAAGCCAAACCATCACGACAGATGCATCAGACCTCGGTTGGGGGGCACACATGCTGGACAAGTGCATACAAGGCTTATGGACTCAAGACCAGCTGCGCCTGCACATAAATCTAAAGGAAATGCTGGCAGTAAAATTGGCAATCCAGTCATTCAGACCATTTCTCCAAGAAGGTCAGTTGATGATAAGGACAAATCACACCACAGTTATGTGGTACATCAACAAACAGGGAGGCACACATTCATATCCTCTATGCCGGCTGGCACTGGACCTATGGGATGTGGCTGTGAGCTACAACATTCAGTTACAAGCAATTTTTGTACCGGGAAAAGAAAACATTCTAGCAGACATACTAAGCAGAACTACAACGGATGCCCACGAATGGATGCTGCATCCGGACATCTTCAAAGCCATCACAAGAGAATGGGGATTACCACAAATAGACTTATTTGCATCCCCACTCAATCACCAGCTAAAGAGATTCTGCACAAGGATGTACCACCCACTTGCTTGGAAGGTGGACTCCCTATCTTTCAGTTGGAAGAACCTGACAGCATACGCATTCCCACCACTTCCTTTGATGCACAAGGTGCTTTTGAAGATCAAAGAGGAACGTCCAAGGATAATTCTGATAGCTCCAGACTGGCCAAGGCAACATTGGTACCCATTGCTGAGGAGCATGTCTCGGGAACAAATATGGGCACTACCTCTGATCCCATTGCTGTTAACACAGAACAACTACAACATCCTGCATCCAAACCTGAAAACTCTGCAGCTAACTGCCTGGAACATTACATAAGAACAATTAACCCAAATTTATCCCAAAGGGTTAAAGACATAATCCTTGAGGCTCGTAGACCTTCAACAAGAAAGAATTATGCAGCAAAATGGAAAAGATATCTCCTTTGGAGTACTGCAAAGGGAGAAGATGTGGCACTGGCAAACATAGCCAACATCCTGGAGTACTTGGCAGAGCTCTTCCATACAGGCCTGTCCTATTCTTCCATCAAGATACATGCATCGGCTATTTCAGCAGAATACAGCTTGGATCCTCCTGTCTTCTCACATCCTCTGCTCAGACAGTTTCTGAGAGGAATTAAAAATGTAAAACCTCCCAAGAAACCACCATTGCCAGCATGGGACTTGAACTTTGTGCTAGAAAAATTGACACTTCCCCCTTTCGAACCAGCAGCAACAGCAGAATTACAATACTTATCCTGGAAGACTGCTTTCCTGCTGGCAATCACCTCAGCAAGAAGGGTCTCTGAACTACAGGCATTAATGGCAGTGCAACCCTTCCTGATCTTCCATCAAGATAGAGTGTCCATGAGAACAAATCCTACATTTATGCCTAAGGTGGTATCCAGAGTGTCTTTAAATCAGGCTATCCACCTACCTACATTCTTCCCCAACCCTCAGAACAGGGGAGAAAGACTGTTGCATACCTTGGATGTACATAGACAATTACGCTACTACCTGGACAGGACCAAGTCCAATAGAAAAACTGACCAGCTTCTGGTAGCATATGCAACAGGAAAGGAAGGAAAACCAATTTCACAACAGACAATCTCCAAATGGATAGGAAATTGCATTAGATTTTGTTACTCCTACCATGGAAAGAAAACTCCAGAGAACATCAGGCCTCACTCCACAAGGGCTACAGCCACTACCACAGCTTTCTTACGAGGAGTGGCTACCAAGGACATTATAGAGGCTGCTACTTGGACCTCCGTGCATACATTTGCCAAGCATTACAATTTGCCTTTATACTCTAGATCCCGAGCAGGTTTTGCCACTGCTGTTTTGCAAGGGATCCCATCTACACCATAATCTTTCCTTTTTTCCTCCTCCCCTAGTTTAGCTATGGTATTCTACCCATTTGTAAGGACTGCAGATGCATCCTTGAAGGACATAGTACAGTTTTGTACCTACCATAAATGTAGATGTCCGATAGGAATGCATCTGCAGTCAGGATTACCCACCCACCTTCCCCTCTGTGGTACTCCTAGGGTATTTGCCATCCTTCAGCTAGCTTGGGGGGGATCTATTATGGTGTATTTGTTTGTATATATGTACATACATGCTTATTTTATGTGTTTGCTCTCTACTATTTGGAAACATTGGCATTTATCCAAATTTAGCCATCCTAGAGGGCACCTGGCATCTGGGGCAAGAAACACTGAGGAAAATGGCGTCGGCTGATGCCTTTATACCTGAAAAACTGCAGCTATGACGTCGGGTGAAGCGCGACACCAGCCAAAGCCAGACCCAGACTTTGGAATCCGGCCAACCGAAGGGCTGCCTGACGACAGGACAACCCATTTGTAAGGACTGCAGATGCATTCCTATCGGACATCTACATTTATGGTAGGTACAAAACTGTACTTTCTTGCTTGTACTTTTTTCTTGGAAAGTAGATTGTTGACTTGACGTTGAAGGACTTGAACTCCTTCGGGGGGGAAGTTTTGCCCTCATTTTTGTTGTATCTAGATCTGCTCCTATAAAAACGATATGCTGAGATGGCAACAAGGCAGATTTTTCACAATTTGTTGTGATTCCTAGGTGACAGCAGAGCTGTAAAGTGGTGTATTTTGATTTTATTAGTAGATGCTTGGTGGTGGCGGTTAGGATCCAGTTGTCTAGGTACGGAAACACTCGGAATCCTAGGCGGCTCAACTGAGCCGTGACCACTGCCATACACTTGGTGAACATTCTGGGGGCTGTAGTGAGACCAAAGGGCACAGCTCGAAACTGGTAGTGACTGGCTCCTAGCCGAAAGTGCAAATAACTCCTGGATTGCCTGTCCATTTGTATGTGGTAGTACACATCCTGAAGGTCTATAGAGCACATCCAGTCATCTTGTCCCAGAAAAGGGATTATTAACTGCAGTGTAATCATTCGCAACTTTGATTTTCTTGCTGATTCATTTAATCTGCTGACATCCAGGATGGGTCTCCAGTCCCCTGTTTTCTTTGGAACTAAAAAGAACCCTAAGTAAGTTCCGGATCCTATTTGGCCTGCGGGAACTGTCTGGATGATTCTTTTTGTCTAGCAACTTTTTTAATTTCTAGAGTTGCCTGTTCCGTCTGACTGGGTGGAATGTCCGAGATTTTTTTTATGTTTGGGACGGGAAAGAAAAAGGGTATACAGTAGCCTCTGGATACGATGCTTTGTACCCATTTCTCTTTTGTTATATTTAGCCAGGCTTCTGGGTACAAAGATAAGCGACCCCCAAATGCCTCCAGAGATGGGCTGACAGGCCTCTTTGAAGGAGCGCTGAAAGGACTTACCATGGAATGATTCCCTGTCGCCCTGATTTTGCAGACCTTCTCTGCCTCATGGTCGTTGTCTTCCATTACTGCTTCCCCCTCTGCCTCTGGGGGAAGAATCATCACGTGTGTCCTGAAAATGTCTCTGGGATTTTCAGAACCACATTTTCCTCTCTTTTGGCCTTTTGGGTAAGGTCTAGAAGGCAGGGAAAAATGGACTCTTAGGGCAGAGAGAGTTTTTCTTTCTTGCTCACACCTGGTTAGCGTGTCTTTGACTTTTGGCCTAAACAAAGATGAGCCATCAAAGGGGGCATTAACAAAGGAAGATTTAAAGGGCTCCACAAAGTCACAGAAGTGCCTTTAGGAATGTCTCCTTAGGGAAATTCCTGAACCCACTGCCCTACTCGCTCCATCTGCTGCATAAGAAATGAGTCTCATGGAAGAGTTGACCACTGAGTTTAAGGTGGAGAGCTGAGAAGAAACCTTCTCTGATACCCCTTCAGCTACTGAACCATGGAGAGTATCTCCTAGCTATTTCAGGAGATCTCTCTGAAGTCTGGTAAAGTGAGAGAGATACTTCAGCGACCTGAGTGCAAAGGTCACTGAAGAAAAGGTGCACTTTCTGTATCTGTCCATTATACGAGACCCCTTGTTCAGCAGATGGACAGATGAGGACGTCTCTAAATGTTCCTTTTTGGTGGCTGCCACCACCACCACCATACCATCTACTGGGACACCTTTCGTAAGGAAACTCTTATCTGTAGTGGATGTTCTGAATTTATTTGACCATCTGGGAACAAGCTCCACTGAGTCTGGAGACTCCCACACACCTTTTGACAAACTAGGTCCATCAGTTCATCAAAAGGCGGAGACACCCAAGTGGCGGAAGGGTGAGACCCAAAAGCCTTCAGGTATACAGGCTCCTCCTCAGAAGGGTAGATGGACTTCCAGCCATCTCTCTGTTTAAGAACCTCCAGGATGTCTGCGAAGGAGACATCCTCAGAGGGTGACCGTGGGGAACCTTCTGACTTATCAAGGTCTGTATCAGATGTAATGGACTCCTCTGAGGAGTCTTAGTACTTCCTCTTGCAAAGTCTCTTATGAGGGACCTCTTCAGAAGGGTATTCTGGAGAGGTTTCAGAAGAGAGGGTTCACTCAATGGGGTATCCTGAGGCCTGGGGTCTCCGCATGTCTGCAGATGCAGGGGTGCTGAGATGCAGTGGTGCCTTTGGGGAAAGAATGTCACGGCCTGAGAGTGCACCTGTCTGTGGAGACAGCACTCTCGTCACCTCAAAAGCCCCCGCCCCTGATCCAAGGAAACCTCCAGCTCCAAAGAGTCAGAAGGCATCCCCAGATCCAAGGGGGTTGGCTCCGAGGCTGATGAAGGAGCCAAACTCACCCACGCCAAAGCCCAGAGAGGCAAGTTTGGATCCGACAACTATCCGATCAGACTCTCCTTCCCGGACATGAACGTACAGAGTTGGCTTCTAGTCTCCTCCCGTTCAGATGGAACCGAGGATGTCGGAGCAGTAGCCAGGCCCGAAGATCCTGGTGTAGGTCTCAGGTCCGATGGTTCCACTACAATCAATTCCAGACACTTCGGCTCCGAGGTCCCAGATTGGATCGGAGGAGGAATCGATGGTGAAGGGGTGGTCTTGTTCGTTTCTGAATCCCTCTATGTTGGAGCTGACAACAGTCTGGCCAGCGCCAGTGTCCTTAATAGCCTCCACACCACACGATCCACATCATCATCATCAGAGAGGCTCCTAGAGGATTGAGAGGAGGGGGTAGGAGATCTGGCACACTGAAGCAAGAGAGATCTCAGAGTATGAAAAAACGGCTCCAATTCTGGGGACCAGCTCCGTAGGTGAAACTCCATCGGCACCGAAACCACAGAAGGAGCCAAGGTAGTTGGTTTCTCAGGCCCAAAAATCTTCAGGTCCGAAGATGACACTTTTTTTTTTATGGCTCCGAATGAGCACTGGAAGGAGATGACCTTTTTCCTGGCTTCTCAGATCTGGAAGATGGGGATTTTGACAATTTTGAAGTACCCTGACCTTCTTCAATTGCCTCTTTTAAGGGGGTCTTCAGCAAACCTCTCAAAATAAGCTGTTTTTTTTCTTTCAAGCAAAACCTTATGGCTTGATTCCTGTAAATGGACTGCACCAAGGCAGTATACTCAAACAGTATGACCATCAGTCATCGACATTTTTTGATTACACCTTTCACATTTTTTGAAACCAGAGGGTTAAGTTTCCTTAGGGTCCTTAGACATTATGGCTGTCAAAAAAAAAAAAAAACAACCATCACTAAAAAAGCTAATTACTACCAGAGAATTGTTTTTTTTTTTTTAACTAACACCACACTAACAATAATAAACTAAGCACTGCAATTTAGGCAGAAAAAATGCAGTTCTCTAAGCTGAAAGAATCTGTGTAAGATTAAAGGAAATATAGGAAGGGAGGAAAAGGCGCTCTAAGTTAAACGGGCCAATGGCAGCCCTCTAACTTAAACGAACTTGCCGGGCAAATTAAGGGAAAAATACCTCAAGTTTACAGAGCTCTCTAACTTAAATGAGCCTGTAGAAGGTAAAAACTAAAGGGAAGCCCTCTAACTAAAACGGGCTTGGAAAATATAAATTTTAGCCGGGACAGGGAAGGGAAAAAAGCCCAGAGAAAGAACGATGGCCAGCAGCAACCAACTAACAGAAGCGAGCACACTAACTTAGTCTAAAAGTATATAATAAACACTAGTAAGCGATGTATGCAATTTTAAAAGTATAACTATTCCAAAAACAAGGAAAGAAAATTTCCACTTAGCCAGAGCCAGAATGAAAGCACCAGATCTTGTTTAGCAGCAAACAAGATCTGAGGAGCTCTCCTAGAGAATGATGGGATAGGGTTACAGCCACGAGCTAGTGGAAGACCTCAAGCTTTTGTATACGACCCAACCAGTTAAGAATGAAGGCGAAATAGGACATCACATTTAATCTTTATAACAGTAATTACACCTCGAAATAAACAATGTTTAATATTTTGTTTTGTTCTTTATAGAAGTCCCTGTGGCCAAAGATCAACTCGAAGGAGGAACGCCAGACCAGTGTAATGGTTTCTTTCCTCAGTTATCCTGTAAGGAATTTCCAAGAGTATCTCCCATCCCTAAAGAAGATAGTTCTCCCATGCTCATATCAGGCACCAGAACATCTGAAGTGGACACAGCTGAATCCTGGTCTATGATGGCCGAAAGGATTACACCAGAGGAAGACAGCTAAGTGAGTGGTAGGAGAAACAGCCGATGGCCATTACAGGTTCACCCACTATCAGCTGAGACTTAGACTGAGCCTTCAACAGTAAGGGCTCCTTGGTAAAAACTTTCTTTCTTTTTAGGAACAAAGGGGGTAGATGCATCAAGTCCAGAGTAAGTATCCATGCTGTAGCTGAGGAGGAGATAAAAGAAGCTGCACACTTTGCTGGAGCATGTCGGAAGGAAGGAAGATAAGTTGTCACCTAATGTACATAAACATAAGCATACAACACTGAAATAAAATCATCCCTGTCCATCCCAAACACAACTTTTAGTCTAAAAAATAAGTTTACATATGTAGTATATATATTTTCAAAAAATAACCCCTATGAGTCTAAAAAAACATCATCAGCTAGAAGTAGTGGTCCTTGACAGGAAACTTCCAATATTGATAACAAATACTTGATTTCTTAAAGGGGAAATAACATTTTTATCCAGAAAATAAAAATAAATGATATTTTCTAAAATAGGCAACAATGTTTGTGTGGAGAGGTTTCCCAATGGGGAATTATCTATCAAAATCTCAGCTCTTAGCTAATTGCTCCTCCTGTGAAGCCCCAGTGATGGTTTCTGTCCATGTGGCAAGTAAGTACTGAAGAAATTTTCACTCTGACTACTGACTTCCCTCCTTGGGGCTAGCTAATCAGCAGTCAGAGTGAAGGTGTGTGGAGGGGGTGGCAAAGTTTTCTGAAGCTGGAAGGTTGTTTTATCCTGGGCAGGATATAACTCATATAGCCTAAAGGCTGCTGCAGCAGTGGGAATGATGAACATCAGCACTCCCTGGGCCAGGAATTTCATGCCAATTGATATAACCAGTTTAAACAAGTAGGGTAAGTTTCTCTACGATGAAATATATGTCCCAGTGTGGTACCAAATCCAACATATGTTCACAGCTCATAGGATGATACTAGGTTACTGGCCCGGAGGTCTTCACAAGCCTAGCCAAGGGTTTTGCCCATGTTCCCACAAAGTCAGCACCTGTTTCTCCTGTCCAGCAGGGACACAGGTGGGATCCCAGGGGGTATTTTCTGTTTCCCATCCAGTCATCCAGGTTCCTCTTAAAGAGATCTAGAGAGATACTTTGCTTGACATGGAGAAGGAGTCTATTCCACAGATGGGGGAGTCTTTGGGACAGAAATCTATCCCTTCAACAAGTTCTATTAATTATTAATGTCACAGACCAGGTTGAGGCCTTGCATGCAGATTGCTCGACTGGAATTTGACTTACGGATATGCAGTAACTCCATCAAGGCTAGGTCTGAGATGGTCTTGTATGCCATACACAGGTCACCTCTGAGCAGTCTGTATAAATCCTCTAAAGCCAGCAATGAAGGCAGAATTGCAGCTGACACCAAAAACAACCACAAAGCCTTCTATAGCTATATCAAAAGCCTCAAAGGCAATACCCAGATTTGCTCTGAGTTATTGCACAATGGCACCCCCTAATTCTGAGCCAACAGATATAGCCAACATACTGGCTAACAGATTCAGTGCCAACTTTACCCCTCTCTTCCCAAGGATCCTATCACAATACTAGAAGAAAGCCTGGTACCCACCATTTATGTTGCACAGGTAAAAGCTGCATTGTCCAAGACCAAGAATACAGTGTCCATGGGATCTGATAATATCCCTGGCTGCGTCCTACATCAGGTACAAAACGAACTGACACCAAATCTGTTTGCCCTGTTCATCACAGCCTTACCTCAGGCTATGGCCTAATGAATGGCGCACTGCCACAGTCATCTTGCTCCATAAAGGGGGACCAACTACAGACCCTGGGAACTATCGCCCCATTAGCCTGACGAGTCTGGTATGCAAAGCTATGGAGCACATCATCATGGACAAGCATAACAAAGATATAGGCAATCTCCAATCTCCTGACCCCACACAGTTTGACTTTGTCATGGGGAGGTCCTGCCTGCTGAACTGGTTGACTTCTTCAAGGCAGTCACCAAGGCTGTGGATGAGGGTAAGGCAGTGCATACAGCCTACCTCAACCTGGCCATGGCCTTTGATACCATTCCCCACTCAGGTATCATTGATAAACTCACTAAACTAGGCATCAATCGTTACATCACCAGGTGGGTTGCAAATTGGCTCACAGACAAGACCCAAAGAGTGAAAGTTGCAGATTCCAAGTCAGACTGTCAAACAGTCACAAGTGGAGTCCCACAGGGCTCGGTCTTGGGCCCTCTCCTGTTTGGTATCTACTTCTCAGAAGTCCAGGCCAACACAGAAGAACTCTGGGTGACCAAGTTCGATGATGACTGCAAGCTAGGAGTCATTATCAACTCCCCAAGTGATGCAGAAATCCTTCAAAAGGGCCTCTCTGAGACCAATGACTGGTGTCAGAACCATGGCCTGAAGCTTAATGCCAAAAAATGTGTTAGTATCCCCTTTGGAAAAAACTCAGTTACCACGAATTACCACGTTGACGGGAGCCCACTGAAAACTGAAGAGGCCATAAGAGATCTGGGCACCCAGGTCGACAGGGTCTATATTGAATGAGTGAATGCTTAAAAGAGCGAACGCTGATTCATCTACCCCACTTAAGTGAACGCTGACAATCCCAAACACCCAGAACAGCGATTTTTTTCCTCAGGGAAAAAATCGCTGGGCTGGTTTTGGGAGTTTGCCGTTTCCTCCACTGTGGTGCAATCTTGGAGTTGGTATATTTAAGTGGGGGGGGGGGTTACTGTTTTAAGTTTTTTTTTTTTTTTTTTTTTGTGGAACAGCAAGTATTCAGGATTGTCAGCGTTCGGTAAACTAGGGTTGATGAATCAGCTTTCGCTTTTTTAAGTGTTCACTGAGTCAATATAGACCTGGTCGACAACCACCTCACCTTCAACTACATTGCCACTGTGGTCAGAAAGTCCTTCTATGTGGCACATCTTATAACCAAAAGGTTTCGCATCCAAGAAGAAAGAGGTCAGCATCACTCTCTACTCATCCCTCATTAGACCAATCATCAAATATAACGGCCTGTTTGGCATATACCTGACCAGACACCTGCAACAGCTGGACAGGCCACAAAAGTACCTCACAAAAAGGATCCTAGGCTTTAAACACGTCCTACATGGACAAACTCAAGAAACTTCAACTGTTTTCAGTCTCTTATCGTCTACTTAGAGGTGATCTCTGCTTGACTTACAAAGCCATGTCTGACCCAACCCTACTTGAAATGCTACACCTAAAGAAATCCCAATCTCCCACACCACAAGCTCCAGAGATCACAACCTCATTACCACAATTAACAGAACATGCTGGAGGGACAGGTTCATCTCCCAAAGACTGCTCATACTCTAGAATACGCTTCAAATTCAAGTCAAGCACAGCACCTTGCTGGCCCTCTTCAAGAGAAATCTTGACGAGTGGATGGGTAATAGAAAGTTCACTCCAGGGATCATTCCCGTTGCCCTACTGAAGATGGGCACTGTGAACTAACATCGGGTGGCATGGTGCCTGGGCAATTTTTTTTTTTGGGCTAGGCTTGTAAAGGCTCCAGGGCCATTAGCCTAGAACACACCTATACACCTATGAGACTGAGTAGAGGGACAGGGCTTTTAATCTATATGTATAGGACAGGTATTTCAGACCCTGGATTTTCCTGGTCAGGAACCTCTGTGGTCTCTCCAGCTGCTGCATGTGCTTGGCAAGGTACATGCTGAAGGGGGCATTGTACTAGATAATGAGTCTGATAAGGGAGGAGTACAGGGATGTTACGACCTCCTTTTTCCTGGATGAAATATCCTTACTTATGAGGTGGGCCATGTTGAAAGCCGTCATATAATGGAGGCAACATGGTGGCCAAAAGTCAGGTTGCTATCAACCTGGGTGCCCAAGTCCATCATGACTGATTACGTGCTAAGTACATTGTTATTAAAATGATAATTAGGGGGGGGTGCCATTTTTCCCAAAGAGGATAATGATTCATTTTTTGGCATTCATCTTAAGGCCATGGTTCTGGCACCAGTCATTAGTTTGGGTAACATGGATTGTCTGAGAAAGAAAAGTTTATTTAAAAGATCTTGCAAACTTTGAGAAATGCTAGGAAAGAACAGTCTTCTCCCCAGAATACATTTGAAATGACTGTAAGACAGACATCGATAGAACAGTAATTGAGCCTTGATCCCTGTCAGAAGCACAAGGAACCACCAGTGCTGTTCCAATACTGAAATATAAAATGCAATTCCGGCAGAGCAAACTGTGAAACTCTTTGTTACAACTTTAAAGCACCTTTACAAGGTGTGTTAGCACCCTCCTGCACATCCCGCAACCATGCTACTTATACACACCAACTTCAACAGTACTGCACCTCAAAGAAAGGGGAATATTTGAAGGAACTGCAAACTCTGACTTAATATATTTATTTCCTTATTCACACCTTAAGTTCCACACTTTTCAGGATCACAGTTTTGGTCCTCATGCTTTCAAAACACATCCAATGAACCCACAATCAAAGGTCTAGGAAAGATGGTCTAAAACTAATGGGACGGGAACAGAAAAGAGATCCAGGCCTTTCTTACAACTGTTAGAGAAAAATGCATCTCTCATGATTATTCTACACAAAATGCATATTAACTTACAATTTCTTCACAAATATGTTTAATGAATTATTTAATATCTGCTCATGTTAAAAATGATATGTAGTATAGATAGGTTCATAGGTTGGTACTGGGCTATCTGCTCGAAGGCATATATTAGCTCAGCCACGTTGTGCGGTATTCACCGCCCTTTTAGTAGTTCCCTAGACCCTTGTACTAACAGCTAGTACCCTTGGCCCCTATCTAGTAGTGCTGTTGGTGTGATCCCCGGTGTGAACTTTCTGTTACCCATCCACTCATCAAGGTTCCTCTTGAAGAGTGATAGTGAGGGGCTCTGTATTACATAGATCGGGACCCTGTTCCATAGTAAGGGAAGTCTCCGCGAATGGAATCTATTCCTCCAGCATGTTCTATTCACTGTTGTGTTGAGGTTTATATCCCTAGAGCGTGTAGCTCGAGTAGATTTGGTTTTGCTAAGATGGAGCATGTTCAACAATTCTGGGTTGGATATGGCTCTGTACGTTAGACAGAGATCGCCTCTGAGAAAGCGGTATGCAACAGAGAACAGTCTTAGCTTTTTCAATCGTGCTGCATAGGGCAACTATTTGAGGCCAGTAATCCTCTTAGTTAGGTACCTTTGTGGTCTCTCCAGCTGCTGGAGATGCCTAGCCAGGTACATTCCAATTGGTGCATTGTACTCAATAATGGGTCTGATGAGGGAAGAGTAGAGGGGCACCATTACATCCTTAGATCTTGATGCGAACCCTTTTGTGATCAGATGGGTCACATAGAAGGATTTTCTAACCACTTTGGCAACATGGTTATCAAAGGAAAGCTGACTATCTACTTGGGTCCCTAGATCCCTTATTTCTTCTTCAGATTTCAGGGTATTACCTCCTATGTTGTAGTTTGCAGGTACTCTGTTTTTTCCAAAGGGGATTACTACACATTTTTTTGCATTTAGCTTGAGACCATGGCTTTGACACCATGCATCAGTCTCATTTAGGCCCTTCTGGAGGATCTCCATGTTGGCCGGAAACTCTGTTATAGCACCCAGTTTGCAGTCGTCCGCAAACTTAGTCAGCCACAGCCCTTCCGTGCTTGCCTGTACTTCTGAGAAGTATATGCCAAAAGTACAGTTTTGTACCTACCATAAATGTAGATGTCCGATAGGAATGCATCTGCAGTCTTTACAAATGGGTTGTCCTGTCGTCAGGCAGCCCTTCGGTCGGCCGGATTCCAAAGTCTGGGTCTGGCTTCGGCTGGTGTCGCACTTCACCCGATGTCATTGCGGCAGTTCTTCGGGTATAAAGGCATCAGCCGACGTCATTTTCCTCAGTGTTTCTTGCCCCAGATGCCAGGTGCCCTCTTGGATGGCTAAATTTGGATAAATGCCAAAGTTTCCAAATAGTAGAGAGCAAACACACAAAATAAACATGTATGTACATATATACAAACAAATACACCATAATAGATCCCCCCCAAGCTAGCTGAAGGTTGGCAAATACCCTAGGAGTACCTCAGAGGGGAAGGAGGGTGGGTAATACTGACTGCAGATGCATTCCTATCGGACATCTACATTTATGGTAGGTACAAAACTGTACTATGTCCTTCAAGGATGCATCTGCAGTCTTTACAAATGGGTAGAATACCATAGCTAAACTAGGGGAGGAGGACATGAGTAGAGATTATGGTGTAGTTAGGATCCCTTGCAAAACAGCAGTGGCAAAACCAGCTCGGGATCTAGAGTATAGAGGTAAATTATAATGCTTGGCAAATGTATGCACGGAGGTCCAAGTAGCAGCCTCTATAATGTCCTTGGTAGCCACTCCTCGTAAGAAAGCTGTGGTAGTGGCTGTAGCCCTTGTGGAGTGAGGCCTGATGTTCTCTGGAGTTTTCTTTCCATGGTAGGAGTAACAAAATCTAATGCAATTTCCTATCCATTTGGAGATTGTCTGTTTTGAAATTGGTTTTCCTTCCTTTCCTGTTGCATATGCTACCAGAAGCTGGTCAGTTTTTCTATTGGTTTTTGTCCTGTCCAGGTAGTAGCGTAATTGTCTATGTACATCCAAGGTATGTAAGAGCCTTTCTCCCCTGTTCTGTGGGTTGGGGAAGAATGTAGGAAGGTGGATAGTCTGATATAAAGAGACTCTGGATACCACCTTAGGCATAAATGTAGGATTTGTTCTCATGGACACTCTATCTTGATGGAAGATCAGGAAGGGTTGCACTGCCATTAATGCCTGTAGTTCGGAGACCCTTCTTGCTGAAGTTATTGCCAGCAGGAATGCAGTCTTCCAGGATAAGTATTGTAATTCTGCTGTTGCTGCTGGTTCGAAAGGGGGAAGTGTCAATTTTTCTAGCACAAAGTTCAAGTCCCATGCTGGCAATGGAGGTTTCCTGGGAGGTTTCACATTTTTAATTCCTCTCAGAAACTGTCTGAGCAGAGGATGCGAGAAGACAGGAGGGTCCAAGGTGTATTCTGCTGAAATAGCTGATGCATGTATCTTGATGGAAGAATAGGACAGGCCTGTATGGAAGAGCTCTGCCAAGTACTCCAGGATGTTGGCTATGTTCACCAGTGTCACATCTTGCCCCTTTGCAGTACTCCAAATGAGATATCTTTTCCACTTTGCTGCATAATTTTTTCTTGTTGAAGGTCTACGAGCCTCCAGGATTATGTCTTTAACCCTTTGGGATAAATTTGGGTTAATTGCTGTTATGTAATGTTCCAGGCAGTTAGCTGCAGAGTTTTCAGGTTTGGATGCAGGATGTTGTAGTTGTTCTGTGTTAACAGTAATGGGATCAGGGGCAGTGTCCATATTTGTTCCCGGGACATGCTCCTCAGCAATGGATACCAATGTTGTCTTGGCCAGTCTGGAGCTATCAGAATGATCCTCGGACGTTCCTCTTTGATCTTCAGAAGCACCTTGTGCATCAAAGGAAGTGGTGGGAATGCGTATGCTATCAGGCTTTTCCAACTGAAAGATAGGGAGTCTACCTTCCAAGCAAGTGGGTGGTACGTCCTTGTGCAGAATTTCTTTAACTGGTGATTGAGTGGGGATGCAAACAAGTCTATTTGTGGTAATCCCCATTCTCTTGTGATGGCTTTGAAGATGTCCGGATGCAGCATCCATTTGTGAGCATCTGTTGTAGTTCTGCTTAATATGTCTGCTAGAATGTTTTCCTTCCCTGGTACATAAATTGCTTGTAACTGAATGTTGTAGCTCAGAGCCACATCCCATAGGTCCAGTGCCAGCCGGCATAGAGGATATGAGTGTGCCTCCCTGTTTGTTGATGTACCACATAACTGTGGTGTTGTCTGTCCTTATCATCAACTGACCTTCTTGGAGAAAAGGTCTGAATGCCTGGATTGCCAATTTTACTGCCATCATTTCCTTTAGATTTATGTGCAGGTGCAGCTGGTCTTGAGTCCATAGGCCTTGAATGCACTTGCCCAGCATGTGTGCCCCCCAACCGAGGTCTGAGGCATCTGTCGTGATGGTTTGTCTTGGTTGACTTTTGCAGAAGGGCAATCCTGAGTTTGATTGGCAGGCCTGAGCCCACCATAGGAACTCTTGCTTCAGGCATGGGATCATTGGAATTTTGGTTTCTAGGCTGTGCTTGTGTTGAGACCACAAATTCTTTAGGTACCACTGTAGCTTTCTCATATGCAGCCTGGCATGAGGGACCAGTATTATGCAGGATGCCATGAAGCCTAGAGTTTGTAGCACTTTTCTTGCAGTTAGATGGTTCTGCTTTGTTAATGCCAAGAAGTAGAGAGGAAGCTGCTCTTTCTTTTCTGCAGTTAGAAATGCCATTTGTTTTGATGTGTCCAGTTCTGCACCCAGAAAGGTTATTCTTTGGGATGGAATCAGCCTTGACTTTTTTATATTGACTGTATATCCCAGGGCTTGCAGCAGGTAAATGACTCTTTGTAAGTCTTCTGTTAGTTTGATTTTGTTGTCCGCTTGTATCAGGCAGTCGTCCAGGTAGGGATAGATTTGAATCCCCTGAAGTCTGCAATGTGCGATTACTGATGCCAGGCATTTCGTGAACACTCTGGGCGCAGTAGATAAGCCAAAGGGCAATGCTGAGAATTGATAATGCTCTGATCCTGCAAGAAATCTGAGGTATCTTCTGCAAATTGGTCTTATGGGGACGTGCAGGTATGCCTCCTTGAGATCTAGAGTTACCAGCCAAGACTCCTTGCCCAGCATGGGAAGAAGCTGCTGTAGGGTCAGCATTTTGAATTTTGGAACAATAAGGAATGTGTTTAAAGCGGACAGGTCTAGAATAGGCCTCCATTTGTTTTCTTTTCTTGGTACCAGGAAGAGTCTGGAGTAAAATCCCTTTCCTTGCTCCATAGATGGTACCTTTTCCACAGCTCTCATTTTTAATAATTGAGATATTTGCTTTAGAGCTTCTGTCCTTTGAGTAGGTGGTAGGTTTGGCATTCCTCTCTTTCCTTGTAGAGTATGGAAATGTAACCTGTAACCTTGGTCTATAGTTTGCAAAATCCATTTTTCTCTTGTGATGCAATGCCAGTTCTTTGAAAATAAGGCTAGCTTTCCGCCTAAGGGTGCTTCTAGTTGTTCCCTGGTAGGCGGTGCCACCGCCAAGTCACTGTGATTGAGTTGTTGTAGTGGTGGTGGCTGCATCCGTGCCTCGCTGGTTGTTACCTTGCCACTGGCGTCCCCTGTAGGCACCCCTGGATTGGTTTCTGCCTCGAGCCTATTCCTGCCTCTTTGTGCCCTAGAGGAGTCCGGAAAGGACCAATTCTTGGAGGGCCAGTTCCTGCTAAACCTTGGAGGTTGAACTTGTAAGAAATCTTTCACTGTTTGTACAGATTTTGCCTTCTCTTCCATCTTTTTTAGTACCTGCTGTGCAGGGGAACCAAATAAATTGACCTTGTCCATAGGTGCATCCAAAAGCTTCGATTTGACATGGTCTGGTAATGCCTGTTCTTTCAGCCATGCATGCCTCCTGATAACTGTGCCAGTCATGGCTGATCTAAAGGAAGCCTCCAGTGCATCATAGCCACATTTTAAAGAATGGATACTAACCTGCTGTATGTTATGTACCATTTCTTGAACATATTTCTTATCTAAAGATTCTTCAGAGGACAGCTTTTTAGTCAACTGGTCAAGCATAAACTCTTGATATTGAATCATATGAAATTGGCAGTTCAAAGCTCTAGCTGACAAAGTAGCAGAGATGTAAACTTTTTTACCCCATCTCTCTAAGGACCTGGATTCCCTTTCAGAGGGGAGGGGGTTTTTAGTAGAAGTAGCTGCTACAGCTTTAGAACCCTGGGAGATAGTCTCTGGATCTGCAAAAGGAGCCTTATATAAATGGTGATGAGTGTCCGGGACCCTGTAGAACCTATCGGGCTTAGCAGGAGCCGGAGGTAATGAATCAGGAGCAGTGCAAGCATCATTAAATGCATCATCAACAACAGAAAGAACTAGAGGTATAGCTAAAGGCCTATGCTGTGGCAAATGTAGAAAGGTCCTAAGCCTTTTTCTGGAGTCTGAGAAATCTTGGCCCTGCCACTGAAATTGTTCCCTCATAGCATGCAATGTTTCCCCAAAGGAAAATTCCTCAGGAGGAGAGGCTGAAGGGATGGACTCTTCAGCATCAGAGTCTTCGTAAGGAGAATAAGCAGCCTCAGGAGGGTCTGTATGTTCTGAATCATCAGAGGAATCATCTGTGGATACTGGCTCAGGGGGCTCTGCTCTAGGCCTCTTTTCTGGAGGAGGGAGAGAGGCCCTGTCTGGATGAGGCTGGGCTCCACGAATTAAAGAGATGAGATCCTCAGCCAAAGTAAGCATATGGGAGCTGGTGCTGGGCCTGTGAGAGGGGCTTGGCAGGCACCGTTTTTGATGCTTTGGCTGCTTTAGCCCTGGCAAAGGCCTTAATAGACATAGCTGCAGGAGGCCTAGCAGCTCCACGTGCAGGGGTTGAAATATCCAGGGGAATGGTGTCTGATAAATCCTGTGAAACCGCAACAGAAGGTTGGATTTCAGAAGCCGTTTCTACCAGGTTAGAAGAGGCCTCGGTAGAAGGCATGATTTCAGCTGAAGAAAGAACCGCTTGCTCGGTTTCGGCCGAAACCGAGACACTCGCGGTTTGCTTAACTGCGGTTTCGGCCAAAACCGCGGACCGCGAGTGTCGGTCCTTTTCTTTGCGTTTTTTTGGTAATTTGCGTAGTCGGAGGATCTGACGGCATAATATATGCAAAATCGGAGCCGAAAATCTGTTCAGCAAACTCCGACCGACGTCTAAGCGTCCGTCGGTTAAAAGAAGCACAGGCTAGACAAGCTGCTACGTCGTGGTCTGGGCCTAAACAATGTATGCAATAGGAGTGGAAATCTTTATGAGGTATTTGTTTCCCACAAGATAAACAGTTATTCATTTTCTCTGACATCGGCTGAGGCAAGAAAGAGTCCCCAACGGGGTACTTAGCTTTTTAGAAGTCTTCGAAGTAATATTCGGTAGTAGTAATCTCTGGATCTGACCGACCGGCACTTGCGAACAGCTTCTGCTTCGGGTGCCACGCGGCAAGAAAGACTGAGGAAAATGGCGTCGGCTGATGCCTTTATATCCGAAGAACTGCCGCAATGACGTCGGGTGAAGTGCGACACCAGCCGAAGCCAGACCCAGACTTTGGAATCCGGCCGACCGAAGGGCTGCCTGACGACAGGACAACCCATTTGTAAAGACTGCAGATGCATCCTTGAAGGACATCAGGAGGAGCCCCAGGACAGAGCCCTGAGGCACACCACTCATTACTGGTCTGGATTTGGACATAGATCCCGCTACTCTTACTTTATGGGATCTGTCTGAGAGCCAGTTTGCGATCCATCTTGTGACATAAGGGTTTATGCCCAGGCTGGTGAGCTTATCAATAATACCTGAATGGGGAATGGTGTCAAATGCTTTAGCAAGGTCAAGGTAAGCCATGTGTACCTCCTTTCCCTTATCTATAGCCTGAGTAACTGTCTCAAAGAAATCCACCAGGTTCAGGAGGCATGATCTGCCCTTGACAAAGCCGAACTGTGTGGGGTCCAGCGACTGGAGGTTCCCAATCTCTCCATTTATGAGTTCCATAATGATTCGCTCCATAGCCTTACAGATCAGACTGGTCAGGCTTATTGGTCGGTAGTTCCCAGGGTCAGTTGTGGCCCCACCCTTGTGTAGCGGGACCACCATTGCTGGGGGCCATTCTATGGGCACATATCCTGTGGACAGGCTGAGACTGAACAGGGTATTAAGATGCGGGGTTAATTCCTTTTGGAGCTTGCGTATGACACAGCCTGGGGCACCATCTGGTCCCATGGAGGCAGTGTGTTTAGCTTTAGATAGAGCCTTGTTAACCAACATATCAGTAATAATTGGACTTGCACAATCCCCTAGAATGGTAATAGGCCCTGTAGGTGATGGGGGGGGGGGGGATTTGCACTGAACCTGTCAGTCAAGATGTTGGCGATGTCAGAAGGGTCAGTGTATTTTGTTCCATTTTGTACTAGCTCAGAACAGACCTGAGCGTTGCCATTTAGGTTTTTGACGTAGCCATAGAAGGCCTTATGGTTATCCTTAGCAACTTTCTTTTCAAAATTAGCTTTAGTTGACTTGATGAGGGCCCTCAATTTCTTACTAATGCTGATCAGGGATGATTTTTCTACTTGAGATTTGGCCTTTTTTTGTATAAGTCTCCTCCTTTTATTGTAAAGTTTGCTTATGGCCGGGGTCCACCAGACTGGTTTCTTCTTGCTTGAGGAAGGAGTCTTGGTTTTATTTGGGATAGCATGGTCCATGCAATCCTGAAGATGTATATAGAGTGCCTTGGTGTAGGATTCTGCATCCTAGATATCATTATCCTTCTGCAAGGGAATAGTGAAGCTTTCCACTTCAGATGCAAGTAGTTTGAAGTTTGCTTTGGAAAGGTTTTTGACTATGGTTTCTTTGATTGGGGGAGGTGGAGGAGTGAGGATGTTCAGGGTTATCAGATTGTGGTTGGATCTGACCAAGGAGGGGGTGATAATGGGTGTGGTACAATGGGTGCCCATATTTGTGATGATTAAATCCAATATGTTGTCCCCTCTAGTGGGGAACATATTAGTTTTTCAAGGGCATTTGAATTTATAAATTCTATGAATCGCTGAGCATAGGAGTTGGAACATTGGTAGTTCGCTCAGTCTATACCAGGGTAGTTGAAATCACCCAAGATTATGGTGTTGGGTAGGACCTTTATATTTTCCAATGTCTCAAGGAATGCAGAGTCAGCATCTTGGGACATGATGGGCGATCTATAACCGGCTACGACTTGAAATGTGGTTTTGCCTGCTGATAGTTGCGCATGGATGATCTCTGGGGCATCATGCTGCGCTACTAACCTGGAGATATGGGTATCCTTGATGAATATGGATACACCTCCGCCCTTTGTACTGTAATCCAGTAACTGAGGCCGGAAGGTATGATATGAATTGTAACCTGGCAGTGCTGGGGTGCTCTCTTGAGCCATGAACCAGGTTTCTGTCACTGCACAAACATTGTTTTTTCTCCATGCTGAGGAGAGCCATGAGTGTGTGCATTTTGAGGTTGAGACTTCTGGCATTGAGTAGCATTACCCTTAGTTTTTGGTTACCTGTGCTGGTTACGGTGGTTGGTTTGTCCTTTGAGCCTTGCCTAAAAAAGGCACTATGGGGACGGCAAGAGCCTTGGCCAGTATTCGAAAACCTAGGGGTGACAGGTGCACCCCATCTCTGGCAAAACAGCGAGGCTTGCCTATCATGTCATCCAAGGCAGACAGACACTGGATCCCCTTAGAATGGCACTAGAAGCTTAGCCAATTGTTGAAATCGATCATTTTGTCTTTATATTGTGGTATCATTCTAGGTGAAGGTAGTATGCTACTCAAGGTCAGGGTCATACCAGCTTGGGCTACATGATCAGAGAGCCCCTCAATGTCTCTTTTCATGTAGTCCAGGGAGGTACGTCTTAGATCATTCACACCAACATGTACAATTACAGCGTCATACTTGTACTTGTTCTGGAGTGACCTAAGTGCCTGTGTTATGTGGCGGATCCGAGAGGCAGCTGACAGTAACCTTCTCCTTGTTCAGCCTGGTGAGTGGAACATCCATGTGCCTTACTATAGAGTCTCCTATTGCTAGCGTGTTAGTTATGGTGTTTTGCCTTAAGGCCTGTTGTGAGGCACACTGCTGAGGTGAATTATGTGTTTTCTGGTTTGTGTTTGGGGGTGCAGGTTGCTTGCTTGTCTGCTTTGAAAGGCACTGTTTCTTTTTCAGATTGGTACCTAGTGCATCCGAATATGTTTTTGTGCATTTATGCGTATGTTTTGCCGGTGCTTGTTTTGTATAGATTCATGTGTGACAGGTGGTGTGATGTAAGTGTGTCCCTTATCCCCTTGACTGTCTGTTACAGTCATGGGTTGAGAGTGCTTAGCCTCCAGTCTGGCTGTGTATTTGCATCTCTCACAAGTATTTGTGTCTAGAGGTAAGAGGAAAGGGTTGTTTGTATACATGAGGCAGTTGTGACACTGCCTCAGGATGCCCAATTCCACCAGATGAACTGGAGAGTACACCTGAAGCTGACCTCTGGACATGCTTTGAAGAGTAAATTGAACTTAAGTTCTGCGGACGATCGAGGGTCTTATGCTATATTATAATAGTGCTGTCTAGGAAATTTGGAAAATAATAGTGCTGTCTAGGAGATTAGGACAAGTGCTGATTTCTGTTTAGCAAGTGCTGCAATAAGAGCAGCTGATCTGAAGCACTTGAGTTGAGGCTTGCCTAGTTCTAAGGGAAAATTTACAGCACAGACTTTGTGGGGCCGGGAATAGAATACCCCAGCTAACCGGCACTGCCCGACGCTGCTCTGTGTGCAAGACCTCGCAAAAAGAGAGTTGCAGGGTTTTCCCTCTAGATAAGTGAGGAAAGTGAGTACAAGAGCTGTTTTTCTCTAAGCAAGTGAGAAAAGTAGGTACAAAAACTGTTTTCCTCTAGGTAATGAGGAAGATAGAGTGCTATAGTAATTAGTAGCTTATTTAGTGCTTACAAGTTCTGAACAAGTGCTGAGCATGAACAAGCAAATTTAAGTGTTCAAACTAAGAATCTGTATCTGCACTAGATGATGCATAGTTATGCAAACCACAAATACTTATTATAGTTCTGAGTGTTTCACAACTGCATTCTAATATCAAGCTGCAAGTGTATTAACACATGACTGAATGTAAAAAGAAAGTAGTGCTGAAGGGGTTAAGAATGTTATAAAGACTGGTTTGTGAAAGCAAGAAAGAACACACTATGTAAGCTCTGACCTTCCCAGGCTGGAATGGGTAGTTACAAGGAATGTTGGGGAGTTAGAATGTATTGGTACTAAAATGTACAAGGTCAGGAAACAAGACTGATTAACAAGTTAGATGGCTTCTGTTTTTCTAATAAAAACATTATTGTTGAGTGTTCATGTGCAGCAACAAGAGGGTCTGCAGAAATCCTATTTGACCATATCAGTATTCTGCATGCATGATACTGATAAGAAAAGTAAATAAGAAATGTGCATTTTTGCTACTTGGAGAGTCTGACTTTAAATTGTGTAGATAGTCTCCCAGCACTGATGTATGTGGATTTAAATAAAAAAAATGTTTTGCACATCCTGAAGAGTTATTCTTGACTCAAGACTAAAGGGTAACTAATGTTATTTATGTACTTTTTAAACTGCATTTTAACATTTGGTGCTGTGACTCGGATTCTGAACTTTGATCTTGCTGCGGAACACTGTGTAATGAATTATAAAGGGACCAGCACAGAAAGTTCTTCTGTGAATTCACCATTGTTTTGTATGGAATGGTCAGAGCTCGGACCCTTAACTATTCAGGGTGTGCAAACATACAGGCTAAAGATGGTAAAATGGCTTTGGGAAAAAAATGTTTCTTTCTTTCCTCTTTTAAAAAAAACTGCAGCTCAAATTAATAGTGGCAATGTGTTTATTGTGTTGTTAAATGACTGACTGCTTTTAAGTATAATACTGTGTACTGCTTTGTTAAATGACTGACTGCTTTTAAGTATATCATATGTCCTGTTTTTTTCAATGACTGACCTTGCTTTTAAGTACTGTTTTGTTGAATGCCTGACTTTGCTTTTTAAGTATATGAGGTTCCTGTTTGTTGAATGACCAAGTCACTTGTTCGGTATGTGGTATCTGCTGCCTTGTAGAATGACAGAAATTTGCTTGTTTGTTGTATGTAAAAGTATTAGTGGGTGGTTCCCAAAAGTTTTAACAAAAAGTTTATTAATTTATATAAAATAACAAACACAAGAAGGTGCCTTGTGTTGAGGGAGGTACCCTCGAGGTTATAGTGGGCGGATCCCACAGCAACTAAGGACAAATTGTTATTGTATATGTGTATCTATACAAACAAAAAAAAAAAGAAAATTTAACACAAGGAAGCACATTGTGTCAAGGGGGGTACCCTCAGGAAAAAAAAAGGTAAGAGGTTTGACTGTTTGCTTTCTGCTGCTTTCATGTAATGACTGATCTCTGTGTTGTGTGATGTTATGACTGCAGAGAGAGAGAAAGAGAAAAGTTAAAAGTAGAGTTAATTCCAATTTATGTGCCTACAGCATGTTGAAACGTGTGTCTGTTGTCAAATCAAGTGCAGGTGTGACTGTGTGAAAGTACCCTCAGAGGGTCCGAAAGAGTGGTCAGATCTGGACACAATTATCCCAACTGCAATGCTGGAGCTATAACTTTTGACATAAACACACAAAAACATACTCGGAGGCTCTAAATAAAAATCTGCCTAAGCAGCAGAGACCTCCAAAGCAGACACCCAAGCAACCGCTAACCCAAAACAAAACACGTGCAACACATAGCTCACAAAGCCAGTGTGCCGAACAGTCACAGCCCTTAAGGCTAAACAACACACCTAATACACTTGTAACAGGTGACTCTATCGTCAGGCACACTGACGTCCCGCTCACCAGGCTGAACAAAGAGAAGGTCACAGTGAGCTGTCTGTTGGGCGCTAGGATCCGCCACATAACACAAGCACTCAGGTCACTCCAAGGCAAGTACAAATATGACTCAGTCATTGTCCATGCTGGTGTGAATGACCTGAGACGTACCTCCCTGGACTACATGAAAAGAGACATAGAGGACCTCTCTGAGCATGTAGCCCAGGCTGGTATGACCCTGACCTTGAGTAGCATCTTACCCTCACCAACAATGGTGCCACAATATGAAGACAAGATGGTCAATTTCAACAACTGGCTTAAGTACTAGTGTCATTCAAAGGGGATCCAATGCCTGTCAGCCTGGGATGACATGCTCGACAAGCCACGATGCTTTGCTAGGGATGGCTTGCATCTGTCACCCCTGGGCTTTCGGATATTGGCAAAGGCTCTTGCTACCCCCATAGTGCCTTTTTTAGGCAAGGCTCAAAAGAGAAACCCACCTCCATAGGTATCACAAGGGATAAGAAACTAAGAGTAATGCTACTCAACGCCAGAAGTCTAAACCTCAAGATGCACGCACTCAAAACTCTCCTTAGCATGGAGAACATCGATATCTGTGCAGTAACAGAAACCTGGTTCAAGGCTCCTGAGAGCACCCCAGCACTACCAGGTTATACCTCATACCATGCTTTTCGGCCCCAAAATTTGGACCGAACCACAAAAGGAGGGGGAGTATCAATATTTGTCAAAGATGCCCACACCTCCAGGTTGGTGGCACAGCACGAAGCATCAGAGACTATCCATGTGCAACTAACTGTGGGTAAAACTGCCTTCCAGTTTATAGCCTGCTACAGACCACCCTCCCAAACCCAGGAACCCCACTCGGCCTTCCTGAGAACACTGGAAAATATGAAGGTCTCTCCAAACACTATTAAATTGGGCGACTTCAACTACCCAAACATAGAGTGGGAGCATTACTCTAGCTCCAACACCCTAGCCCAAAGGTTCCTAGAATTTATAAACTCAAATGCTATGGAACAACTTGTTACCACTCCCACAAGAGGGGAAAACATACTGGACCTAATCATCACCAACATGGGGACTCTATGCTCCAGACCAGAAGTGTATCCCTCACTGGTAAGATCAGACCATAAACTAATCTCACTGGATATTCACATCCTGACCCCACCCCCTGCCGAGAAAATCACAGTGAAAAACTTCTCTAAAGCAAATTTCACACTCCTCAAAACTGAGGTGGAATCCTTCAAAGCCCCCGGGCCTGTGGAAAATACGGCCCAGACCACAGAATCCTTTATAAACGCATTCTATGAACACCTTCAGGAATGCATGGATCATGCAATCCCAAATAAAACCAAGACCCAATCCTCCAAAGGCAGACGTCCTGTCTGGTGGACCCCAGCCATAAACAAACTATACAATCGAAGGAGGAAGCTACTACATGATAGAGCAAAATCCCAAAAAGGGAAGGCATCTCTGATCAGTATTAGCAAAAAACTACGGGCACTCATAAAATCGTCTAAGGCCAGCTTCGAGAGAAAAATTGCACAGGACACTAAGGATAATCACAAGGCTTTCTTTAGTTATGTTAGGAACCTGGGTGGGAATTCCCAGATATGCTCAGAATTAGTCCAAAATGACAAAAAATACACCAAACCTACAGACATTGCCAACATCCTAGCTGACAGGTTCAGTGCACACTTCTCCTCCCGCTCCCCACCAAAAGGGCAAATATCTATCCCAGCAGAGTGCTGCCCCCCGACATCTCAGATGCTCAGGTAAGAGCCGCCCTCTTCAAAGCAAAAAACACAGCATCAATGGGACCAGACGGTGTCCCAGCCTGTGTCCTACATGAACTCCAAAAAGAGCTAAACCCAAACATAAAACTACTGTTCAATCTCAGCCTTACTACAGGATATGTACCCAAAGAGTGGTGTACAGCAACAGTAGTCTCTCTCCACAAAGGTGGTGCCTCAATGGATCCTGGAAACTATCGCCCCATAAGCCTGACTAGCTTGGTCTGCAAAGCTATGGAAAGGATCATCATGGACCTCATAAATAAAGATATTGGGGACCTACAGATACTGGATCCTACCCAGTTCGGCTTTGTTAAGGGCAGATCCTGCCTCTTAAACCTGGTCGATTTCTTTGAAACAGTCACCAAGGCCATTGACGAGGGGAAGGTGGTCCACACAGCCTACCTGGACCTCGCAAAAGCCTTCGATACAATACCCCACTCGGGCATTACATATAAGCTCACCAGCTTAAATATAAACCCCTATGTCACTAGATGGGTTGCAAACTGGCTCAAGGACAGAACCCACATGGTTAGAATTGCTGGAGCCATGTCAGACTCCAAACCAGTTACAAGTGGTGTCACACAAGGCTCAGTCCTGGGACCTCTCTTGTTCGGTATATATTTCTCAGTGGTACAGGCCAACATGGAAGGACTGTAGCTGACCAAATTCGCAGATGACTGCAAACTGGGCGCCATAATAGACTCTCCAGCCGACACAAGCATCCTCCAAAAGGGCCTCATAGAAACAGATAACTGATGCCAGAGCCATGGCCTCAAGCTAAACACCAAAAAGTGTATAGTCATCCCCTTTGGCAAAAACAAAGTGCCCACAAATTACCACATAAGTGGTAATCCATTAAGTACAGAAGAAGTAATTAGGGACCTGGGGACCCAAGTTGATAGCAATCTCTCATTTGACAACCACGTGGCCAAAGTGGTTAGAAGAACATTTTATATAGCCCACCTAATCATGAAGGGATTCACATCTAGATCAGGGGAGGTCATCATGCCTCTTTACTCATCCCTCATCAGGCCCATAATTGAGTACAATGCCCCTTTTGGGATGTACCTTACCAGACACCTGCAGCAACTGGAAAGACCCCAAAAGTACCTCACCAAGAGGATCAAAGGACTCAAACAGATGCCATATGCTGCCCGGTTAAAGAAACTCCAGCTCTACTCAGTGGCATACCGCCTGCTCAGAGGCGATCTGTGCCTGACGTAAAAGCCATGTCCTACCCGGAATTAATGGACATGCTGCACCTCAGAAAATCCACATCCCATCGAGCTACACGCTCGAGAGTCTTGAACCTCAGCATTGAAATAAATAGGACATGCTGGAGGGACAGATTCATAACCCAGAGGCTCCCTTCACTCTGGAATAAAATCCCAATCCAGGTTAGGCAGAGTCCCTCATTGACTCTCTTCAAGAGGAATATTGATGAGTGGATGGGAGGTCGTAGGTTTACCCCGGGAATCACTTCTGTGTCACTGTTAGACAGAGGCACAGTATACTAACCTCGAAAAAGGGCATAGCAAAATTAATTTAAAATGGGTGGCGAAAGCCAAACACACTCTGGCTAGGCTTATAAATGCCCTAGGGCAGACAGCCTAGTATGAACCTATGAACCTATGAAAAAATGACTATGAAAATGAAAAGTTATAAATGCTTTAACTGGGACAATACAGAAATTAAATACCTGGGTGTTCAAATTAATTCCACTCTTAAGAATACAATTACTACAAACTATACTATCTTAACAAATCTAATTATTAATCTCACAGATAATTGGAACAAACTTTGTTTTACTATTGAGGACAGAATAATGCTAATTAAAATGATAGTGTTACCTAAAATTCTTTATATAAGTCAGTCTTTAATCATTCCCCCAACCAAGAAAATATTTAAAAAAATGAGTAAGAGCTTACTAAAATTACTGTGGTATCCTCAAAAACTTAGAATATCTTAACAAAGACATGTGGCAAGTTGGGAAGAAGGCGGTATTAGTTTTCCTAATACTGAATGTTATGTAAATGCTTCTATTTTTAATATAATCCTTTTATGGTTAAACCCCTCATATAATTCATATTGGAAACTATTACATGAAAAAAATGTTATAAAACAATAATAGAACGTTAATTGACCCTCTAACTACAACACACCAAAATACCTTTATTTGGTCTTTAAAAATATACATACAAGATAAGCAGAAGTTAAAATCTTGCTCCTTTATCAGTCTAATAATAGCAAATTTCATGAAAATCACCCAGTCTAACCAGTCCATTAAAAGCTTATTAATATTCATTTTTCCTATTGCTTATACTAATGAATGTTTAATATCTTTTGATAAAAATAAAATGCTTGAATTTAAAAATAATGACTTAATATACTGGAACCAATTCTCATCCACTAATGGAATCTATTCAGCTAACCATCTAATTACTAAATACAGCCTACATAATAATAACTGGATAGACATACAAACCTGCAGAGAATTTATATATAACAAAACTATATTTTCCTTACAAACCCATGGAAACAACATACCTAAAACACTGGAACTTTTGACTAATATAATTGATGGTTCTTTGAAAGGCACCTTATTTATATCCCTAGTATATAAAGTCCTTAGATCTGATAATAATTCCACGATTGCTTCTTTTTGGGAATACGCCACCAAAATAAATAATGGAGAATTTACTACTAAAAACAAGAAATTACTTCTAAAATCAGTACATAAAACAACAATTTCACCTTACTGGAAAATATACACGTGGAAATTCCTCCACAGAAGTTATTATACACCTCAAAGAATTGCAAATATGTACAAAACAAATTATATGAAATGTTGGAGGTGTAAAGCTACAGAAGCTGACTGTTTTCATATGATTGTTGCATGTAATATGTTATCCCAATTTTGGAAGGAATTTGAATGTTTCTGTAAGGCCTTATGGAATGATAATTGTGGAATTTCAAGTTCACTCCTTTTATTTAATGTACCAATACCAGAAATCGTACCCAGATCTCAATCACATCTTCTTTGGTCAATACTTGCAGTAGCAAGAAAGGTTATGACAAAAAATTGGAAAACTAACTCTCCTATATCTTTCAGAAATTAATTTATTTATTTAGCCAGAACCTTATGTGAAAAAGAAATATCTAGTTTAAAAAGGAATACAAAGAATTTAACACACAAATTAATTGCTTGGGAAAAGTTACAATCATTACTAAAAAAAGTATTAGATGATTTCCTGAATGTATATAGAAGTATTTCCTTGTTATGGACTTTGTAAATAATTTGTTTCAGTTTTGAGTGTAAATATGTTATTACTGTTATTATTCTTGTTATATAAAAAAAAGAAAAAACATTTTTGAAAAAAAAATCTGCAAAACCTGTAAAAATAAAACTGAATCTATCAAAACCCCTCCCTAAAATTCCATAGTATTCACTGAAATCAGAAGCACAACAGGAAATCAAACCTGTAATGCAGTCTTTGATACAACAAAAAATAAATAGTGCCAGCTAAAAGTCTTTGTAATACTCCTATTCTCCCTTTAAAAATAAAAATAAAAAAATATATAAAATACTTATAGGTTTGAGCCAGATCTAAGGTCTGTAAACAATTCAGTATTTCTAACTTTTTCTGTGGTTCCAAAACCAGCAACAGTACTTAGTTGATAACCATCTACAGTGAAATATTTTTTGTAACACCTCTCTGTTCAGCATTCTTTTCTCTACCTATCCATTCTGAAAGTCAGTTTCTGTTTACTTTGACGTATAAGGGATATTAGTACACATGGACACGGTTGCCATAAGGATGCACTGTATCTTTCATTTTTTTTTCTTTCCTCAAATTCTAAAAAATATATATTTAAAGGATGTAACATTTCCAGGTGGGTCTGTGTTAGTGTAATATGTAAATGATTTAATAGCATCTGATTCTTTTCAGCAGTGTTATCAGAATACCCTGCATCTTTTAACTATCCTTGCAGAAAAAGGACACAAAGTATCAACAGAAAAAATTACAGCTATAGTTACCTCAGGTACGTTATCTTGGTCATTTAATATCTCAGAGTAGGATCTTACAGTAGCTATACCTCACCTTGAATCATCTTTATTACTTAAAATGAAACTCAGCCCTTCTTGACTGCACATCTAAATATAAATGTGCACTTTTTCTTTTCCTGATCCATCTGTTTCTCTAATATGCTGTTCTGTTCTAAATCCTGCATCTGTGTAATCTATTGCTGAGAATGGTAAAGAGCATGATTGTGTGTGTGTGTGTGTGTGTGTGTGTGTGTGTGTGTGTGTGTGTGTGTGTGTGTGTGTGTGTGTGACTAATTATCTGCTTTGTTCTAGAAAGGCCATTCCTATCAACAACGCCAGATCAAACTGAAGACGTACCTGCTCAAAATGAAAAAAAAAAAAAGTGTTTTTTTTTTTTTTTTTTTGCTGTTAAAAATTTTCATTGAGTGCCTACTAAAAGGGCAAAGATAATTTGGCAGATTATGCCACCAAGTAGATTATAAAAGAATAATTCTTATGTAATGCTACTGTACAACTCTAATAATAATGACATGTCTGATTTTAATAGGGTCAGTTTTCAAGCTGAGGCATCACAGGGAAAAGTTCAAAAGTGGCTCAAAGACAGATATCTTAAATCCTCTAATGGAGTATGGCAACATCCAGACGACCGACTGGTGATGCCTGCCTCCTTGCCACCTTACCTGGTAAGGGCATATCTTGTACTAGCCCATGCAGGTAAGGCAGCTTTATTTAATCAAATTACCCGAAGTTGGTATACCACTCATGCCTCCTCTTTGATACTTCAGTATGTTAATTGCTGTGCGATTGTTTAAAATACAATGTCAGCTACCACTACCTTGGGGACCTTTTGTTAATGGAGAGCTGGACTTTGTCCAGATGACTAAAGTACATAATTTAGAATACTGTTCTATTAGTAATCTATATGTTTTGTAAAAGCTCACCCATGTCACAAAGCAGATTCTGTAATTTGGTGTACCTTGGGGTCTACATTAAAAGCATGAAGTTTACTTACCCGAATACCTAAACACCGACACGTATTCCGCGAACCGCAAATACACTGAATGCCCTAAAGAGCAAAATTCAGAAACTCGAAGCGTCATAGTTGTCCCACCCCATTGCCCGCTACATACTACCTACCCAAACAAACTAAATAAACCACATACATACACTAACCAAAACCCTACTTCTAACCCTAAACTAAACCCTATTTCTAACCCTACACTAAATCTCACATACATTACCATCTATGCACTTACCTTAACCCGCACCCTAACCCTAAGTTCCGTAACTATTGCACACTTACCTTACGGAGCTATACCGCAGAAGGGCAAACCATGACGATTCGACATTTCAGATTTTGCGCTTCAGGATGATCGATGTTTTCACGTTTCGATGAAGACGTGTCGATGTTTAGGTATTCGGGTAAGTACACCTTCATGCTTTTAATATAGACCCGTACCTTGTACTATCAGTTTTTTTAATTTTAGTCTTTACTGTCCCAACCATCCACAATTATCTGGACTAGTAGAGAGGGTTAACAGGACCCTATTTAAAAAGATTTGTACTAAACAAAATTTAAATGGTCAAATACACTTTAAATTCTACAAGGAAATTAAGACCCTATAAAAAAATTAATGGGAAGACCCATAGCCCTTCCGTTTGCTCCCCCTGTGTCAAATGAAAAGATCAACTCTAATGGACAATAAAAAGAAAATATTCACTTCTTACAGCAGTATCTCTTCCTCCATCACCTGACTAGCCCTGTCACCAACTGCAGCTGGGTGACTGGGTTTATGTAAAAACCTCCCAAAGAATGAACAGTTTAAGCCAGAGGTGAAAAGGCCCTTTACTTTGTAATCCTCACCACCCTGACTGCAGTCCACTGTGCAGGACAACTAACCTGAATTCACTCATCCCACTGTAAGAAGACCTGCTGTGTGCTCCAGACAAATCATCATTGCTGGTGAAAGAAGATCAAAGTGTGAAGGGCAAATCATCTGCCCAGTGAAACATATAAGGAGAAAATTCAACTAAAATAGCACCTCATGAAGAATCCGACGACAACAGGTACTTTTGCTCTGTTTTTGCTGCTGTTTCCTTTAATAACCTGGTCGAGAGAAAAATCAGTTTCCTTGTTGGTTCTTACACAATACGCTGTGACAAACTGTTGTGGATGTTCACATATATCTCAACATTCTAAGGCAGGGATTCCCATGATTCCAATTCCTACATCACAGGTAACATTTGAGAAAGAACTTAGTGACATTGATCTAATCTGGTGTTTGTTTGTTTGTGTCTTTCGGCTTTTCCCAGTTAGGGGTCGCCACAGCAGAACTCCAGTCCGCTAATGATTGGTAGTGGATTTTTACATACCAGGTTACCAGCCCTGATGCACAACCTTCAACGAAGGCATGCCCCATTCACATATGCCTCCACACAGAAGACGCTCTAGCTGAGAATCGAATGGGACAATGTCTTGCTATGAGGCGACAACGCTACTGAATCTGGTGTAATCTGACTAATTTTTAAAGGTTGGTTCACTTCAGCTTGCCACCACAAATCGTGGGTACACATGTTATGCTAGAAATGGGACTGTGCCAGTGGGAATCAGCAAATACAATGACACTAGACATAAAAGTGTGTTTTACTCTTTACAGTCAAGATGTTATGACTGAAGGCATGGCATGGGCATGATAGAGGATCATTGCCACATTTGTAGTGATCATGCTTACCCCTGGT
Organism: Protopterus annectens; assembly: GCF_019279795.1. Lineage (NCBI taxonomy): Eukaryota > Metazoa > Chordata > Ceratodontiformes > Protopteridae > Protopterus > Protopterus annectens. The sequence continues at coordinate 1,326,479,124 of NC_056732.1, forward strand.
TACCCACAAACTGGTCAGGGTGTTGTTTTGTGAGCTGTATTACTCCTGCTTTTCAACATTTAAAAAAATCCTCCAGCAGGCAGACTGAGAAATAAGCGGGCAATCCACTGGGTAGAGCAAGTAATTTCAGTTAACTCCTGGGTATGGAGTGCAAAGGACAATGCTTGAAATCACCATGCTTGCTCAAATTCTTCAGGAGGTAGCTAACCATACTTCATATCACATCACAATGACAAATGGAAAAATGACTGCAATACGAACTGTAGTGTTACAGAACCAATTGGCACTCGATATAATGCCTGCTAGAAAAGAGGGGTCATGTGCCCTCATAAAAATAATTTTTGTTCTTGTATTACTGACTACCACAATAAACAGGAAAAGTTAGCCAATGTTATGGAGCAGAGGGCCAAATATTTGAACAGTAGTTCTAAAATTGTACGTGTTTTGGATGGTTGGGCAGTGTATTTGGTAACCTGGAAACTAGTATATTACAACGTATAAAACTGGCATTATTTTTTTAATTGTTTTAATATTTTCTGTTTTAAAGACTGTAATCACAAAGTCTTGGATCGCACCTGCACGTGAAATGCCACTTATACCTGATGAATGAAAACTCAATCACTACAAATGAAACTTATTTATCAAATTAAGAAAAATCAAAATATAAAGTACAGTTGTGTACCTACCATAAATGTAGATGTTCGAGTGCATTCACTGTTGCAGTCATTACTCTTGGGTTATCCTGCTGGCAGGCTACCCTCAGTTGGCCAGAATTCCAAAGTCTAGGTCCGGAGTTGGTTTCTGTCACCTCTTCCCTGACGTCAGTGCGCCAGGGGTATAAAAGATGCAGCCAACGCCATTTTCTTCAGTTTTTCTTGCCCCAGATGTCAGGTGCCCCCAAATTGGTAGGCTGAAAAATATGCTAATAAAAATGCATGCAGAAAAATAACATTCCCTTCATCTACAAGCAAATACACCAAAAAGGTTGTACAGGATAGAGAAGTGCAGATGAGTCCCAGCAAAGAAAAGGGGGATGGTGGGTGGGTAACACTCGAACATTTACATTTATGGTAGGTACACAACTGTACTATGTTCATCGGGTTTCACTGTTGCAGTCATTACTCTTGGGCTGAATCCAAAAGCTGAGGAAAGGAGGCTGAGCTAAATAGGATTAGGAGAGGCTATGAGGCCCTGTAGAACAGCAGTGGCAAAGCCTGCTCTGGACTTAGAGTAAAGTGGTAAGTGGTAGTGCTTTGTGAAGGTGTGCACTGAACTCCAAGTTGCAGCCTCTAAGATATCTTTGGTTGGTACTCCTCTGAGGAAGGCTGCTGAAGTGGCTGCTGCTCTGGTGGAATGAGGCCTAATGCCCTTAGGCACTGATTTGCCATGTTGTGAATAGAAGAAACGGATGCAATGGCCTATCCATTTAGAAATAGTCTGTTTTGAGATAGCCTTTCCTTGTGATCCTGCAGCATATGACACTAAAAGTTGCTCAGTCTTTCTGAAAGCTTTAGTTCTGTCCAAGTAGAAGCGTAACTGCCTGTGTATGTCCAAAGAATGCAGAATTTTCTCACCCTTGTTCTGTGGATTTGGATAAAAGGTAGGCAAGTGAATGGTTTGGTTGAGGGCCACACTGGACACCAACTTAGGCATAAAAGTAGGGTTTGTTCTCAAAGAAACCCTGTCTGGATGAAAAATTATGAAAGGTTCCACAGCCATGAGTGCTTGTAACTCTGAGACTCGTCTTGCAGAAGTTATTGCTAGGAGCAGAGCTGTTTTCCAGGATAAGAATTTTATATCTGCTGTTGATGCTGGCTTGAAAGGAGGCAGTGTGAGTTTTTCCAAAACATAATTGAGGTCCCAGGCCAGAATTGGTGCTCTCCTTGGAGGCCTAATGTTTTTGGCCCCTCTGAGGTACTGCCTTATTAAAGGATGAGAAAAAGATAGGTGGTTCCGTATTGTAATGGGCTGAAATGGCAGAGGCATGAATCTTAATTGATGAGAAAGAAAGGCCTTTGTTCAGCATCTCAGTTAGGTATTGTAAAATCTGAGGGATATTTGGTACACACGTGTCAATGCCTTGTTCCATGTTCCAAGCACAGAATCTCTTCCATTTTTCTGCATAAGATTTTCTGGTACTGGGCCTTCTGGCCTCCAAGATAACATCCATAACAGCTTTTGAAAGAGGAGTGTTCTGAATGGCTACATTATCCGCCATGCTGCCAGATTTAAGGTCCTGAGTTGGCTGTGCAGGATCTGATTGTTTTGTTGGGTCAGCAAGTGAGAAGTTTGAGGCAAAATCCATGCTGGACCTTGAGACAATCAGTATAATTTTTGGCTTCTCTTGTCTGACCTTTAGGAGTACCCTGGGAAGGAGAGGCAGTGGGGGAAAAGCATATACTGTTAGATTTTTCCAGTTGAAGGATAGGGCATCCACTTTCCATGCTTGCTTGTGATAAATCCTTGTGTGAAATCTCTGCAATTGGCTGTTGTGAGGGGAGGCAAATAGATCTATGTCTGGGCATCCCCATTTCCTTATTATCATGCTGAAGACTTGTGGATCCCGTTTCCATTCGTGGGGATCCATGAGATTTCTGCTTAGTTCATCTGCTAGAGTATTTGTTTTTCCTGGCAGGAATTGTGCTTGCAGGTGAACTTGAAAAGCCAATGCTGTGTCCCATAAAGTCATTGCTTGTCTGCAGAGGGGGCAGGAATGTGTACCTCCCTGCTTGTTTATGTACCACATGACCGTAGTCTGTCTTTATCAGTAACAGTCCTGGATGAAGCAGGTCCTTGAAAGCTGTCAGGGCATTTTGAACAGCTAGCATCTCTTTTTGATTGATGTGAAGATGCATCTGGTTTGCAGGCCATGTGCCCCAAATACATTTTCCTGCCATATGGGCCCCCCAGGCCTAATCTGATGCATCCGTTGTCAGTGTCTGTCTGGCTGTGGGTAAACTGAATGGCAGACCCTTGTGGTGACAGGCTTCTGCCCACCATCAAAACTCCTGTTGCAGGCAGGGAATGAGTGCAATTACTGTCTCCAGGCTGTGGCAATGCTGAGTCCAAACACTTCTTAGATACCTTTGTAGTTTCCTCATATGCAGTCTGGCATATGGAATTAGTAGAATGCAGGATGCCATGAAACCCAAGGCCTGCAGGAGTTTCCTTGCAGATAACTGGGTTTTTGTTGCCAATTTCTTGAAGTAAGTAGTCAGTTGTTTTTGTTTGTCTGGCGTGAGATAAGCCATCTGGGCAGTTGTATTTAAGCTTGCACCCAGGAATATTATCTCTTCAGTTTTGATTTCTTTTCGTTTACTGTGTACCCTAGGCCAATTAGTAATCTTTTTACAAACGCCAGATGCTTTAGAAGAATGTCTTTGTTCTCTGCTTAAATGAGGCAGTCGTCCAAGTATGGATATATTTGAATTCCGTTTTGTCTGCAAAACGGAATTACTGGTGCCAGGCATTTTGTGAAGACCTTGGGCGCAGTAGATATGCCAAAGGGCAGTGCAGAGAATTGGTAATGCATTGAGCCAGCTATGAATCTGAGGTATCTTCTGCAAGATTGTCTGATTGGGACATGCAGGTATGCCTCTTTTAAGTCCAAAGTTACGAGCCAAGCCTTCTTGCCCAGCATGGGCAGTAGCTGCTGTAGAGTCAACATCTTGAATTTTGGAACTTCCAGAAACATATTTAGTATAGACAGGTCCAGTATTGGTCTCCAGGTTTTGTCTTTTCTGGGTACTAGGAAAAGTCTGGAGTAAAATCCTTGCCCCTGCTTTTGTTGTGGTACTTGCTTAATGGCCCTCATGTCCATGAGGGCTGTAATTTGTTTTTGTGCCTCTGCCCATTGATTGTGTGGCAGGTCTGGCATACCTTTTAACCTTGGTAGAGTGTGAAAATGGAACCTGTAGCCTTGGGACACTATATTCAGGACCCATTTGTCTTGGGTAACCATTTTCCAATTTGATGAAAAAAGTGCTAGTTTTCCCCCTAAGGGGGCTGCCAAAAGAAAAGTGCTTGGATCTGGTAGAGGAAAGTCATTGGGACTGTTTCCTGTAAGGTTGTGATTTATCTTCTCTGCTTTTGGAGGTAGAAGCACCCCATTGTTTAGGCCTGTATGAGCCTTGGGGCTGAGATCTGCCTCTGGGATGCCTGTATCTGCCTCTTTGTGGTCTGTCTGACACTGGAAAGGACCAATTTTTAGAAGGCCAGTTCCTGCTAAACCTTGGTGGCTGTACCTTTAAGAAATCATTGACTGTCTGCATGGATTTTGCTTTATCCTCCATTTTTTTCAACACCTCTTCTGCTTTAGTACCAAACAAAGTATCATGCAGTAATGGTGCATCTAATAATTTTGCTTTAACATGATCAGGCAGATTCTGTTCCTTTAACCAGTCATGCCTTCTAATAACAGAGCCTTTAACAGTGGCCATGCAAGGGGCCTCCAGTGAATCATAACCACATTGCAAAGTATGCTTTCCCACTTGTTCAGCTGCATGCAATAAATCCTGCAATTCCTTGTTCACTGAACATTCAGTATTTGTCAACAATTTCTGTTTAAGCAGTGACATTAAATATTGATGATATTTAACCATATGAAACTGACAATTTAAAGCCCTTACAGCCAGGGTAGCAGAAGTGTAGACTTTTTTCCCCCATCTGTCTAGAGCCCTAGAATCCCTATCAGAGGGGACAGGGTTTTTTGCAGTGGAAGTTTTAACCCCTTTGGGACCCTGAGATATAGTTTCTGGGTCAGCAGCGGAGTTTTTATATAGGAATTTATGAGAATCCAGGACCCTGTAGTATCTGTCTGGCTTAGCAGGTGCAGGGGTAAAGAGTCAGGGGACAGGCCGGACTCTGAAAATACATCATCTACAATGTCTAGAACAGGTGGAATAGCAAGGGGTCTGTGCTGAGGAAGTAGCAGAAAGTCTCTGAGCCTTTTCTTAGATTCAGAATAATCTTGGCTCTCCCAGTGGAAATGCTCCCTCATAGTATGCAAGGTTTCCCCAAAAGAATAATCCTCAGGAGGAGAGGCTAAAGGAATGGATTCTTCAGCATCAGAATCCTCATAGGGAAGCATGGAGTAATCCTGTTCAGAAGAGGAATCAGAGGAAATAGAAACCTGATCAGAAGAATCATACTCTGTCTCTTGCCTAGGCCTCTTATCAGGAGGGGGATGGGAGCCCCTGATCGAAGTAATTAGGTCTTTGGCCATTTTGAGCATCTGTTTTTTAGGCATGGAAGTCTGACTATGAGAATGCTGTACTTGTTTCTTTGTCTTTACAGCTGCTTTAGTCTTTGTCTTTGAAGCTGAAGATGGCTTAATATATAGTTGTGTAGGTCTGAAGACACCCTCAGAAGCCGATGCCTGCTCAGCGGCTCCGGACCCATCTGAGGGAATGATTTCCGAGTGTCCAGTACCTTGAGTATCCAGAGGCCCAGTCAGCTCCACGTGAGAGTCAGAAGCGGCCTGTGGCTCTGAGGTAGCGGGCGCCAGGGGCTGCGAAAGCGCCTCACTGAGAACCAGCGACTGGCCTAGCAGAGGCCTCCTCGTCGGTTTTGGACCTCGGATGCCTATCCTTTTCCTTGTCCTTGCGTTTTTTTGTAAACTCCGGTTGTCGGCTGGTCCAACTGCATTATATAATTAAATCTTCGGCCAAAGTAATGAAATGCAAAATCAAACCGATGCTTAATAGTGCGTTGGTTAAATCTATTACAAAACCGACAGCTAGCAACGTTGTGATCAGGGCCTAGACAAGGAATACAGTAAGACTGAAAATCCTTATGAGGTATTTGCTTCCCACAAGAAATACAATTGTTAACTTTTTCTGACATCGGTCTGGAGCAAGAAAAAAGTTTCCCCAACTGGATACTTAGCTTTAATCAGGAGGGGGATGGGAACCCCTGATCAAAGTAATTAAGTCTTCGGCCATTTTAAGCATCTGTTTCTTTGGCATGGATGACTGTCCAGGAGAATGCTGTACTTGTTTCCTTGTCTTTAATGGTGTCTTTGACTGTGCCTTGGCTGCTGCAGAGGATTTAATAGTAAGCTGTGAAGGTCTGAAAACACCCTCAGAAGCCGATGCCTGCTCAGCGGCTCCGGACCCATCTGAGGGAATATTTTCCGTAGGCCCAATACCTTGAGTATCCAGAGGCCTAGTTGTCTCCACATGGGAGTCGGATACGGCCTGTGGCTCTGAGGTAGCCGGTGTCAGGGACTGCGAAATCGCCTCACTGAGAACTGACGAACCGGCGACTGGCCTAGAAGAGGCTTCGTCGTTGATTTTGGACCTCGGATGCCTGTCCTTTTCCTTGTCTTTGCGTTTTTTATGAATTCCGGTCATCGGTTGTTCCGACAGCATTATATAGTTAAACCTTCGGCCAAAGTAATGTAATGCAAAATCAAACCGACATTTAATAGTGCGTTTGTTGAATCTAGCACAAAACCGACAACTAGTAACGTCATGGTCAGGGCCTAGGCAAGGAATACAGTAAGAGTGAAAGTCCTTATGAGGTATTTGCTTCCCACAAGAAATACAATTGTTAACTTTTACTGACATCGATCTGGAGTAAGAAAAAGTTTCCCCAACGGGGTACTTAGCTTTATTGAAGACTTCGGTTCTGAAACTCTATTTCGAAAATCTCTGGAGGCGGCCGACCGGCACTTGCAAACTGCTTCTGCTTCGGACACCGCACAGCAAGAAAGACTGAAGAAAATGGCGTTGGTTGCATCTTTTATACCCCTGGCGCACTGACGTCAGGGAAGAGGCGACAGCAACCGACGCCGGACCTAGACTTTGGAACTCGGGTAGCCTGCCAGCAGGATAACCCAAGTGTAATGACTGCAACAGTGAAACACGATGAACATCTGGGAGGATTACAATCCCCTACCACAACAACTCTTTACTGGATAACTGACTTTACAACAAATTCTTGCAGCCACCTTCTGTGCCTAATTGACCATGTATCTGACTGCCTTAAATTAACGGCTCTGTCTACAATGTATTTTAAAGAAACAGGCCCATTTGCAACAGCACAATTTATATTATTTTATGTCACTTCACATCACTGTAGGGCACAATCCTGTGTTAAGTATATACTGCATTGATTTATCTAACTGCAAATCACTGACACTGAAGTGATCAATGTCAGTATTCAAAAATCAACATAAAAAAGACAGTTTCCTGTTGTGATACTCACACGCACACATACACACACACACACACACACACACACACACACACACACACACACACACACACACACACACACAATTTGCACGAATAATGGGGTTTAAAAAAAGTAATCAGGGTTAGCAGGCATCATTAAATGGGCTGTGCTCCTAGAAAGTGACTACCCGCTACAAATTGCTGGGACTGAATGACTTACTACCAAGCTCTCATGGCTTCTTGGCATAAGGAGCAAGAGTGAATTCCTCCCTGCTTGTTGATCTATCACATATCCATCACGGTGTTGGAGTGTAAGGCAGTCACTCCCTGAAGGAGCGAGTCCTTACACGTAGATAAGCTACAGAGAATTGTCTACATCTCCAAAACAATGATTTAGAGACTGGACTACTGAGATGGCCAGAAACCCAAGATAATCTTTGTGTTGAAGCATCCTCCTACCTTAGGGCAGATGCATTGGATCTATATTACATTATCAAACAGTAATACTGTCGAAAACATAAATATCAACACCAAAACATCAAAGTATTGCAAAAACTAATGCTGACAATGTTGAAACTGAAAATACTGAACAACCATGGATGGCCCACTTCTGTATCAGCAAATATATTAACACTGTATACAAAACTACAGCATATAACTCCCTAATATGCCTAAACAACATAACCAGAATGTGCAAACAAATACACGGTGTTCACCAACTTTTGCTCTTGTGGGGGCTGCGCCCCCCTCCATCCCCCCCGCTAATTATATATACCAACTCCAAGATTGCACTACAGTGAGGAAAGGGCAAATTTACCAATCCTCCATGTATCGCGATCTCACTGTAAACAGTTTGGTGAACAACATGTTCAATGGCAGAGCTCCAAAAATTCCGTTCACTGAACAATTTTTCGAATAACTTAATAGGGACCCAAAATCCACAGCACTTCTGCATCAAACAGTAATGAAGTGTTTCTACATAATACTGCATTTGACACACATAAACATTCAACATACATCTACTTTACTTACAAACTTCAAAACTATGCAAATATGCAAATTACTGCTTTAATATTTATAATTTACTTAACTCACTGTGACGCAAAGTCGTAACAATGTACTACATCACAACATTTCACTTGGTCAACCATAACTTTTCGACAACGGGGCTGTCGATATTTACAGCATTCGCTACTGCACTACTTCAATGTTTTGGTGTCGATATTTATGTTTTCGAAAATATTACTGTTTGATAATGTAGTACAGACCCGATGCATTTGTGGTAACTGGTATCAAAGGAATTGGTAACTAGAAGAGGTTTCCACAGGTCAAATTATCACAATTTGCCATTTTTGTAACTCTTGACTTAACACGATAGAGGTGTTGGGACCACTGCACTCAAACCATCAATAAAGGACTCTTGTCTAACCTGGTTTAAGATACCATTGGTCTGGCTGCTGTAATACCATTTTTAAAGGTGAATGTGTATAGAGACAAAGACGGAGTACAGAATCCTGAATGTTTTTGTTTGAAGGGTTAATATATTGTTCTAGGGGATATATGCATGGCAAAGAGCTGTGTCGAAATGTCCACACCATGAAAGTCAAAACCTAAAATTATTGCAAATGGGATGTCTCAAGATTCAAGATGCAAAGAACTCATAAAAAACATTAACAGTTTGAGACAACAGTGCAGCAAAGAGCCATCAGTCTGCATACAGGAAGAGCTTTGTTCTCTGCAGTCTTTGGTGAGCAGCTACGAAAGTCTTGCATTTGGTGGTATTAAAGAGAAACAGCACTACATGTATGAATGAGTTAAGGGATTTCTAAGCAGTTCCCTACACCTCGAAAGGGTGCAATGATGAAAGGTCCTACAAAATAAATATCTTTGAGTTACGGGCTTTGTCCAAACAATAGGGTTACTGGGTATGCCTCTCAGTAGGAAGCATGTTCCTTTATGGGCATATCTATGAAAAGACCTTTTGGACATAGTGTCAAAAGTAAAAATGACCTAAGCACAAAAGGAAGGGAAAAGGTAAAAATGTTTTAACAAAAAAAAAAAATCCTGTCAAATTTCAAGAAAGAATCACCAAAAGTATGGAACAATGGCTAGATACAGGAAATAGAGTTTTACTAACTAACTTGACAAGTTTTACACAAAAATACACGAAAAGCAGCATTGGGGCTCTTGTCCCCACCTTATCAAAGTGTAGCAGAGGCCTAGACAGACAATGTATAAGCAGTATACAAAGGGAAACTGACAGGGTTCTAAGTAGCTAGGGAAAGTTTCATGCACTGAGTGGTCCTAACATCTCTGGCATCAGTCGTGTTGTTATGGAGGATGGGCCTACTCTTTTCAAATCAAAGTCTTCACTGCTGTCAGAGGACCTTCTAGATAACTCTTTCTTGAAGACTGACTGTCTCTCCTTCACTGTTTGAAAGTTTCGCCTGGAAAAACGTTTAGCAAGGGAAGAGATGAGGTAGAAGAAATGCAACAAAATGTTCCATGACTGCCCCTGACAAGTACATTCTTTGAAAAATGCATTGGCAGCAACAGTGGACCAAACCAAGACATGAAAACTCCCTGATGGGCTCCTTCCAGGTATAGATGGAGTTGCAACAGAGTGCTGTTGACTATTTTAAGAATGTTCACAGTCACCTTAACAGGGCACAAGGGTACAGCCTCTCGGCCAGAGTCCTTGCTGGACACCATCAGAGGAATCACGCTCCATCATAGGGGAGTCTTGATGCTGTGGTTGCGGGTTTCCACTGACTTCTCTGCACCCTGGTAAAAAGCATTGCAGGGGGGATGAAACTTCACACCAAGAGCAGTAAGGGTTTCCACTTTGTCCTCACAGCCTTAGGGGAGGCATCTGTTTTGTGACCAAATAGCAAGGGCGAGATGAAGAGCAGGTCTGTACAGGATGCCTTAAGACCCTTAGCAAATGGAGTAATGCAGAGATTTCAGTGGTAGAATACAGCAATTCCAGTTCCAGTTGCTGTGGCAGACCTGTCCCTAGCATCATATACAAATCAGCTCAGGATCATAAGGTTGCCAGCTGCTGAAACCATGTAAGCATGGGCATTAAAACTGTCCTTAAGAGCATTATCAGGCATCCTATCTAAACAGTGTTCTAGTTCATCTAAGACAGCCCTCTGACAACATAGCATCTGAGTGAGGTAGTTCAGTGTCTTCATGGATAAGGTAGAGATGGAAAATATAACCCTTCCAAAGCTACTTAGAGCTTTGGACTTCTTACTGTGGGTGGGTGGGGCAACAACTGAGGAGTAAGACTTATCTTTAAGGCTACTGTGAAGGCAGTGGCATCCAGTTTAAAATATGCCAACGAGGAACACACTTTTGGGGGAATGGAAAATTTGGCCTGCTTCTCTGGAAACCAGGGTCAGGTATCCAGATGTTCCTAAGCACAGTTCATGATACCATAGTCCTACTGCCTTCTCGTTTGGTGGCCGGAGATAGTATAGGGCAGCAATTATCCTTTCTCTTACAAAAGTGTAAAGATTTCCATATACCTGGGGCCCTAAGAATCGAATACGAAGTAAGAAGCCACAAACTACTTATCCAAGTCCTCAATAATTGTCTCCAAACTGAAGAAAGACTTAAATTCTTAGTCTTGGTTAAGATCCTTTTAGGTCTTCTGTCCAACAGAGAACCTGATACTGAAGGGAATGAAGATCTCCTCAGAAGTTATTGTGAAGGAGGGGTGGCTGACAGAGGAAAGGAAAACTGGAGAAACAAACAGAGATACACGATTTGTAAATGTATGACTATACCTGGAAATCACCACAGTTGAAGAAAAAAATGTGATCTGGATAGAAGAGGTAGAACAGACAGACCTCTCTGTTTAATATAGTGTATTTGAGCCACTACTTGCTAAACGGACTAATAGTGTCGCCTGTAAGACAGGTGTCTCCCAAGCAAACTCAACCAATGTTTAAAAAATTATACTTGCCCAGGAGACATTCGCAAAACTGATGATGGATACAGTGATGCCTAAGTCAACACCGGGCATGCAGACACCAAAGGAAGAGACAATCAAATGGCTGAAATCAATGCATAAATGACAGCAGCTGCATTTACATTGTTGTATAGCATTGAAAGGCATACCAATGTCTAGGTGTGGGCATTAGGGGAAAAGGGAAAGTACAGTTGTGTACACTTACCATAAATGTATAGATGCTTGAGTGTATTCACTGTTGCAGTCATCACACTTGGGTTATCTTGCCAGGGGTAGCCCTCAGTCGCCCCGAATTCCAGAGGCCTAGTATTTCTGCATTGGTTGCTGTCACTCCAGGACTGACGTCAGGTCGTCAGTGGTATAAAATCAGGCAGAAGACGCTATTACATCAGTTTTTCTTGCCCCAACTGTCAGGAGCCCCCAAATAGGGAGCTAGGTTATGATGGAAGAACACCATCAGTAAAAAGTAAATATCAAAAATTCCCTGTAAGTAGAGAGGAAGAGAGGGAGAGAGAGAAAGGGGATGGAGGGTGGGAAACCAGGACTGCAACAGTGAATACACTCAAACATCTACATTTATGGTAAGTATACACAACTGTACTATGCTCTTCATGTTTCACTGTTGCAGTCAACACACTTGGGTTGATTCCCAAAGCTGAAGAAAAGGTTGGAGGCAGTCAAGAAGACTGGGGGCTGGCTAGGATCCCCTGCAAGATTGCGGTGGCAAAGTCTGCCCTGGATCTGGAGAAGATAGGCAGGTAGTAATGCTTGGTGAAGGTATGAACAGAAGTCCATGTTGCAGCCTCCAGGATGTCCCTGGTGGGGACCACTCTGAGAAAAGCTGCAGAGGTGGAGGTTGTCCTGGTGGAATGCATCCTGACCCCCTTTGGGGGTGGTTTCCCATGCTGTTTGTAGAAGAAATGGATGCAGTGTGCTATCCATTTGGAGATTGTTTGTTTGGATATGACCTTGCTCTCTGCTCCTGCTGTGAAGCTGACTAGCAATTAGTCAGTTTTTCTAAAAGATTTAGTCCAATCCAGATAGAATCTGAGCTGTATGTGCACATCTAGAGAGTACAGAATAATTTCCCCCTTATTTTGTGGGTTAGGGAAAAAGGTGGGCAAAAGAATGGATTGGTTGAGAGCCACACTGGACACCACTTTAGACATGAAAGATGGGTTAGTCCTGAGGGAGACCCTGTCAGCATGGAAAAATGATGAAGGGCTCTACAGCCATGAGTGCTTCTAACTCTGAAACTCTTCTAGCTGAAGTGATGGCCAGAAGCAATGCTGTTTTCCAAGAGAGGAATTTTAACTCTGCTGAAGCTGCAGGCACAAAGGGGGGGGGGGGTAGGGTGAGTTTTTCCAACACAAAGTTAAGGTCCTAAGCTGGGGCAGGAGCTCTTCTGGGTGGCCTTAAGTTGTTAGCCCCTCTTATGAACTGTTAGATGAGAGGGTTTGAGAAGAGAGGTGGCTGTGTGCTGTAATGAGCAGACATGGCAGAGGCATAAATTTTAATAGAAGAGAAGGATAACCCCTGTGTAGTAGGTCTGCCAGGTAATCCAGGATGAGAGGTAAGGAGGGCTGTGCTGTTTCAGCTCCCTTAGCCTGGATCCAGGTGCAAAACCTTTTCCACTTGTCAGCATAGGATTTTCTAGTGCTGGGGCATCTGGCCTCATGTATAACATCCAGGACTTGTTTGCTTAGGCTGGCAGCTGGAGGAGAGATCAGGGAATAAGCCAGGCTGTTAGGTTCAGGGTCTGTAATTGTGGATGCATGAATTCTCTACTCCTCTGGGTCAGAAGTGTTGGAAACTGAGGTAGGTGCCATGGTGGCAGGGGTGACAGTCTGCACAGCAGTGGGTACCAGTGCTGGCATGTCCAGTCTGTGGCAATCATGATTGCCCTTGGTTTTTCCTCCCTTATTTTGAGCAATACCCTTGAAATGAGTGGTAGAGGGGGAAATGCATAGATCGAGAAGTTTACCCATTGGAAGGATAGAGGATCTAATTTCCAGGCCTTGCTGTGAGGTTCCCTGGTGCAGAATTTACTGAGCTGATGATTGGAGTGGAAGGCAAACAGGTCCACCTTCGGGGTGGCCCATTTCTGGGTTGCAAGGTTGAAGGTTCTGTGGCCTAGCTGCCCCTCGTGGGAGTCTAGCAGGTTTCTGCTTAAGTTGTCTGCCAGAGAGTTTAGGGAGCCTGGCAGGAATTGTGCTAGCAGGTGTATCTGCATGGCTGAAGCTGTGTGCCAAAGGGTCATGGCGAGCCTGCAGAGAGGATAACAGTGAGTCCCTCCTTGCTTGTTGATATACCACATCGCTGTGGTGTTCTCTGTTTTGATCACTAGAGGCCCCGGGGAGAGTAGGGGTCTGAAAGCTGTCATGGAATGCTGAACAGCTAGCATCTCTTTTTGGTTGCTGTGCAGATGTATTTGATTTGGGCTCCAATGGCCCTGAATGCACCTGCCATCCAGGTGTGCACCCCAGGTATAGTCCGATGCATCTGTGGTGTGGGTCTGGGTGACGTGGGGTTGTGAGAAGGGAAGTCCCTTGTTGTGGTTGCATGCTGCTGCCCACCAAAGAAAATTTTTCCTTAGACAGGGTATCATAGGTATGATAGTTTCCAGGTCTTGACAGTGTTGACACCAAAGGCTTTTTAGATACCATTGTAGTTTCCTCATATACAGTCTGGCATATGGAATGAATAGAATGCAGGAGGCCATGAACCCAAGAGCTTGCAGGATTTTCCTTGTGGATAACTGGGTTCTGGTGGCTAGTTGAGAGAAGTAGCCTGTCAGGTAGGCTTGTTTTTCTGGAGTAAGGAATGCCATCTGGGATGCTGTGTCCAGGCTTGCTCCCAGGAATAATTTTTTTTTTTTTGTGTGGGAACTAATTCTGATTTCTTTTCATTGATAGTATATCCCAGGGAGGACAGTAGGTCCCTTACAAAGGTCAGGTGCTGTAACACCTTTTCCTGACTGCCTGCCTGAATCAGGCAATTGTCTAAGTAGGGGTAAATTTGAATATTTCTTTGTCTGCAAAAAGCAATGGCTGGAGTCAGGCATTTTGTGAAAACTCTGGGAGCAGTGGATAAGCCAAAAAGAAACGCTGACAACTGAAAGTGCATAGATCCTGCCCTGAAACGTAGATATTTCCTGCAAGATTCCCTGATTGGGATGTGTAGGTAGGCCTCTTTTAAGTCTAGGGTGCCTAACCAAGCATCCTCAGAAAGCATAGGAAGAAGCTGCTGGAGGGTGAGAATTTTGAATTTTGGTATCACCAGAAAGGTGTTTAGAATGGATAGATCGAGGACTGGGCGCCAGGTGCCCTCTTTTCTGGGTACCAGGAAGAGTCTGGAATAGAAACCTTGGCCTATCTAGTCTGCAGGAACATGCTGCATTGCCCTCATGGAGAGCAGGGAATGGACTTGCTTTTTGGCCTCTGCCCACTGGTTTGGAGGAAGATTTGGGAACCCTTTTGGGGTTGGCAGAGTGTGGAAATAAAATTTGTATCCCTGGGACACTATGTTGAGGACCCATTGGTCACTGGTAATAGAGGCCCAGTTGTCTGCATGGAAGGATGGTTTTCCTCCTAGGGGCAAAAGCAGGTGGGCAGAGGTAAGGGGTGGCGGTGTAAAGTCATTGTGAGTTCTTATCATAAGGGGATGGCTTAGCACTCCCTGTTTTTGAAGAGGAAGAACTCCATTGCTTAGATCTCTGCATTCCCTCAGACTGCTGCCTGGGGGGGGGTGGGGCTGCTTCCCCTGGGTCTTGGCTGAGTTGGCCTGGAGGAGGCCGGAAAGGACAAGTGCTTGGAGGGGCAATGCCTACTGAACCTCGGAGGCAGGACCTGTAAAAAGTCTTTAACTGTCTTGCATAGGTTTAGCTTTTTCTTCCATCTTTTTTAAGACCTCTTCTGCCTTGGTGCTAAACAAATTGTCTTTGTTCAATGGTGCATCCAATAATTTTGATTTAACATGGTCTAGCAAGGCCTGTTCCTTAAGCCAAGCATGCCTTCTAAGGACAGAACCAGTGACTGCTGTCCTGCAAGATGCTTCTAAGGCATCAAAGCCACATTGCAAGGTGTGCTTAGTAACTTGGCTTGCAGAATGCATAAGCTCTTGCAATTCTTTATTTTTTGTTTGAGGAGTTTCATGGTATGCTGCTGATATTTCAGCATGTGGAACTGACATTTTAGTGCTCTAATAGCAAGAGTTGCAGAGGTGTATACTTTTTTACCCCATCTGTCTAAAACTTGGGAATCCCTGTCTGAGGGGGTGGGACTCTTAACTGAGGTTGCTTTAATTCCTTTAGGTCCTTGGGAGATGACCTCTGGGTCAGCAGTAGGATTTTTGAAAAGGAATTTGTGAGAGTCAGGGACTCTGAAGTACCTGTCAGGTTTCCGGGGAGCAGGAGGAAGGGTGTCAGGAGTCAAACTGGATTCCATAAAAACATCATCCACAACATCCAGGACAGGAGGAATGGCTAAAGGTCTGAGGTGTGGTAAATCTAAGAATTCCCTGAATCGCTTTTTTGACTGAGGATAGTCCTGAAATTCCCATTGGAAATGCTCCCTTAAAGCATGTAGGGTTTCACCAAATGAAAAATCCTTGGGAGGAGAGGCAGAAGGAATGGATTCCTCTGCATAAGCAGAGAGGGACTGCATGTCTTCATATTCAGAAACCTAAGAGTCATTGGACTCCTGTTCAGATAAAACTACTGGGGACAAGTTTTTTTCTTTTGGAAGGGGAAGCCTGGCTTCCCCAAATAAGCATAATAAGGTCTTCCACCATTTTAAGCATTTGAGATTTGAGGCATGGAAGCAGGTGTCTGAGCGTGGGTCGTCTTTTTTTTGGCATAGTTCGTACCCTGGGCCTTGGAAGCTCAACAGTTTTAGAAACAAAGTACGGCTGTGTACACTTACCATAAATGTAAATGTTCGAGTGAATTCACTGTTGCAGTCATTACATTTGGGTAATCTGCTGGCAGGTTGCCCTCAGTTGGCCTGAATTCCAAAGTCTTGGGTCCTGCGTCAGTTGCTGTCTTCTCTTCCATGATGTCAGGTCGTCAGGGGTATAAAACATGCAGCCAACGCCATTTTCTTTAGTTTTTCTTGCCCCCGATGTCAGCTGCCCCAAAAAGGTAGCAAAATTCAAATACACCACAAAGGTTGTAGAAGTTAGAGAAGGAAAGTTAAATTTCAGAATGACAGGGGGATGGCAGGAAGGTAACCTGGACTGCAACAATGAATACACTCAAAAATCTACATTTATGGTAAGTGTACACAACTGTACTATGTTCTTCGTGTTTCACTGTTGCAGTCATTACAATTGGGTAGAATCCCAAAGAGATGATTGGGAGGCTGAAGCTAAACAGCATTAGGTGCGGCTATAAGACCCTGCAGCACTGCAGTGGCAAAGCCTTCCCTGGACTTAGAGTAGAGAGGCAAATGGTAATGCTTTATAAAGGTGTGAAAAGAACTCCAAGTAGCAGCCTCTAGAATGTCTTTGGTTGGTACTCCTCTGAGAAAGGCTGCTGAAGTAGCTGCAGCTCTGGTGGAATGAGACCTAATGCCCTTGGGCACAGGTTTACCATGGTGTAAGTAGCAGAAAAGGATGCAGTGGCTTATCCACTTTGAAATTGTCTGTCTGAAATAGCCTCTCCTTCTGATCCTGCAGCATATGACACTAGTAATTGCTCAGTTTTTCTTAGAGCTTTTGTCCTGCTCAAGTAGAATCTTTGCTGTCTGTGTATGTCCAAGGAATGCAGAATTCTCTCTCCCTTGTTCTGCGGATTTGGATAAAAAGTTGGCAGATGAATTGTTTGGTTAAGAGCCACACTGAAACTACCTTAGGCATAAAAATAGGATTTGCCCTCAGAGACACCCTGTCTGGGTAAAATATGATAAAAGGCTGTACAGCCATGAGGGCCTGTAGCTCTGAAACTCTTCTTGCTGAAGTAATTGCAAGTAGCAGCACTGTTTTCCATGATAAGAACTTTAGATCAGCGGTAGCAGCTGGTTCAAATGGAGGCAGGGTAGTTGAGGTCCCATGCAGGTAATGGTGATCTTCTAGAAGGCCTTAAATTTTTGGCTCCTCTAAGATACTGCTTTAGTAAAGGATGAGAAAAGATTGGTGGTTCTGTATTGTAATGAGCTGAAATGGCAGAGGCATGGATTTTGATTGATGAGAAAGATAGGCCTTTGTGAAGCATCTCAGTTAAGTATTGTAATATCTGAGGAATATTTGGTTCTGCTGTATCAGTTCCTTGTGCTTGATTCCAAGCGCAGAATCTCTTCCATTTGTCAGCATAAGATTTTCTAATACTAGGCCTTCTGGCTTCCAAAATTACATCCATCACAGCTTTACTGAGAGGTGTTGTTTGTATGACTACATGATTAGCCATGCTGCCAGGTTCAGAGTCTGTAGTTGATTGTGCAGGATCTGATTGTTTTGCTGGGACAGTAGTTGTGGTCTTTGAGGCAAGGTCCAAGCTGGGTATTGAGCCAAGTTCCTTAGGATTGGGTACCAGTATTGGCAGGACCAGTCCAGGGTAATTAATATCATCTTTGGCTTATCATGTCTGACTTTTAGGAGGAACTTGGGTAGAAGAGGCAGAGGAGGAAAGGCGTAAACTGATAGGTTTTTCCAACTGAAGGATAGGACGTCCACTTTTCATGCTTGTCTGTGATAAGTCCTTGTGCAGAATCTTTTCAATTGATAATTTTGAGGAGAGGCAAAAAGATCTACGTCTGGGCTCCCCCCATTTCTCTGTTATCATGCTGAAGACTTGTGGATTTAGTTTCCACTCGTGAGGATCCATAAGGTTTCTGCTTAAATCGTCTGCCAGAGTGTTTTGTTTTCCTGGCAGGAATTGAGTTTGAACATGTATTTGGTAGGTCAAAGCTGTGTCCCACAGTGCCATGGCTAATCTGCAAAGGGGGTATGAGTGTGTTCCCCTTTGCTTGTTTATATACCACGACTGTGGTGTTGTCTGTCTTTATCGGTAGTTGTCCTGGATGAAGTAAGTCCTTGAAGGCTGTTAGAGCATTTTGAACAGCTAGCATCTCTTTCAGGTTGATATGAAGATGCATTTGTTTTGCTGTCCATAAGCCCTGACTGCATCTTCCTGCCATGTGGGCCCCCCAGGCATAATCTGATGCGTCTGTTGTTAAGGTTTGGCTGGCAGGGGGTAGAGTGAAGGGCAGTCCCATGTTTTGGTGTCATGCCTTTGCCCACCATAGAAACTCCTGTTGCAGACAGGGAATGAGAGGAATCATTGTTTCCAGACTGTGTGAATGTTGACTCCATAAACTTTTTAGGTACCATTGAAGTTTCCTCATATGCAGTCTTGCATATGGAATTAGTAGGATGCAGGATACCATGAAGCCCAGAGCCTGCAGAATTTGCCTTGCAGAAGACTGGGTTTTTGTTGCCATCAGTTTGAAGTAAGCAGTCAGTTGCCTTTGCTTGTCTGGCGTGAGGTAAGCCATCTGGGCAGTTGTATCCAAGCTTGCACTCAGGAATGTTATCTTTTGAGAGGGTACCAGTTGTGATTTCTTTTCGTTTACTGTGTACCCTAGGCATGTTAGAAGCCTTTTCACAAACTCCAGGTGTCGAAGAAGAGAGTGTCCTTGTTCTCTGCTTGAATGAGACAGTCGTCCAAGTAAGGATATACTTGTATACTTCTTTGTCTGCAAAATGCAATTACTGGTGCCAGGCACTTTGTAAAGACCCTGGGCGCAGTAGATAAGCCAAAGGGCAGTGCAGAGAATTGGTAATGCATTAAGCCAGCCTTGAATCTGAGGTATCTTCTGCACGATTGTCTTATTGGGACATGCTGGTATGCCTCTTTTAAGTCTAAAGTCACCAGCCAAGCATTCTTGCCCAGCATGGGCAGACGCTGCTGCAAAGTCAGCATCTTGAATTCTGGAATGTCCAGGTGTGTGTTCAGAATCGATAAAGACAGTATTGGCTGCCAAGCCTTGTCCTTTCTGGGTACCAAGAACAGTCTTGAGTAAAAACCTTGTCCTTTTTCCTGTTCTGGTACTGGCTTAATGGCCCCCATATCCATGAGGGATGTAACCTGTTTCTGTGCCTCTGCCCATTGATTTTTTGGCAAATCTGGCCAAGCATTTGTCATTGGCAGAATGTGGAAATGGAATCTGTATCCCTGTGATACGATGTTTCGTACCCACTTGTCCTGGGTTATTAACTGCCAATTTTGAGCAAAAAGTGCTAATTTTCCCCCTGTGGGTGCTGCCAAAAGATAAGTGCTTGGTGTAGGCAGAGGGAAGTCATTGGGATTGCTTTCTGTAGGTTTGTGCTTTATCTCCTCCAGATTTGGAGGTGGAAGCGCCCCATTGCTTTCACCTGTATGAATCTTGCGCCTGGTATCTGGAACCCTTAGGGCATCTGGATTTGCCCTTTTGAGCTCTGTCTGACACAGAAAAGGACCAATTTTTTGTAGGCCAGTATCTATTGAATCTTGGTGGCTGCACTTGGAAGAAGTCTTTAACAGTTTGCATAGACTTAGCTTTGTCTTCCATGTTCTTTAAAACCTCTTCTGCCTTAATACCAAACAGAAAATCATACTGTAAAGGTGCATCTAGCAATTTAGCTTTAACATGATCCGGCAAATTTTGTTCCTTTAACCAGGCATGCCTTTTAATCACAGATCCAGTAACTGCGACCCTGCAGGAGGCCTCTAAGGAATCAAAACCACATTGTAAAGTATGCTTTTCAACTGTTCAGCTGCATGCAATAATTCCTGCAATTCTTTATTTTCTGCACATTCTGAAATCAACATCATTTTCTATTTCAGCAATCCCATAACATGTTGGTACTTAAGCATATGAAACTGACAGTTTAAGGCCCTGATTGCCAAGGTTGCAGATGTATAAACCTTTTTTCCCCATCTGTCTAGTGCCCTTGAATCTCTGTCAGAGGGGGTAGGATTTTTTGCAGTTGAGGCCTTAACTCCCTTTGGACTCTGTGAAATAGTTTCAGGATCAGCAGCAGGGTTTCTAAATACAAATTTATGTGAGTCAGGGACCCTGTAATATCTGTCAGGCTTACTGGGAGCCAGAGGTAAGGAGTCAGGGGTCAAGCTCGACTCCGAAAACACATCATCCACAATGTCTAAAACAAGGGGAATGGCTAAAGGCTTGTGCTGAGGGAGAAGAAGGAAATCCCTGAGCCTCTTTTTTGATTCTGAGAAGTCTTGACTCTCCCAGTGAAAATGCTCCCTCAAAGTATGCAAGGTTTCTCCAAATGAATAATCCTCAGGAGGAGATGCAGATGGAACAGACTCCTCTGCATCAGAATCCTCATAGGGAGGTATAGAGAATTCCTGATCAGAAGAGGAATCAGAAGAAATAGAAACCTGATCTGAAGATTCATAATCAGTGTCTTGCCTAGGCCTCTTACCTGGTGGGGGATGGGTACCCCTGATCAAGGTAATAAGGTCTTCAGCCATTTTGATCATCTGTTTTTTAGGCATAGAGGCCTGTGCACGTGGCTCGTGCGTCGTTTTTTTTAGTTTTAGAAGTTGCTTTTGTCTTTGGTTTTACAGCTGTCGTCAGTTTGATATACAAATGTTGAGGTCTGAATACCCCCTCAGAAGCCAGTGCCTTCTCAGCAGCTCCGGACCCATCCGAGGGAGATACATCCATCGGTCCAATACCTTGAGTATCTTGCAGCATGCCGGACTCCACATGGGTGTCGGTAGAGGCCTGCGACTCGAAGGTAGCGGGTATCAGGGGCTGCGAAAGTGCCTCACTGAGTACCGGCGAACCGGCGACTGGCTTAGAAGCTTCGTCGTCAGTTTTGGACCTCGACTGCCTTTCTCTGTCCTTTCCTTTGCGTTTTTTATGTACTCCGGTATTCGGATTGCTATCTGACGACATTTCTGGGTAGTTAAATCTGTTTCCAAAATACTTTGATGCAAAAATATACCGATGCTTAACAATGCTTTGGTTAAATCTAGGACAAAAGCGACAGCCAGGCACATTGTGATCAGGGCCTAAGCAAGGAATACAGTATAAATGGAAATCCTTATGAGGTATTTGCTTCCCACAAGTAATACAATTATTAACTTTTTCTGACATCAGTAAAAAGCAAGAAAAAAGTCTCCCCGACGGGGTACTTAGCTTTAGTGAAGACTTCAGTTCTGAAACTCAAACTCGAATATTTCAGTAGTCGGCCGAGCGGCACTTGCGAAATGCTTCTGTTTCGGGCACCGCGCGGCAAGAAAGACTAAAGAAAATGGTGTCGGCTGCATGTTTTATACTCCTGACGACCTGACGTCATGGAAGCGAAGACAGCAACAGACGCAGGGCCCAAGACTTTGGAATTCAGGGCAACCTGCCAGCAGATTACCCAAATGAAATGACTGCAACAGTGAAACACGAAGAACATCTGAAGATGTGAAAGAAGTCGTCGGTTTGTGTCGAGTATCAGTAGCACAAAGAACTTACTCAGAAGCCGGTGCCTGCTCAGCGGCTCCAGACCCATCCAAGGTAGAGACATCCGCAGGATCCTTAGTCGAAGAAGAGTCTCGCAGTATACCGGACTCCGAACGGGTCTCGGTAGCAGCCTGTTAATCCAAGTTAGCAGGCATCAGGGGCTCCAAAAGCGCCTCACTGAGGACCGGAGAACTGATGACTAGCTTAAAGGAAGCATCATCGGCAGTTTTGGACCTGTGCCATCTGTAAGACTGGTAGTCGGATGGCTTACCAAAGCCATATCAGAATACGAGGACTGAGCGTGAAAATATTTAGCTACAATAACGCCCCGACGATGTAGAGTTCTGACGTTGAACAAAGCACAAAAGGGATAGCAACGGACATCGTGGTCTGGGCCTAAACAGGTGACGCAGTAAGACTAGAAGTCTCAGTGTGGTATTTGCTTTCCACAAGCGAGACAATTGTTAACTTTTTCTGAAATCGGTTAGAGCAAGACAAAAGGATCTCCAATGGGGTACTTAGCTTTAGAAGACTTCAACTTCAATTTGGAAACAAAAACTCCGGTAGCGGCCGACCAGCACTCATGCAAACTGCTTCTGCTTTGGGCTCCTTGGCAAGAAAGACTGATGTAATGGCATTGGCTGCCTGATTTTATACCACTTACGACCTGAAGTCAGTCCTGGAGCGACAGCAACCGACACAGAAATACTAACCATCTGGTATTCGGGCCAACTGAGGGCTACCCCTGTTAGGATAACCCAAATGTGATGACTGCAACAGTGAAACACGAAGAACATCTGTAGTCTGACTGTTACCAAATGTCTGAACCTCTGGTCAATTTTTGGTAACAACCAATTTATCATATTCAATCTCTACAGGCACCAGTATCTACTTGAAGGGAGAAGACAAATGGAAGCTGCAGTCACAACTAGATCCAGCTAAAGACATGGTCCAGACAGGGAGAAGCAGCCTTAGCTAGCTATGGGCTCAACCAACTATTCGATCAGAAGATTTAAGTTCAGGCTTCATCTTCTTCTTCATTAGTATCTTTACCTTCTCCATTTTGACAGCCCACAAGCATGAGAGTTTAGAATGCTTCTCACTGCACGTCTGGGTAAAATAAATGCTCAGGTTCTCCAAGGAGGCAGTGTTCGCATTTTTGGATGAAGTTTCTTTGAAATTAGGTCATTCAGAAGCATTTTTCTAGAATATGAATTGGAGGTCTTGTTAAACTTAATACAAATGTGGCACTCTGGAGTATCATATGTGACATGCAGACAAATATTCAGAGTCTCTGCCAGTTGGTGGAATTTTCTGGAAGGGCATTTTATTTAGCTCCCCTTGCCTGTTAACCATTAGTAGCTGTATCCATTTTTTTCTCTACTTTGGGATGAGAACTGGATGACAGAATAACCTTCATACAAACAGCTGCCATGGGGGCTACACTTTAAGCCACTACAGATTTCCTATTTTCCTATCTGCATGTCTCAGGAAGCACCACAAGGGGTAGGAATGAATGGGGCAACACAGATGATGTAAACCTTTAAGGTAGCCCTGCCTCCTATGTAAGCTGTCGTATTACAGCAGGCCCCTGGTCTCCAGTGGTCATACAGACACGAGTTTCTGTCTCTGAGACATGCAACCCAACTTCCGCCCATCAGAAAAAAAATGGAGCATGTTATGCCTCAACATTCTTCTCCCTCTCTGAACAGCTTCTCCAGTGCCAGAGCTGCTAACTGGACCTGCACCATAATCAGGCCTCTGTCCATGTACACAGTATAGCATTTATTAAAGGAAGCTGTGATTACAGAATGGCAACAGAAAACACAAAACATACAGCAAAAGTAGAAAAAAGTAGAGAAGCCGTAAGACAAATTACTTGTTCAGCATTTCTCCTCACTCTCCTTACTCAAAATCAAGAATCACCAAAAACATCAGTTATCATCAAAAAAACACTATGGTCATATGATGAGATAGAAAACTTTCACACTAGGAACAGACAGACAAGTTACAGCACAGAATTATGGGGTTGAGGAAAGGCAAGCAACTTAAGAAATTTTATGAACAGCGAGATCCAAATGCAAGAGGTGAGTTCTATTTTCCCTCCACCAAGAGTTCTATGACAGTAGCAAAAGGCCAGTATTCATAAACTGGTCATTTGTGCAAAATGGCATTCCCTGGAGAACAAAGAAATGGGTCTGTTTGCTTAACCATATAGTAGAACACAAGTCCCTAAAACACAAAAATGAGTTAGTACCCCTTTTGAATCGTCTCCAAAAAAGTGATAACGAGAAAAGGGAAACTAGCTAACAAACTCATCCTACGTGCGGTAGTAATATTATTGGATGAATTAAAAGAACATTAGTTATCAAGTTTAAAGGAAAGAAGGGCAAATATCACACAAGGAAGTGATTATTATGGGACGAATCAAAAGACAAGTTTAGAAATTTTCAACAAGAAGGAAATTCACTAGAAACTGAAGCTCACATGAGAAAAACAGATGAAAGGGGAAAAAGGACTGAAGGATATATAAACTAAAACTACAGGGCTGCAAAATAACAAAAGCCTTTTGGGAACTCATTGAACAAACTTGGCCCGTTTTAATTTTTTTTTTTTTATTTTTAGCAAGGGAACAAATGAAAGGATGAATACTGATTCTAGACAGATTTTCTTTTATAAATATTACTAAACATTACTGAATGGATATTGGTAGTAAAGTACACAACTAATGGGATATGTCACCAGGAGAAAGTGAATTGTTTTACAAGTTTATATTATGTTTGTATTGTCACCTGAATTTTTGAATCTGGTAAATAAAGTAGATATAAAAAATGGCACGGAAAGTGATGATGTATAGACAGGAGGCAATTCAGAAACACAAATGTTAACCTACAAACAGCATTGTATACAGCATATGCAAATGACAGCATAATGATACAGAAATGGGGATCCATATGCAAACGAGGGACAATGAATACACAAATAACCCTTTCAAACAGGGCATAACAATTCAGAAACAAAAAATAGGTGCACTGCACTGTGGCATTCACCTATTCTGTGTACAGGATGCTAGAATGTTTGTGGTAGCAGGAGTTGCAGCACCGCAACATGAGTTAGTGATTACTCTTATGGCCAGTGGCCACAATATGGCATGTTTTAGCCCCCAGCACCAATGCAGATTATACTATTAGAGGTTAATTTCCAACTACCTGGCTGCCCAACAGATCATGGACTGCTACTATACATTAGTTTGTGTCAAGCTTCATCAAACACATAAGCACTCAAGTGCGGTGTGTGGAAAGCCCATTCCAATGGGCAGTACAGGTTACGTAAATTTAACCATCCTAACAACAGGGACATTTCGGTGATTCACAGGGGGCATGCCAGGAATTTTATACGCGTTATCCTGTGCGTCTTATACCAGTTCCTCAACACTATGCTGCAGCATGCAGAAGAACGTATATGGCCCTAAAAACAGCTTTAGAGACAACCACCACTACGTGAGTATTTAACATCAACCATTTCCCAGAGGTCCTTTACCCACTGATTGCGCACAAATTGCCATCAAGATATCACTTCGTCAACAGGGTGTCCAATTTATCAACAAAAGAGCTTTCATGCTCTAAACTGCCAAGTGGTTTGCAAAGTCCAGGGTATCATCTATAAAGTTCCTAAGAGCTACCAGGCATAGCCCATAATTCTCACATATGGCAAACCCCTGACCTGTACCACTGCTTCATCCATACTGCCTTCCCATGAGGTCATCTACTTGGTAGGTGCACATACAGGTGTTTACAGACCCAAGTATATACCGTTACCATGCAATAAAGTAGAAGGCAACATGGTGTCAATACTGCAAGCTACAGGAATGCAGGATATGTGCTGGAATCATGGATGATAACAGTACAGTTTTGTGCACTTACCATAAATGTAGATGTTCGAGTGTATTCACTGTTGCAGTCATTACATTTGGGTTATTTGCTTGCAGGTAGCCCTCAGTCGGTCTGATTAACAAAGTCTTAGGTCCTGCGTCAGTTGCTGTCCCTTCTTCCATGACGTCAGGTGTATAAAACATGCAGCTGACACCATTACATCAGTTTTTCTTGCCCCATATGTCAGGTGCCCCCCTGATGAGAAGCAATTAAAACTATAAATACAAGGATATATCTCCAACCAAAAAAGCAAATACACCAAAAAGCTTTTTGAGCATACTAAGGGAGAGTACAGGTACAGCCAAAGGAAGAAAGGGGGCTGGAGGGAGGGTAACCAGGACTGCAACAGTGAATACACTTGAACATCTACATTTACGGTAAGTGTACACAACTGTACTATGTTCTTTGTGTTTCACTGTTGCAGTCATTACATTTGGGTAGATTCCCAAAGCTAATGTTGGGAGGAGGAATTTAAATAGAATTAGGACCAGCTATAAGGCCCTGCAAGATTGCAGTGGCAAAGCCAGCTCTGGTTTTAGAGAAAATTGGCAAATGATAATGCTTGGTGAAAGTATGTACAGAACTCCATGTAGCCGCTTCTAGGATGTCCCTTGTAGGGATGCCCCTGACAAAGGCTGTAGAGGTAGATGCAGCCCTGGTTGACTGGGGTCTGATAGCCTGTGGGATAGGTTTCCATGGTGCTTATAGCAGAAATGAATGCAGTGGCCTATCCATTTTGAAATGGTTTGCTTTGAAATAGCTTTCCCCTCTGTCCCTGCAGCAAATGCCACCAGCAGTTGTTCAGATTTCCTTTGCGGTTTAGTCCTGTCCAAGTAGAATCTAAGTTGCCTATGCACATCTAAGGAGTGCAGTATCCGTTCACCTTTGTTCTGTGGGTTGGGAAAGAAGGTAGGCAAATGAATGGACTGATTAAGAGCCACACTGGATACCACCTTGGGCATGAAGGAGGGATTAGTTCTGAGAGACACCCTGTCCGCATGAAAGATGATGAAAGGCTCCACTGCCATAAGGGCCTGTAATTCCGACACCCCTCTTGCAGAAGTGATTGCTAAAAGGAAAGCTGTTTTCCAGGAAAGGAATTTTAAATCTGCAGTAGCAGCTGGCTCGAAAGGAGGAAGACTGAGTTTCTCCAAGACAAAGTTAAGGTCCACGGCAGGAGTGGGAGCTCTCCTGGGTAGCCTTAAATTTTTGGACCCTCTGAGGAACTAGTTGAGCAGTGGGTGAGAGAAGAGGGGAGGCTCTGTGCTATAATGAGCTGAAATGGCTGAGGCATGAATTTTGATGGAGGAAAAGGACAAGCCCTTAAGATGCATCTCAGTCAAATATTGTAGAATCTGAGGTAAACTGGGCACTACTGCGCTCCTCCCTTGAGAATGGTTCCATGCACAAAATCTTTTCCATTTTGCAGCATAAGATTTTCTAGTACTAGGCCTCCTTGCCTCTAAAATGAAATCCATCACTGATTTACTGAGGGGTGGTAAAGGATTGATTTGGTAATTAGCCAGGCTGCTAGGTTCAGGGTTTGCAGCTGAGGGTGCAGAATCTGGTTCTCCTGCTGAGACAACAGGGAAGGAGTCTGTAACAGGTGCCATGGGGCCAAGCGTGACACACTGCACAGGAGGGGGTACCAGTGTTGGCGTGGCCAGTCTGGTGCAATTAAAATTGTCCTTGGCTTGTCCTGTTTGATCTTTATTAATACCCTGGAGAGCAGAGGCAGAGGAGGAAAGGCATAAACTGATATGTTTTTCCAAATGAAGGATAGAGCATCCAGTTTCCAAGCTAGCTTGTGGGGAATCCTTGTGCAACATTTGTCCAATTGATGGTTCTGGGGGGAGGCAAACAGATCTATATCTGGGCTCCCCCATTTGATTATCAACATGTTAAAAATCCTTTGTTCCACTTTCCACTCGTGTGAGTCCATGAGGTTTTTCCGTGGTCCATCTGCGAGTGTATTTAGTTTTCCTGGCAGGAATTGAGCTTGTAGATTCACTTGGTAGCTCAAGGTTGTGTTCCACAATGCCATGGATAGTCTGCAGATGGGGTAAGAATGTGTACACCCCCCTGCTTGTTTATGTACCACATGACAATGGTGTTGACCGTCTTTACCATTAGTTGTTCTGGAAGAATCCGGTCTTTGAAGGCTGTCAGAGCATTCTGTACAGCTAACATTTTCTTTTTATTTATGTGCAGGTGCATTTGACTTAGGTTCCATTTGTCCTGAATGCACTTCCCTGCCAGGTGAGAACCCCCATGCATAGTCTGATGCGTCTGTTGTTAAGGTTTGGGCGGCAGGGGGTAGTGTGAATGGTACTCCCCTATTTTGCCTCTGTCCACCAAAGGAACTCTAGGCATAGGCAAGGTATGATAGGAATCATTGCTTCTAGATCCTGTGAATGTTGACACCATAGACTTTTGAGATACCATTGTAGTTTCCTCATATGCAGCCTTGCATATGGAATTAGAAGAATGCAGGAGGCCATGAACCCCAAGGCTTGCAGTATTTGCCTTGAAGATAACTGGGTTTTTGTGGCCACTTGTTTGAAGTAGGTTGTCAAATTAATCTGTTTCTCTGGCGTGAGGAAAGCCATCTGGGAAGTTGTATTCAAGCTTGCTCTCAGGAATATAATTTGTTGACAGGGTACCAGATGTGATTTCTTTTCGTTTATGGTGTACCCCACACAAGTCAACACCCTTTGAACAAAGGGCAGATGATTCAAAAATATGTCCTGGCTTTCTGCCTGAATTAGACAATCGTCCGGGTATGGGTATAGTTGAATATTTCTTTGCCTGCAAAAAGCAATGACTGGAGCTAGGCACTTTGTGAATACCCTGGGCGCAGTAGATAAGCCAAAGGGCAGTGCAGAGAACTGATAGTGCATGTAGCCTGCTTTGAAGCGTAGGTATCTTCTGCAAGACTCCCTGATAGGGATGTGCAGGTATGCTTCTTTTAAGCCTAGTGTTGCCAACCATGCATCCTTGCCTAGCATAGGAAGCAGCTGGTGAAGAGTCAGCATTTTGAATTTTGGAATCACCAGAAAGGTGTTTAAAGTAGAAAGGTCCAGGATAGGACACCATGTACTGCCTTTTCTGGGTACCAGGAAAAGTCTCGAAAATAGAAACTATGTCCCTTTTCCTCTTCTGGTACCAACTGAAAAGCTCCCATACTTAAGAGAGAGAGTACTTGATTTTGGGCCTCTGCCCACTGAGTTGGGTGGTAGAACTGGCCACCCACTTGGTGTTGGTAGAGTGTGGAAGTGAAATCTGTATCCTTGGGACACTATATTTAAAACCCATTTGTCCTGGGTAATGAGTTCCCAGTTTTTGGCTTGCAGACCAATCTTTCCACCTAAAGGAGCATTCAGTTAGGAAGTGCTTGGAAGTTTTAAAAGCAAGTCATTGGGACAGTTTTCCATGGGAGGGTCTTACTACTCCCAGCTTTGGATGCAGAAATCCCCACTGCTTAGTCTTGTGTGTCCCCTGGGACTGGACCTGGGGTTTCTGCTGTGTCTGGGTTTGGCTTCAGAAGCCCTGGAAGGGGCTGTAAAGAACCAATTCTTAGTGGGCCAGTGCCTACTAAATCTAGGAGGCTGAACTTGTAAGAAACCTTTAACCGTTTGCATAAATTTAGCGTTATCTTCCATCTTTTTAAGAACTTCCTCAGCTTTGTTGCCAAGCAGGCGGTCCTGATTTAAGGGAGCATCCAACAGTTTAGCTTTAACATGATCAGGCAAAGATTGTTCCTTAAGCCAAGCATGCCTTCTCAGCACAGACCCAGTAACAGCAGCCCTGCAAGAGGCCTCTAGTGAATCAAATCCACATTGCAAAGTATGTTTTCCAACCTGTTCAGCAGACTGCATTCAATCCTGTAATTCTTTATTTTCAGCACAGTCAGGAATCATCATCATTTTCTGTTTAAGCAATCCAGTAACATGTTGTTGATACTTTAACATATGAAACTGGCAGTTTAAAGCCCTAATAGCCAAGGTGCAGAAGTGTAAACCTTCTTATGCCATCTATCCAGTGCCCTGGAATCTCTATCAGAAGGGGAAGGATTTTTAGCAGAAGAAGCTTTCATGCTCTTGGGTCCCTATGAAATAGTCTCTGGATCTGCAATATGATTTTTAAAAAGGAACTTGTGTGAAACAGGAATCCTGTAATATCTGTCAGGTTTTCTGGGGGCAGGAGGCAAAGAATCAGGGGCCAAATTAGATTCCGAAAAGGCATCATCAACACTGGAGTACCTCAGGGTTCAGTCCTGGGACCACTCTTGTTTGGCATCTACTTCTCTGAAGTACAGGCCAACACTAAGGGACTCTGGCTAACAAAGTTTGCAGATGACTGCAAACTGGGAGCCATTATTGAATCCCCAAATGATGTGGATATTCTACAAAAGGGCCTTACAGAAACAGATGCCTGGTGCCAGAGCCATGGGCTCAAGCTTAATGCCAAGAAATGTATAGTTATCCCCTTTGGAAAAAAACATGTACCCATGAATTACCACATAGGTGACAGGACACTAAATATCGAAAGTGTGATGAGAGACTTAGGGACACAGGTGGACAGTGGTCTCACTTTCGATAACCACATTGCCACAACAGTCAGGAAATCCTTCTATGAGGCACACCTCATCACTAAGGGCTTTTCATCCAGAAAAAAGGAGGTCATTGTCCCACTGTACTCATCCCTCATTAGACCCATTATAGAGTATAATGCCCCGTTTGGTATGTACCTCACAAGACATCTGCAACAGCTTGAAAGGCCACAGAAATACCTCACTAATAGAATCACAGGCCTAAAGCAGATGCCATATACTGACCGTCTAAAAAAAACCCAGCTATACTCTGTGGTATACCGTCTACTCAGAGGTGATCTCTGCTTAACATACAAGGCCATGTCAAACCCTGAGCTGTTGGACATGCTCCACTTAAAGAAATCCCAATCCCTCAGAGCCACACACTCCAGGGATCTAAACCTTGTCATCACAATGAACAAAACATGCTGGAGGGATAGATTCCTGACCCAGAGACTCCCCATACTCTGGAATAGACTGCCCATACATATCAAGCAGAGTGCCTCTTTGGCCCTCTTCAAAAGGAACCTCGATGATTGGATGGGAGATAGGAAATTCACCCCGGGGATTATGTCAGTCGCCCTGCTAGACAGGGGCCTGGAGAAGTAAATATTGTGGGAAGAAATATCCAGGGAATTCTTATGGCTAGGCTTGCATAGGCCCTAGGGCCGATAGCCTAGTACCAACCTATGAACCTACAGGAGGTATAGCTAAAGGCCTATGCTGAGTCAGAAGTAAGAAATCCATAAGCCTCTTTTTGAATCAGAGAAATCCTGGCTTTCCCAGTGGAAATGCTCCCTTAGAGTATGTAAGGTTTCACCAAAAGAAAAATCCTCTGGAGGGGAAGCGGAGGGAATAGTCCTCTGCATCAGAATCCTTATAAGTAGATAAGGGCAAATCCAGATCATCAGAAGAATCAGAAAAATCAGAATCCTGGTCAGAATATTCATAAACAACTTCAGTCCTAGGTCTCTTAGAAAGGGGAGATTGGCTTCCCCTGATTAGAGTTATAAGATCTTCAGCCATTTTTATCATTTGTTTTTAGGCACAGAGGCCTGAGCATGCGGCCTGGGCGTCAGTTTCTTAGGCATAGGTCAAGTTTTAAGACTAAAAGAAGAAGGAGGCATTGGTTTAATATGCAAGTCAGTAGGCCTGAATACACCCTCAGAAGCTGGTGCCTGCACAGCAGCTCTGGACCCATCCAAGGTAGAGACATCCACAGGTTCCACAGTTGAAGTATCTCATGGCATACTGGACTCCTAATGGGTCTCAGTAGAGGCCTGCGAATCAGAAGTAGCTGGTATCAGGGGCTGCGAAAGCGCCTGAGTACTGGCGAACTGGCGACTGGCTTAGGAAAAGCATCGTCAGCAGCTTTGGACTTATGCGGCCTGTCTCTGTCTTTATCTTTGTGTTTTTTTGGAATCCCAGTAGTCGGATGGCTAACCGATGACATTTCAGGATAATTAAACCGAGAACCGAAATACTTAGAGGCGAAAATATACCGATGACGGATAGTGCACTGATTAAATAAAGCACAAAACCGACAGCAAGGTACGTCGTGGTCAGGGCCTAGGCAAGGAATACAGTACGAATAAAAATCTTTGTGAGGTATTTGCTTTCCACAAGTAATGCAATTATTTACTTTTACTGACATCGGTAAGGAGCAAGAAAAAGTTTCCCCAATGGGGAACTTAGCTTTAGCTGAAGACTTCGGTTCTGAAACTTGAAAATGAAAATTTCAGGAATCAGCCGACCGGCACTTGTGAACTGCTTCTGACACCGCATGGCAAGAAAGACTGATGTAATAGTGTCAGCTGCATGTTTTATACCCCTGATGACCTGACGTCATGGAAGAAGGGACAGCAACCGACGCAGGACCCAAAACTTTGTTAATCAGGCTGACTGAGGGCTACCTGCAAGCAGATAACCCAAATGTAATGACTGCAACAGTGAAACACGAAGAACATCTCCCTATCCACAAATCTCAGACCACTGCAGAAACGGCACATGCATTTGGTCAACTTAAAGAATGCTTCAGCTGCTTTGATTTATTTTGTGGGGCACTGTAATATTCATCTGAGACCAGCAGTCAAGTATTTGTAGTGCGCTCCATGCTGTATAACATGTTGTGCGCAAACAATTACACCAGTAGGTCCCACCATACCCATTTAAGAAACAGATGGGAACAGACCAGTTAATTTGAGAGGAACAAGAAACTGTGGGGCCGATGCAAGGCAAAGGCATACACAACACACTGCTGCACTGGAAAAGTGATGACATCTGGTTAGAAACACAGACAACACCGAATAAAATTAAGTATGCATTTTTAAACCCAGGTTATGCAATGCAGAGCATGGACTGGCCACAATACACATCAGACATTACATTACCCACACATATTAGAAAGTGGGCATGGCATAGTCATCACGTGCACAGGTGTTGGGAGGCACACAATGACTAATGACAATAATGCTATCATACAGGTCAGGGTCATGGGAGGCTGATGTTGTAGCCACACAGTCTGGTAGTAAGTTATGGAATATCACTGATCACACTTTCCAGCGCAAGGTGGAGCTGCTGTGTTACAAACACTGGAGATTTGTACTATGGTGGCCTGAGATCTCAAAGTTTGATGTGGTCTTTGATAGAGACAGCACATAACTACAGGAGCGTGCTTATGCACCCAATAAGCTGTCTAATGAAGGCAGCCATCAGATGTATGCCACTGATGACCCCTGATAACCGCCAGAAGTATATGTGGGATTCCAACTGCCCACAAGGGATATTGGTGTAGAATTACAACAGTGGCAGCATGCAGCCAGGTGAGCTGTCCCAGGGTCTAAGCCTGAGGATCATCAGTGTTCACATATCTGAGACAAGTGAAAGCCAGGTGTGGTGCTTTCAGTGGTCATAACCAGCAGTGATGGTGTGGCAGGAACAGTCAGTGTCATCGGGGTATGCCAAATCTGTGACCAGCCACATTGCATTTGGACAATTTCATGACCATGGACAGCAAGTGACAGAAAGGAAGAGCTGTGAATAGTTACCATCTGTCCTGTTTATGTACCTATGGATACAATGTTAGCCACCACCATCTGCACCCTGTCCCTAAACTCTATGTCCCTGTACAAACACTGGATGTCATTATGCAGGCAATGAAGGGTTTTTTTATTTTCTCCCACATGCCCTACAGCACAATCTCAAAAGTGGTGAACATAACAGCAGTTTGGGGCAGGATCATTCACTTGTACATCTGTTAGTTAATACTAAACATTGTGTCTAGACCGGGACAGACCTGGAATCATGGCAGCACAGCAGACAACCAAAGCTCCTCGCTGTGGGGCGTGTACACACACACACACACACACACACACACACACACTAGAAGTAGTGCTAGCCACAAATCCTGTTTGGGCTGGGAATTCTGTGCAGATGGTGTGGGACCCAGAGGTGCAGGGTACCTGACAAATGCTGGTGAGACTGGAGTTTTGTCCTGTCCCTGAAAAGGCTCCTTGTATGTGGGTGAGCTCACCAATGTTACTATTGCTGAGATTGCCATGTGCACACTGTCATCATCATCAATCACAGGTGGCCTAATGACATCAGGCACATGCCGTCTGTTACGCAGAACCTGGAAACATAAAAACAAGCTACTAGAGGTAACACAGAAACAAGTGACTAACTCACCCCACCCCACTGCAGACATACTGTTGAAATGTTGAAAGGCAGAGTCTGTGAACACTACATGGGAATTTGCTTACTTTGTTGTGCAGGGTGTTTCAGTTGCAGATCAGAGATCTCATAGATAAATAAGCTTCAGTACTTTTTACTAGCCTCTTTTTCTAAACAAAACTACATTACCTGTATTCAGTGCAAAGATTAATCACACTAGTTAAGTGTTCAAGACACGTGGAGATCACTCTTTTGAACATCTAAGCTGAATGCCACTAAAATACACACACACACACACACACACACACGCACACACACACACGCACACACACACACACACACACACACACACACACACACACACACACACACACACACATCACAGTTAAAACTGTTGCAACAAAGTACATAATCACTGCCAGAAAGTAAAAGCATTATAAAAAGCCAAAGCAAAACGGTCACAAAAAAAATGGAAAACATGCTGTAATAAAACTCTACTGCTGAAGAGATACTGCAGTAAAAGTCCCATACAAAGGAAATACAAGGGAGAGAAAAACATACATTAACACTGCACAGATATTCAAGGGTCCCCTTCTTACTGCAGTCTGCTAATTTTTGTGTGTGTGTAGCTGATCACAGGAAACTATGAATTCTCTAGATTTTGAGTTTTTTTATTCCACTGATTTCCAATTAAAGTCCCTGTTTTTTTCTGACAGAGTTTGTTGAGTTAATTGCCTCAAAAACAGTATAGTTATTTCTAACACAGATCATCTGAAGGATGTCACAACTTGGATCGCTAGTTCTAAGTTCAGAATTAGGTGTAGTCAGAAACAGTACATTACTGGGGCTAACATGACACAAGTGTTTCTTATGATGGTACTGTACACCAGTCTTCTACGTCTCTTTGACTAATAAAACAGTGAGAATTTTCCTTGTTCTCCCATCAAAATAATCATAAGTCCACTATACTTGGATAGAGGGAAGTTTCTCTGTTCACCTGTGAGAGAGGGGAACTTAGAGCAGCCATCTGTCCCTGGAGGAGTGGTTCCAGCCCAGAAGTTAGTAGTTTAAAAACTGTGTTTGCACGGTTTTGTGCAGCGGGCAGCACCGGTTACCTAGGGTTAAATTATTCCCGGCTCCACTGTCTCCTCTTCAGTTTTTCACTTGAAAGTAGGCTAACTCTCAACCTAAGCACTCAAAAAGCATCCTACAGTCCAGCACTTGCTCAGACCTAATAACAAGTACTAATATACCCCGATACTTGATTGCCCAGCAGGGCAAGGCTTTTTATCCACCCCTCACCAACCAAGCGATTAAGCAGCTCACCCTACTATTCAGGCATGACCAAAGGGCAACTTCAGATGTACTCTCCAGTCCAGCTGGTGAATCTGGGTATCCTGAGGCAATGTTACAACTGCCTTATGTACACAGACAGTCCTCTCCTCCTACCACAAAACACTAACATATGCGAGAGATGCAATTATACAGCCAAACTGGAGGCTAAGGTCTCTCCATCCAAGTCTGGAACAGACAATCATGAGGAGAAGGTTAACACTTGCACCACACCTCCAGCCTCACATAGACCTACTAAACCAGCACTGGCAAAAAATACACAAATACACAAAATCATACTCGGAGGCTCTAAATAAAAACCTGCAAAAGCAACAGAGAGCTCCAAAGCAGACACCCACAAAACCTGCACCTCCTGCCACAAACCAGACAACACATAAAACACAAAATCAATGTGCCGCACAATCACAGCCCTTAAGGCAAAATAACATACCTAACACACTAGTAATAGGTGACTCAATAGTCAGGCACACTGATGCCCCACTCACTAGGCTGGATAAGGAGAAGGTTACTATTAGCTGCCTGTCGGGAGCCAGAATCCGCCACATAACACAAGCACTCAGGTCACTCCAGAACAAGTACAAATATGACTCTGTCATTGTTCATGTTGGTGTGAATGACCTGAGATGTACGTCCCTGGACAACATGAAAAGAGACATTGAAGAGCTCTCTGATCATGTAGCCTGGCAGGTATGACCCTGAACCTGAGTAGCATCCTGCCCTCACCAAGAATGATACCTCAGTATAAAGAAAAAATTATCAATTTCAACAACTGGCTAAGCATCTGGTGTCATTCAAAGGGGATCCAGTGTCTGTCAGCCTGGGATGACATGCTCGACAAGCTGCGTTGCTTCGCAAGAGACAGCTTGCACCTGTCACCCCTTGGCCTTCGAATACTGGCCAAGGCTCTTGCTGCCCCCATAGTGCCTTTTTTAGGCAAGGCTCAAAATTCAAACCCACCTCCGTAAACAGCACAAGTAAAAAAATGAGGGTTATGCTACTCAACGCCAGGAGTTTAAATCTCAAAATGCATGCACTCGAAGCACTCCTAAGTATGGAGAACGTTGACATCTGTGCAGTAACTGAAACCTGGTTCAAGGCTTCAGAGAGCACTCCAGCACTACTGGGCTACAACTCATACCACACATTTCGGCCACAGAGCACGGATCGAAACACAAAAGGAGGGGGTGTATCCATATTCATCAAGGATACCCACACCTCCAGGTTAATGGTGCAGCATGATACCTCTGAGATCATCCATGTGCAACTAACATCGGGCAAATCTGCAATGCAAATTGTGGCCTGCTACAGATCACCTTCCATGACCCAGGACCATCACTCCGCCTTTCTGGAGACACTGGAAAACATGAAAGTCCTACCGAACACCCTGATATTGGGCGATTTCAATTACCTTACCATTAACTGGGAAAACTACTTGAGTACAAACTCCCAGGCTCAGTGCTTCCTGGAATTTATCAACTCAAATGCCCTGGATCAGCTGGTAAACTCCCCTACCAGAGGCCACAACATATTGGGCCTGGTCATCACCAACATGGGCGACAGGTGTTCTGTACCGGAGGTCAACCCGTCACTGGTTAGATCAGACCATAAACTAATCACCCTGGATATCCACACCCCACCACCACCCCAACCAAGGAAACCACAGTGAAAAACTTTTCTAAAGCAAACTTCACCTTACTTAAGGCAGAGGTGGTAAGTTTCACAGCCCCCACGCTAAAGGATAACACTGCCCAAGATGCAGAATCCTTTACAATTGCACTCTATGAGCACCTACAAGGATGCATGGATCGTGCCATCCCTAGCAAAACCAAGACTCACTCCCCTAAGAGAAGGAAACCAGTCTGGTGGACCCCTGCCATAAACAGGTTATACAACAAAAGGAGGAAACTAGTTCAGAAAAAAATCAAATCCCAAGAAGGAAAGACATCCCTGATCAGTATCAGTAAGAAACTAAGGTCCCTCATAAAATCATCCAAGGCTAACTTCGAAAGAAAAATAGCCAAGGATTCGAAAGATAATCACAAAGCCTTCTTTAGCTATGTCAAGACTCTAAGTGGCAACTCGCAGATATGCTCTGAGCTAGTGCAAAATAGCACAAAATATACTGAACCTACTGATATTGCCAACATCCTGGCAGATAGATTCAGTGCAAACTTCACCTCCCTCTCACCTTCAAAAGGGCCCACAACAATACCGGAAAAGTGTAGTGTCCCAGAAATCACAGAAGCACATGTGAAAACAACCATTTCAAAAGCCAAAAACACAGCATCAATGGGGCCAGATGGTGTCCCAGGCTGCGTCTTGCACGAACTACAGAACGAACTAACCCCCCACCTAAACACGCTGTTCAACCTCAGCCTCTCCACAGGCTATGTGCCCATAGAATGGCGCACAGCAACGATTATTCCGCTCCACAAAGTAGGAGCCACAAGTGACCCTGGTAACTATCGCCCCATAAGCCTGACTAGCCTGGTCTGCAAGGCTATGGAGCGCATTATCATGGAACTCATTAACAAAGACATTGGGAACCTCCAAACACTTGACCCGACCCAGTTCGGCTTTGTTAAGGGCAGATCATGCCTACTAAACCTGGCTGACTTCTTCGAGACAGTCACCAAGGCCACAGACGAGGGAAAGGTGGTTCAGACAGCCTACCTTGATCTCGCCAAGGTGTTCAACACCATTCCTCACTCAGATATTATAGAAAAACTCACCAGCCTGAACATAAACCCCTACGTCACAAGATGAGTTGCCACCTGGCTTACAGACAGAACTCACACAGTAAGAATAGCGGGCTCCAGATCCGACTCTAAACCAGTCACAAGTGGTGTCCCGCAAGGCTCAGCTCAGGACCCCTACTGTTCAGCATATATTTCTCAGAAGTACAGGCAAACACAGGAGGACTATGGCTAACCAAGTTTGCCGATGACTGCAAACTGGGAGCCATAACTGACTCTCCGGCTGACACGGACATCCTTCAAAAAGGCTTTACTGAGACAGACACCTGGTGTCAAAGTCATGGCCTCAAGCTAAATGCCAAAAAATGCATAGTCATCCCATTTGGGAAAAAAAAAACACCCACAAATTACCACATAAGCGGCAGCCCCCTTAATACAGAAGAGGTAATAAGAGATCTGGGGACCCAGGTAGATAGTAATCTCTCCTTTGACAATCACATTGCCAAAGTAGTTAGGAAATCCTTCTATGTGGCCCATCTAATTACTAAGGGGTTCGCATCTAGAAATAAAGAGGTTATAGTGCCCCTCTACTCGTCACTCATCAGACCCATCATAGAGTACAATGCCCCATTTGGGATGTACCTCACAAGATCCTTCCAACAGCTGGAAAGACCACAAAAGCACCTCACCAAGAGGACTACTGGCCTCAAACATATGTCCAATGGAGCACGATTGAAAAAACTCCGGATGTACTCAGTGGCATATCGCTTACTCAGAGGTGATCACTGCCTGACTTACAAAGCCACGTCCAACTCAGAATTGATGGACATGCTCCACC
The DNA here is from genome assembly GCF_019279795.1 of Protopterus annectens. NCBI lineage: Eukaryota > Metazoa > Chordata > Ceratodontiformes > Protopteridae > Protopterus > Protopterus annectens. The sequence continues at coordinate 1,326,517,826 of NC_056732.1, forward strand.
TAAAGAAATCCAAGTCACCACGAGCCACGCACTCTAGTGAGCTAAACCTTGCCACAACAATAAATAGAACATGCTGGAGGGATAGATTCCTGTCACAGAGACTCCCCATGCTTTAGAGCCCCTCACTAACACTCTTCAAGAGAAACCTTGACGACTGGATGGGTAACAGAAAATACACCCCTGGGATCACTTCATTGGCTCTGCTTGACAGAGGCTCAGTTAATTAACCAATGGGGCGGCGAAAGCCGACACACTCTGGCTAGGCTTATAAATGCCCTCGGGCAGATAGCCTAGTACCTACTTATGAACCTATGAAGGCCACCATCAGGTGGGTGTCTAATTGATGCTTTACTGGAGACAACTACTGGAAGATTCATTCTTTGCCAGAAACTGAAATTTTAGAGCTACTTTTGCAGATCAGCTTTCCCATTCAGCACATGAACAGTCTGTACAGTGCATATTCTATGGTGGAATCCAAAAAGGAAGCATCAAAGATGACAATTAGTCTAATTTGTCTGTCAACCAGAAGAATTTGTTCTTATTTTACCTACATAACTCCATCTCAGATTTCTTAAAGGGATCATATGCTGCACTGTCCTTGTTGGTTTCATAAATGCTGAATAAAGATTTTTTTATGTGCTTTCTTATTGGCCAACACCACTTTAACAACAGCAGCTAAGTCCACACCCACAAACAAAGTGTGACAATCTCTCAACAGACAATATAAATGCAGATTTTAGATAGGGAACAACTCAAGTGGCAAAGCTCTGTGAGACACTCTATACAAAGATAACCACATAGCAGGGCAAAAACTACAACAATGTTTTTTATTTTATTCTGAATTTCTTAAATGGGATAGAGCACTGATCCTAGAGGTTTGAGAATTCTGAAAATGACAACTTATGGTGAGCACTTTCTGGCACTGCTGGCTAAGTGGCAGCAACTGAACCTTGATTTGGGGTTCAGTTACTTGAAGCTACTGATAGAGTTCTTCAGACCAGAGGAGGAGAGATTAGGGGAGAACATCAGGACACAACAGGGAATGTTGTAAACCGTTACAAAAATGCCAAAAAGCCGATATTACTAGAAACTGCCGATTTATTTTGTAAACTGTATTTCTAACCAGCCCTGTAGACAATGCACTCAATGAGATAAGTGACACAATCCTTATGTATTAAAGGAAACTCATCATACAAAAGAAAAGGATTACAGCTAAAGACTCCAGGGATTTTAAGAACAGCCAGGTTTTATCATGGCCCAGGACAGTGCCTTCAGAAAGCAGTAAGAGCCAATCATTGAGAGAGAAACAGTTAAATAGTAGGAAAGATGATTCCTCTACAATGCAAGAAGGGGTAGTATCACCCAAGGTCACAACAATGGGTGATACATCACAGAATTTTCAAATGATCTCATCCAGCTCTAGTATATAGCTCTAGTATACCACAAGACATTGGAAAGAAAACCAAAAACAATACCATAAATGGTTCCCGAATGGAACAGGTTTTTCCCACCCTCCCACTTCCCTTCAACCGGAAGCTAGATTGAGTATCGATCAGTCGCGGAGTAGAGAAAGTCCCAAGAGGAAGCAAGCATATGATATCAACAATCATCGCACACTCAAGAAGATGTGGCAACCAGTAGATCCACAATCAGAAACATTAAAGGAATTTATCAGGTATTGAACAGCCTTTACTTAACAAAGGTCTGTTGTTTATTCTGGCCCAACATGCTGATCTAATTGACACTATCCTTGACTTGATGCTTAAAGGAAAACTTCACCTTGGAACTCAAAAAACATTTTTTTTTTCATTATATCTTTGTTTTCTGAACTATTTTAAAATCTCAAAATCACTCCAAGTGCTTCTTTTACAGTTTTAATGTGTTTCCCTCAAAATGGCGGATGATGGCGCCTGCCTTAGTAAAGTGATCTTGTTTTCTTGCTTTCATTCCTTCTTCCCAGAAAACATTTCAAGTCCTGTCAATATGACTCGTGCTAGACATTAGGAAGTGGTGTTTTCTCATGTCATTAAGATAGAATGGCAGGACTGTGAAGCACTGTCATCTAAACACACGTTCTGTAACACAGCTACTTCTGTACATCCCCTGACTGAGGCTCATTTGTGTTTCTCTCAGAACTTGTTCTATGCTATAAATAGCTGTTAGCTACTTCCCAGCAAAAGAAATTAGGTAAATAACAGACTTTTGTAAAAGGAGTTTTGTAGTTTTAAAAGAACAGACAAACCTTCCTTCACACTCTCATGCTGAGGTGTAAAAACTCTCACTGCAGTAAACGATCCTTGCTGTACATTTACGACTGCCAAGTAGTAGGTCTCCAAGCTAAGTCTGTCTGCTACTTCACAATGTCTTCAGTGAGAAGTTTTTTCTTCTCTCGTGAATGATGCAGAATCAAAAATGTGCTTTACTAGTTCCTTAATTATTTCTGTCATGTTCACCTCTCCCCCCTTTTTTTCTATTTCATTTTTATTTCTACATTGGTAACCAGGAAAGTGAAATGGTCCCAGGACTCTTTTCAGCCATGACTTGGGCTACATTGGCATAGATAAAAACAAGTAGTAAATGGACTTAGCAATACAAAGAAAAAATATTGAGATAAAGACACTGGCAAAGATTACATGTGCAATACATATCCAATGTCTGACAGTGAATAAGTAAAACATTAAGCAACATTTACTAGAATGCATACATTAATAATGCTTAACTCTCCTATGTCAAGCTTATTCTAATGATTTGTATTGACCCATATTACACATACACAAATATATATATATATATATATATATATATATATATATATATATATATATATATATATATACATATGGAGCATTTCTCCCCGGACCACCGCTGAAAACAGGATCTGTGGAACCTAGTCGGACTTTCCCGGTCAACAAATGTTAAATAAATAAATAAATAATAAAAATAAAATTATATATATATATATATATATATATATATAAATATATGCATATATACATATATATATATATATATATATATATATGTAAATACATACAGTATGTTTGCATATTTATGTATATGTGTGTGTCTATATATGGGACTACTCCTAAATTTCAAAATTTTAAAAGTTTGAATTTCTTATGGTTGAGACCATAAGATCGAAGTTTTAAAACTTTGAACCATTTAAGTGGGGATTGCCGTACAGCACAGAATGGAATATTTATCAATTTCCTCGCTACAGTGTGATCTCAGAGTTGGCATATTTAATTAGCTGGGGGGGTGTGGGGGTGGCAGGGGGCTTGCCCCCTGCAGAAATATAAAAAAAAAATAATTTTTTTTGTTTTTATTATTTTTTTTATTTACATTTCGAAGTTTCAAATCTTTGAACTTATGGTCTTGACCATAAGACATTGAAAGTTTTGAAACTTCAAAATTTAGAAGTAGACCCATGTGTGTATATGTACATATGTAAAATACATGTATACAAAGACATATGAGTACCTGTGTGTATAATAGGGAACTACATTATATACCTTTGTGTGTACTTCATGTCCTTTAAAGAAAAACAAATCAAAATGGAAATTATGTGTAACTGTATATGTGTGTCTACACAAACACACACACATATATCTGCACATCTATCTATATATATATACATACATATATATCTATATCTATATATATATATATATATATATATATATATATATATATATAAAGAAAGAGAGACAGCTGTGTGTGAGTTTATAAAAAATGTATGTACTATGTAGAATACTACATGTGGAATGCAGTACTGTGTTTAAATGCACATGTGTGGGTGTATGTATGTGTGTGTGTGTGTGTGTGTGTGTGTGTGTGTACGCATTTGAACACAGTTAAGTACTTCTGATTTCCTTTTCTTAATGGTTTTAATTCAAGAGCACATAGTACACACATGTTAAGGTAAATTTAGCTGTACATTATGGTTGTCATCAATGACCATATTTTCTTTGTGGACTACAAAATACTCATGCACTCTAACAATGAAAGGACTGACTCAAAGTCAGTGGGAATCTCTTACCATGGATCTGGGTGTACCACATATGCATCTCTCTCTCTGGGAGATTGTCACAAAAACTCATAAAAGACCTTTTTATGAACATTATCAGTGCACCTAGCTGACAGGATTGCCCCTTGTCTTTCTTTCTGCAGTTCTGTCCTCTGTGTGTGTGTGTGTGTGGGGGGGGGGGTGCTTGAACATGCTAAATGTGTTGATTGATACTTTACAAGCAATATTTTCTGACTTTTCTCTAAATGTGACAAACATCTTTGATAGTACATTTAAGTTATCTTAACATATAAACTATTATAAATAACTAACATTTAAAGCTTAGCATTTCAATACTGTGTTACTGCTTATGGAAGTTTGTCAGAAGAGGTGGCAGCTGCCTTTAAACCCCTTACTGATCTAATTGCTTTGTTTTGCAATGAAATAGGAGTGTTCATTTCTCTTCATCTCTGCAATAAAAAAGTGCAAACCAGTTCCACAGCCTTCTGTCTTTACATACACACACACACACACACACACACACACACACAACACACACATATATATATATATATGTGTGTGTGTGTGTGTGTGTGTGTGTGTGTGTGTGTGTGTGTGTGTGTGTGTGTGTGTATATATATATATATATATATATGTATATATATATATATATATATATATGTATATATATATATATATATATATATATATATATATATATATATAGATAGATATATATATATATATACTGCCTCTGGGCCCATCTCATTTGCTCACTCAACTGAGTGCAGTGAGATCATATTCTGATTTCAGGCACTCCTACTGTGTACAAAGAGAGCATCTGGGAAACAGACAAAAAAAAATTAAGCTTATTTCCTGCCTTTCCTGTTAAGTGGTATAGACTATTTGTAGGCTTCTGAGCCCCCAAGCCCTTCGGTGTTTGAGGGAAGCCTTCTAGCTTGTTTTTTTTTCTTATAACTAGCCAGTTTTCTAGTTTCAGCACTCAAATCTGTTTCTTTGATCTCAGCACTTGTTCAGATAAAAAAAAAAAAAAAAATTTGTATCTGCTTTTACTGTACTTGTGTTTCTACCTACTTCATTTTACTTTTGCATCATCTTAAAAATACTCAATTGTATTTATTACTGCTTGGTGTAACTTATTCTAAGCCTTTTGGTTTAAACACTTGGGCTTCGGACCAGTTGTTTTGCACTGAGAGGGTTTGTGGTCTGCACTGTTGTGGCAGAACAGGTAGCTTACATCCTTCTAGGTTGGGAACTGCTGATTGAGGGCTCAGTGTCTGTTATTCTAAAAGTGTATTAATTCTGGTTTAAGCACTTGGGCTTTCAGGCCAGTTATTTTACATTAAGAGAGTTCGTGGTCTGCACTCTTGTGGGAGGAGAGGCTGGACTCTGCCCTTCTGAGCTGGGAATTTCTGGTTAAAGGCTTATAGTGCATGCATATCTGAACTGCTTCTTACCGAAGTTGGTGCACCTTGTTTGCTGTGGCATAGACTGGATTCTGGCCTGCTGGATCTAGCTTTGTTTGTGTAACTTGAGCACTAATCCAGACATTCTCTAAAGTATTCAATTGTATTTATTACTGCTTGGTTGTAACTTGATTAAAGTGTAGCTATCATTCTAAGTCTTTTGGATTAAGCACTTGGGCTTCAGACCAGTTGTTTTACATTAGGAAGGTTTGTGGCAAGCACTGTGGTGGCAGGACAGGTAGCTTTCATCCTTCTAAGTTGGGAACTGCTGATTGAGAGCCCAGTGTCCAAGGGTATTAGTTCTGGTTTAGGCACTTGGGCTTCAGGCCAGTTATTTTACATTAAGAAGGTTCATGGTCTGCACTCTTGTGGGAGAAGAGGCTGGACTCTGCCCTTCTGAGTTGGGAATTTCTGGTTAAAGGTTTATAGTGCCTGAATATTTGAACTGTATCTTACTGAAATTGGTACACCTTGTTTTCTCTAGCATAGACTAGATCCAGGCCTGCTGAATCTAGCTTTGTTTATATGCTTGTTGTTTGTTTGCTTGTTATTTCCCTGGAAGCTAATTCCACCTAATACGCGGCTTCTCAGCGCTTCTGTGGGTCACTAGTGATATCTGCATTGCTTACTGTACTAGTTCCTTGTTTCACTTGAAAGAAAGTTACTGTTTGTCGTTTTTGCATTTAGTTACTTGTAACACATTGCACTCAAGTTACCTGGCACTTGCTCACTATAGCAATTATATAAGTCAGCACTAAAAATTAAAAGCACTACACCCTCACTCCCCACTGGCCCTTGTTTTCAATTATTAAGGAATTCCTAATATTATTCTAGCATGTCCAAAGGTCAGTTGTCAATCTCCTCTCCGGTCCAGCTGGTGAATCTGGGAATCTTGAGGCAATGTTATAACTGCCTCATGTACACAGACAACCCTCTCCTCCTCCCACATAACACAAATACTTGAGAGATGCAGCTATTTAGCCAAACTGGAGGCTGAGCTCTCTCAACTCAGGACTGGCAAGACCAGACAGGAGGAGAAGGCAACTACACACACCACAAAACCAGCCTCACATAATGCTACCACACCACTGAATCAAACACATAAACACACAAAGACATACTGGAGGCTCTGAGTAAAAATTTACCTAAACAGCAGAGGCCTCCAAAGCAGACACCCAAACAACTGCTACCTCAAGACACCCCACAAGCAACACATAAAACACAAAAGCAGTGTGCAAAGCAGTCACAGCCCTTAAGGCCAAATACAACACCAAACATACTTGTCATAGGTGACTCCATAGTCAGACACACTGACGTCCCACTCACCAGGCTGAACAAGGAAAGGGTCACAGTAAGCTGCCTATCGGGCGCTAGAATCCGCCACATAACACAAGCACTCTGGTCACTCCACGGCAAGTACAAATATGACACAGTCATTGTCCATGCTGGTGTGAACGACCTGAGACGTACCTCCCTGGACTACATGAAAAGAGACATAGAGGAGCTCTCTGATTATGTAGCCCAGGCAGGTATGACCCTGACCCTGAGCAGTATCCTTCCTTCACCAAGAATGATGCCACAATATAGAGACAAGATGATCAGCTTTAACAATTGGCTTAATGTCTGGTGTCATTCAAAGGGGATTCAGTGTCTGTCTGCCTGGGATGACATGCTTGACAAGCCACGCTGCTTCGCAAGGGACGGCTTGCACCTGTCACCCCTGGGATTCCGGATATTGGCTAAGGCTCTTGCCACCCCCATAGTGCCTTTTTTAGGCAAGGCTCAAATTCTAAACCTACCACCCTAGAAAACAAAAATGGGAAGAAACTGAAGGTAATGCTGCTCACTGCCAGAAGTCTAAATCTCAAAATGCACACACTCGAGGCCCTTCTCAGTATGGAGAACATCGATGTCTGTGCTGTAACTGAAACCTGGTTCAGGGCTCCTGAGAGCACCCCGGCACTATTAGGTTTTACCTCATATCATGCGTTCCAGCCCCAAAACCCGGACCACACCACAAAAGGAGGGGGTGTATCCATATTCATAAAGGATACCCACACCTCCAGGTTGGTGGCAACGCACGAAGCTTTGGAAACCATCCAGGTGCAACTAACCATAGGCAAAACTGCTCTACAAATTGTAGCATGCTACAGGCCACCCTCTCAAACTCAGGAACCCCACACAGCCTTCCTGAAGACACTGGAGGGTATAAATGTATCTCCAAACACCATCATATTGGGTGACTTCAACTACCCGAATATAGACTGGGAACATTACTCAAGCCCTAACTTTCTAGCCCAACGGTTCCTGGAGTTCATAAATTCAAATGCCATGGAACAGCTAGTCACTGTTCCCATGAGAGGAGAAAATATACTAGATCTCATTGTTACAAACATGGGGACAAAATGCTCCACACCGGAAGTATATCCCTCATTGGTGAGATCTGATCATAAACTAATCTCACTGGAAATCCACATCCGGCCCCCACCCCAAACAAAAAAGACCACAGTGAAGAACTTCTCTAAAGCAAACTTCACACTACTCAAGACTGGTGTGGTATCCTTCAAGGCCCCTGAGCCAGTGGAAACCACAACCCAAGCTGCGGAAGCCCTTACAAATGCCTTCTATGAACACCTCCAGGACTGCATGGATCAGGCAATCCCAAATAAAACCAAGACTCTTTCCACAAAGGGCAAACGTCCAGTCTGGTGGAACCCAGCCATTAACAAACTTTACAATAGGAGGAGAAAGCTATTACATGATAGAACAAAATCCATAAAAGGGAAGTCACCCATGATCCTTATTAGTAAAAAAATACGAGCACTCATAAAATCAAATAAGGCCAATTTTGAGAGGAAAATTGCCATGGATTCAAAGGACAATCATAAGGCCTTTTTCAGCTATGTTAGGAACCTGGGTGGAAACTCCCAGATATGCTCAGAATTAGTCCAAAATGATACAAAAATCACTGAACCCACAGACATTGCCAACATACTGGCAGACAGGTTCAGTGCAAACTTCACCCCCTCTCCCCTAAAGGAGAGATAACTATCCCAGCAGAGTGTAGCCTCCCAGACATCTCAAATGCGCAGGTGAAAGCTGCTCTCTCTAAAGCTAAAAACACAGCATCAATGGGACCGGATGGTGTCCCCGGCTGTGTGCTACACGAGCTAAATGAGGAATTAAACCCGCACATAAGGCAGCTGTTTAATCTCAGCCTTACCACAGGATACGTGCCCAAGGAGTGGCGTACGGCAACTGTGGTCCCACTCCACAAAGGCGGTGCCTCTACGGACCCTGGTAATTACCGCCCCATAAGCTTAACAAGTCTAGTCTGCAAAGCTATGGAGAGGATCATAATGGAGCTCATAAACAAAGATATAGGGGACTTGCAGACATTGGACACGACCCAGTTTGGCTTCGTCAAGGGAGATCATGCCTTTTGAACTTGGTCGACTTCTTTGAAACAGTCACCAAGGCCATTGATGAGGGAAAGGCAGTCCATACAGCCTACCTTGACCTTGCAAAGGCCTTCGACACAATACCCCACTTGGGTATTGTAGGAAATTACCAGCTTAAATGTAAACCCATATGTCACAAGATGGGTTGCAAACTGGCTTAAGGACAGAACCCACAGGGTTAGAGTTGCTGGCGCTATGTCAGACTCCAAGCCGGTCACAAGTGGTGTCCCACAGGGCTCGGTCCTTGGCCCCCTATTGTTCGGCATCTACTTCTCAGAAGTACAGGCCAACATGGGAGGACTTTGGCTGACAAAATTTGCAGACGACTGCAAACTGGGCGCCATAGTGGAAAGTGCATCGGACACGGATATCCTTCAGAAGGGACTCACGGAAACAGATAGCTGGTGCCAGAGCCATGGCCTGAAGTTAAACGCCAAAAAATGTATAGTCATACCCTTTAGGAAATACAAGGTAACCCCAAGCTACCATATAGGTGGCAATCCACTAAGCACAGAAGAGGTTATCAGGGACCTGGGGACCCAGGTTGACAGTGGCCTTTCTTTTGACACTCACGTTGCTAAAGTGGTTAGAAAGACCTTCTACATTGCCCACCTGATCATGAAGGGATTCACATCCAGATCTAGTGAGGTCATTGTTCCCCTGTACTCTTCACTTATCAGACCAATGATCGAGTACAATGCCCCATTCGGGATGTATCTCACCCGACATCTGCAGCAATTGGATAGACCCCAAAAGTTCCTCACCAAAAGGATAAAGGGACTCCAAAATCTGTCATATGCTGCCAGATTGAAGAAACTCCAGCTCTATTCAGTTGCATACCGTCTGCTCAGAGGTGACATGTGCCTGACATACAAGGCCATGTCCAACCCGGAATTAATGGACATGCACCACCTCAAAAAATCCAAATCCACCAAAACCACTAGAGCAAGCGACTTAAACCTTAGCACGGATATAAATAGGACATGCTGGAGGGATAGATTTATCATTCAGAGACTCCCTATGCTGTGGAATAAAATCCCGATCCATGTGAGGCAGAGCACCTCGCTGGCTCTGTTCAAGAGAAATCTTGACCTGTGGATGGGAGATCATAGGTTTATCCCGGGAATCATCTCTGTGTCACTGCTGGACAGAGGCACAACAAACTAATGGGCACAGTATTTTTTCATATAAGGGGTGGCGTAAGCCACAAAAATTTGGGCTAGGCTTATAAATGCCTTAGGGCAGATAGCCTAGTATAAACCTATGAACCTATGAACCTATATATATAGCTGCTGAGTTCCTGACATTGGCAAGATTATTTGCCCATCCAAGACTGACAGCAGTACCTGAAAGGGTAAACTACATATTTAACTGTATCTATGATATGTCATGCAGATGGAGATGAATGCCTCTGCAAAATATGTGAGAAGTTAAGCTTTAAAAAAGTAGGTGGGTTTTCTCTTCCTTTGATACCATTGCAAAGAAATAAAAGTTATAAAAAGTACAAGCACATTTCTGGTACTTAAACAATACTCAAACCATTTTGTAGGGAGGAAAGAAACCTAAGGATTGGGTAAACTGCAGGAGAGGGTGTAGTAACTTCTGTAAGTTGCAGAGAAATTTGTCTACACATGCATGACATACCACAGACACAGAGAAATGTGTAGTCAGGAGTTCAGGCTGCTGTAAATAAGACAGAGAGGTTTGAACTGTTTTCCAATGAATTTATTGCAGAGAGAAAGACAACTTACAGTGATTCACAGCTGCTTCTCATGTAGCCATGCATTTCATAGAAAAACAGCTCAATTAGATCAGTCAGTGGTTCAAAGGCAGTTGTCACCTGTTTTTACACAAGCAACATCACAGTATTGAAATACTAAGCTTTAAACTTTAAATGTTTGTTGTTTACACTACTTTTGGAGTATCAAAGATGTCTGACACTCAGAAAAGTCAGAAATTAGTTTTCTTGCAATTCTAAGTATCTGCATTGTAGGGGGATGAACAATTCATCTTGGACTACAAAAAGACATTTTGAACAAAGGCCTGCAACTTACAAATTCTTCTGGTTGCAGCTGTACAATTCCTTAGTGTACTATATGAGGGCCATTCAAGAAATAAAAGAAGCAGTACTGTTACAGACAGTATATAAGTTGACAGTGACTGACAACAATCCCATTATTATTATTAGTGGAATGGGAATACACCAATTCCTTGTCTCTAACAAAACTCATATAAAGCAGACTTGAAATGGATTATGGGAAAGAGAAAGGCTTGAAGTAAAATAAGATCACATTGATAAGTCAATCCCTACTGACAGCCACTTTGCAGAAAACATATTAAAATTCTATAAGAAGCAGTCAGAGTGATTTTAATAAGTTTCCTGAAGAAAACAGAGATAGAGTAAAAAAAAAACAGATTTTTTAGTTCTAAAGCAGAGATTTCTTTTACATTAAGTTCTACAACTAATGAGCAACAAGATAATTCTACTTTCAAGAAACCCAGTTTGTTCACTCCTTACACATCCTTTACTACAGGTTTTTAGTAAGTTATGTGAGAATGATTTATTTCAGGTTCGAAATAATGAACTTGTGGGAACTTTCTACAACTTAACTGGAGCTGAGAGGAAAGCACTGAGTGAATTACAACAAGATAGTTCTATTGTGATAAGACCTGCAAATGATGGTGGGCCCATTGTTATTATGGACAGTGACTACTATTCATAGGTTCATAGGCAGGTGCTAGGCTATCGGCCCAAGGGCCTAAGTAAGCTTAGCAAACAAGGTTCCCTGGCTTACGCCACCCAAGAAAGTTAATGTCCTGTGCCCCTGTCAAGCAGAGCCACAGAAGTGATCCCCGGGGTCTATTTCCTATTTCCCATCCACTCATCAAGATTTTTCTTGAAGAGTGCTAATGAGGAACTTTGCTTGACATAGATGGGTAGCTTGTTCTAGAATATGGGAAGTCTCTGAGACAGGAATCTATCCCTCCAGCATGTCCTGTTTATTGTGGGGACAAGATTTAGGTCCCTAGAGCGTGTAGCTCGGAGGGATTGGGGTTTCTTTAGGTGTAGCATGTCCAACAGCTCTGGATTTCACATAGCTTTTATGTTAGGCAGAGATCACCTCGGAGTAGGCGATATACTACAGAGTAAAGCTGGAGTTTTTTGAGACGGTCAGTGTAGGGCATCTGTTTGAGGCCAGTAATCCTCTTTGTGAAGTACTTCTGTGGCCTTTCCAGCTGCTGCATATGTCTTGTGAGGTACATTCCAAAAGGGGCGTTGTACTCTATAATGGGTCTAATGACTGTCGAGTAGAGGAGAACAATGACCTCTTTTTTCCTGGATGAGAACCCTTTTGTGATGAGGTCAGCCACGTAAAAGGATTTCCTGACTACTGTGGCAATGTGATTATCAAAGGACAGACAACTGTCCACCTGGGTCCCAAGGTCTCATCACACATTCGGCATTAAGTAGACTGCCGTCTCTGTGGTAGTTCATGGGTACAGAGTTTTTACCAAAGGGGATGACAATGCACTTTTTGGCATTCAGCTTGAGGCCATGGCTCTGACACCAGGCATCTGTCTCAGTGAGGCCCTTCTGTAGGATATTCACATCATTTGGGAACTCGACTATGGCTCCAGGTTTGCAGTCCTCTGCGAACTTCATTAGCCAAAGGCTTTCTGTGTTAGCCTGTACTTCAGAGAAGTAGATACCAAACATGAGAGGTCCCAGGACTGAACCCTGTGGTACTCCACTTGTCAATGGTATGAAGTCAGATTTGGAGTCTGCAACATTTTCAGTGTGGGTTCCGTTAGTGAGCCAGCTGGCAACCCATCTTGTGACGTAGGGATTTATACCTAGTTTAGTGAGTTTAGCTATAATTCCAGAATAGGGGATGGTGTTGAAAGCCTTGATGAGGTCAAGATAGGCTGTGTGAACCACCTTACCCTCGTCTACGACTTTGGTGACTGCCTCAAAGAAGTCGATCAGGTTCAGGAGGCATGATCTGCCTTTCACAAACCCTAACTGGGTGGAGTCCAGAGTTTGGAGGTTACCAATGTCTTTGTTTATGAGTTCCATGATGATACGTTCCATGGCCTTGCAGACCAGGCTCGACAGGCTAATAGGGCGATAATTCCCAGGATCAGTGGTGGCTCCCCCTTTGTGGAGTGGGATAACTGTTGCTGTGCATCATTCAGTGGGCACAAAGCCTAACATGAGGCTATGATTGAACATGGTGCTTAGGTGGGTTACCTGTTCATTCTGAAGTTCGTGTAAAACGCAGCCTGGGATGTTGTCCGGTTCCATGGATGCTGTGTTTTTGGCTTTAGAGTGTGCAGCTTTTACCTGCAGAGTTGTGATTACAGGGACTCTGCATTCTTCCTGTACAGATATGGGCCCTTTAGGGGGTGAGAGGGGGGTAAAGTTAGCACTGAACCTATCTACCAGGATGTTGGAAATATCAGTTGGTTCTGTAATTTTCATGCCATTGTGCTGTAACTCAGAGCAGATCTGAGTGTTGCCATTGAGATTCTTGACATAGCTATAGAATGCTTTGTGGTTAGCCCTAGAATCAGTGGCGATTTTGTTTTAGCTTTGGAGGATCTTTAAGGAATCTCATCTTCTTACTGAGGCCGACCAGGGAGCTCCTCCACTCATGGGATTTTACTCTCTTTTGCAGCAGTTTCTTCCTTCTGTTGTAGAGTTTGATTATGGCAGGGGACCACCAGATTGGCTTCCTTTTTTTGCAGGATAGCATCTTGGCTCTGTTTGGGATAGCACAATCCATGCACTCGTGTAAGTGCTTATAAAGTGCATTTGTGTAGGATTCAGCAGTTGTAACTGTACTGTCCATCTGCATGGGTGTCATGAAGTTTGCCACTTCTGTCTTAAGAAGAATGAAAGTTAGCTTTGGAGAAATGTTTTGCCGTGGTTTCCTTAACAGGGGATGGGGGCGGGATGTGGATATCTAGGGTGATTAGCTTATGGACGGATCTGTCCAACGAGGAGTTGACTTCAGGTGTGGAACACCGGTCACTCATGCTGGTAATGACTAGGTCTAGGATACTGTTGCCCCTGGGACGGGTATGAATAAGTTGATCCAGGGCATTGGAATTTATGAATTCCAGGAAGCGTTGAGTGAAAGAGTTGGTACATGAGTATTTTTCCCAGTTAATGGAGGGTTACTTGAAATTGCCCATAATTAGGGTGTTTGGTTGAACCCTAATATTTTCCAGTATATCAAGAAAAGAGCAGTAGGAATCCTGGGGCATGGTGGGGGATCTGTAGCAAGCTACAATTTGGATTGCAGTTTTACCCAGAGTTAGTTGCACTTGGATAACCTCGGATGCATTATGCTGAGCAACTAGCCTGGAGGTGTGGATATCCTTAATGAATATGGACACACCTCCACCTTTGGTGTTCCTGTCCAGGTTAGATGGCCGGAAAGTGTGGTATGAGTTATAGCCTGGTAATGCAGGGGTGTTCTCTGGAGCCTTGAACCAGGTCTCAGTTACTGCACAGATATCGATGTTCTCCATTTTTAAGGAGTGCCTCGAGGGAGTGCATTCTGATATTTAGACTTCTAGCATTGAGTAGCACTACCCTAGGTTTTTGCTTGCCTGTTCCTGTTACGGTGGTGAATTTGTCATTTGAACCTTGCCTAAAAAGGCACTACAGGGGCAGCAAGAGCCTTAGCCAGTACCCGCAATCCCAGGGGTGACAGGTGCAGGCCATCTCTGGCAAAGCATCGTGGTCTGTCGACCATGTTGTCCCAGGCAGACAGATACTGGATCCCCTTAGAATGACACCAGAAGCTTATTGCTGAAGTCAATCATTTTGTCCTTGTATTGCGGTATCATTCTGGGTGATGGCAGGATGCTACTCAGGGCTAGGGTCATAACTGCCTGGGCTACAAGATCGGAGAGCTCTTTCATGTCTCTTTTCATATAGTCCAGGGAGGTATGTCTCAAGTCATTCACACCAACATGGACAATGACAGAGTCATATTTGTACTTGTTGTGGAGTGACCTGAGTGCGTGGATCCTGGCACCCGACAGGCAGTTGACAGTAACCTTCTTATTCTCCTTGTTTAGCCTGTTGAGTGGGACATCAGTGTACCTGACTATAGAGTCACCTATAGCTAGTGTGTTGTTTTGCCTTATGGGCTGTGGTTGAGTGGCACACTGAGTCTGTGGGCTATGTGTCATTTGGGTTGTGTTGGGGGTGGAGGTTGTTTGCGTTTCTGCTTTGGAGGTCTCTGTTACTTGAGCAGATTATTGAGAGCCTCTGTGAAGGTTTTTGCTTTTCTATGTGTGGATTTCAGTGGTGTAGGTTTAGTGGGACTATGTGATGAATGTGGTGTGGTGCAAGTGTTTACCTTCACCTCTTGATTATCAAGTTCAGTCATGGTTGGAGAGGGCTTTACCTCCAGTTTGGTTAGATAAGTGTATCTCTCACAGGTTGTAGTGTTGGGTGGTAGGAGGAGAGGGTTGTACATGAGGCAATTGCTACATTGCCCCAAGATGGCCATATTCATCAGATAGACAGGAGAGAACACTGGGAGCTGACCCTTGGACATGCCTGTATAAAAAACTATTTTCCTCTAGACAAGTGAGGAAAGTGAGTACAAGAGCTGTTTTTTTCTAAGCAAGTGAGGAAAGTAAGTACAAAAACTCTTTTCCTGTAGGTAATGAGGAAGGTTGAGTGTTGTAGTAATTTGTGGCTTATTTAGTGCTTACAACAAGTTCTGAACAGGTGCTCAGCATGAATGAGCAAATTCAAGTGCTAAAAAGTACAGTTTTGTACCTACCATAAATGTAGATGTTCGAGGATCCACATTGCTGCAGTCATAACCTGTGGGTAGTCTGCTGTCCTCGGTCGGCCCGAATACCAAAGAGCTAGGCTGGCGTCGGTCATTGTCGCCTAGAGCTGACGTCAGTACGTAGTAGTACTTAAGCGCATGACTGACGCCATATCCTCAGTCTTTCTTGCCCCATATGTCAAAAGGCCTAAAAATGAAGGCCAGAACTAAAGTAGTAAAAGCCCAACAACCACCAGTGTGGAAATAAAGAGTATCCCAAAAAGAAACCCAGCAACCACAACTATAGAGGGGAAGGAGGGAGGGATAATTGGACTGCAGCAATGTGGATCCTCGAACATCTACATTTATGGTAGGTACAAAACTGTACTATGTTCTTCGTCTCACATTGCTGCAGTCATAACCTGTGGGTAGAATCCCAAAGCAAAGGAAAAGGGAGGCTGGCAAACTACAAAGCATTAGGAGCTGCTAACATGCCCTGTAAAACTGCAGTGGCAAACCCAGCCCTGGACTTGGAATAAAGAGGGAGATGGTAATGCTTAGTAAAAGTGTGTACTGAACTCCAAGTCGCTGCCTCCAAAATATCCTTAGTAGCTACACGCCTTAGAAAAGCAGTAGAAGTGGCAGTAGCCCTAGTAGAATGAGGTCTGATCCCAGCAGGAACATCCTTCCCATGATGAGAATAACAAAAAGCAATACAATGACCAATCCACTTTGAAATAGTCTGCTTTGAAACAGCTTTTCCTTGTGAACTCAAAGCAAAAGAAACAAATAACTGTTGAGTCTGTCTGAACTCCTTAGTTATGCTCAAATAGTAAGGTAACTGCCTGTGGATATCCAAAGAATGCAATACTTTTTCCCCTTTATTTTGGGGATCAGCATAAAAAGTAGGCAAATGAATAGACTGGTTCAAGGCCACATTAGAAACCACTTTAGGCATAAAAGTTGGGTTAGTTCGCAAAGAAACTCTATCCTTATGAAATATCAAAAAGGGTTCAACTGCCATGAGTGCCTGCAATTCAGATACCCTCCTAGCAGAAGTAATGGCCAACAAAAAAGCAGTCTTCCAAGACAAAAACTTCAGTTCAGACGTAGCTGCAGGTTCAAAAGGAGGTAAAGTAAGCTTCTCCAACACAAAATTGAGATCCCAGGAAGGAGTAGGAGCTCTACGTGGGGGTCTTATATTCTTTGCCCCTCTAAGAAATTGTTTGAACAAAGGATGAGAAAATAAAGGAGGGTCACAATCATAGTGAGCAGAAATGGCTGCAGCATGAACCTTCACAGAAGAGAATGACAAACCCTTGTCCAGTAATTCAGTAAGATACTGTAGTGCAAAACTCAAATTAGGCACTGAAAAATCAAAACCCTTTGCAGTGCTCCAAAGAAAAAATCTCTTCCATTTATCAGCATAAACTTTTCTAGTGCTAGGCCGCCTGGCTTCCAAAATGACATTCAAAACCTGTTGAGGAAGCTGAGACCCCACCGGCTCCATCACAGAATACGCCAGGCTGTCAGATGGAGGGACTGCACCTGAACATTGAGAAAATGATTGTTTGACTGGGACAACAAATGAGGAACCTGTGGCAGAAGTCAAGGAGGCTCCTGGATTAAACTCCTCAGCAGAGGATACCAATGCTGACGTGGCCAATCTGGTGCTATTAGAATCATGCAAGGCTTGTCCTGCCTGACTTTCAAGAGTACCTTGGGCAGAAGAGGCAGAGGAGGAAAAGCATAAACGTGAAGGTTGTTCCAACTGAAAGATAGAGCATCCACTTTCCAAGCATCTGGGTGGAACATCTTTGTGCAAAATTTTGGAAGTTGAAAATTCAGTGGAGAAGCGAACAGATCTATGTCTGGAGTTCCCCAAGCCACAGTCAATTGTTTGAAAACCTGAGGATCCAGTTTCCACTTGTGGGGATCCACAATTTGCCTGCTCAATATATCTGCTAGGGAGTTCTGAGCTCCTGGCAGAAACCGTGCTTGAAGATTGATTCGAAAACTCAGAGCAGTCTCTCACAAAATCATTGCTTGCCTGCAAAGAGGGTAGGAATGGGTTCCCCCCTGCTTGTTGATGTACCACATGACTGTTGTGTTGTCTGTTTGAATCAACACCTGTCCCGGCTGAAGCAGGCCCTTGAAGGCCATCAAAGCAAATTGAACTGCTAACATCTCCTTCATGTTGATATGCAAATGTAGTAGTTTGGGAGGCCACATGTCTTGTATCCATTTCCCATTGAAGTGTGCTCCCCAAGCCAAGTCCGAGGCATCCGTCGTTAGGATCTGACTCGCCTCTGGTCGGGTCACAGAGAGTCCCTTGTTTAGGTGACATTCCTGAGTCCACCACAAGAATTCCTTCTGGATGCAAGGTATAATCCGAATGACAGTGTCCAAACCGTGGCAGTGTTGAGTCCACACACTATTGAGATACCATTGTAGCTTCCTCATATGCAGTTTGGCATTGGGAAGTATTAGAATGCAAGATGCCATGAACCCCAAGGCTTGAAGGACTGTCCTTGCAGTCAGCCTGGACATTACTGATAACTGCTGGAAGTAAAGATGAAGAGTTCTTTGTTTGTCCGGGGTCAGAAATGCCATCTGAGAAGCTGTATTCAGTCTCACACCCAGAAAGCACATGTCCTGAGAGGGTACCAGACTGGACTTTATTTCGTTCACAGAATACCCTAGGCACCTTAAAACTGCCATTACATACTGGAGATGTTGTAGTAATATGTCTTTGTTTTGAGCAAGAATCAGGCAATCGTCCAGATAAGGGTAAATTTGTATTCCTCTCTGTCTGAAGAAAGCAATCACAGGAGCCAGAACTTTTGTGAATACCCTGGGCAGTAGATAAACCAAAGGGCAATGCAGAGAACTGATAATGCAAGTACCAGCCCGAAATCTCAGGAATCTCCTGCAACTGGGCCTGATAGGGATGTGAAGATAGGCCTCTTTGAGATCCAGGGTTACCATCCAGTGATCTTTGCCTAGCATAGGCAGAAGTTGTTGTAATGTTAACATCTTGAACTTTGGAATGTCTAGGTAGGTATTGAGAATGGACAAATCCAGAATTGGCCTCCAAGTGTTTCCTTTCTTTGGCACTAGGAATAGATGGGAATAAAATCCTAGGCCTACTTCTGACGGAGGGACCACCTGAATTGCCTCCATCTGCAAAAGCAGAGAAATTTGCTCCTGAGCCTCCAGCCTTTGCTGAGGAGGCACATCCGGCATGCCTTTGAAAGGAGGAAAAGTGTGAAAATAAAACTTGTAACCTTGATTTATTATATCCAACACCCATTGGTCCTGGGTGACCAAATTCCAGTTTTGTTTGAAAAGTCCCAACTTTCCTCCTAGAGGAGCTGCCAGTAAAGAAGGGTCTGGCAGTGGAAGATACAGGTCATTGGGTCTGTTTACGAAAGGGCTGACCCCTACCCTCACCCGAAGACTGTGCAGGAGAGCTCCAAGTCCTAGGTCTGAAAGAACCCTGAGCGTGAGCCCTGCCTCTACCACGTCTAGACCTGCCCTTAGACTGATAATCCGAAGAAGGATAAGACCATCCTCTAGCAGGCCAATTCCTACTAAACTTAGGGGGCTGCACCTGCATAAAATCCTTGACCGTCTGCATAGACTTAGCTTTATCTTCCATCTTTTTCAAAACTGATTCCACAGGAGGGCCAAAAAGTACTTCAGATTGAAGAGGAGCATCCAAAATCCGAGCCTTAACATGCTCTGACAAATTTTGATCCTTAAGCCAGGCATGTCTACGAATAACTGAACCTGTAGCAGCCACCCTGGATGAAGCCTGAAGAGCATCAAAACCACACTGCAAAGAATGTTTGCCAACTTGATCTGATGCATGAACCAACTCCTGGAGCTCCTTACACTCTATACCCTCAGATAAAGCATCCACCTTAGATTTCAATTGGCCTAACAAAAAATTCTGATACTTCAGCATATGAAATTGGCAATTCAAAGCCCTCATAGCTAACGTAGAGGAGGTCTACACTTTTTTCCCCCACCTATCTAACGCTCTAGAATCCTTATCCAAAGGAACTGGATTCTTAGCCACAGAAGCCCTAACACCCTTCGGACCTTGAATAATAGTTTCCGGATCAGCTCTAGGACTCTTGTACAAATACTTATGTGCTTCTGGAACTCTGTAATACCTGTCTGGCTTAACAGGGGCCAGAGGCAAAGAATCAGGATTAAGGGAAGATTCAGAAAAAACATCCTGAACAACATCTAAGACAGGAGGAATAGCCAAGGGCCTATGTTGTGGCAGAAACAAAAATTCCCTAAGCCTTTTCCGAGAATCTGAAAAATCTTGACCTTCCCACTTGAAATGTTCCCTCATGGAATATAAAGTCTCAGAAAAAGAAAAATCCTCTGGAGGAGAAGCAGACGGACAGGAGTCCTCTGCATCCGAATCTGAATAGGAAGGGAAATCCTGAATTTCTTCAGCTGAGGATTCAGAGTAGTCAGAGGAATGATCCATTCCCTCTAAATCTGCCTCCACCCTAGGCCTCTTCTCTGGGGGGGGCATAGAATCCCTGATCAAAGTAATCAAGTCCTCTGCCATTTTCAACATATGCTTTTTAGGAACAGGGGCTGGAGAGCTAGAACTATGACCAGGGCCAACAAGACAAGGTTTGGCCTTAGCATGGCCTTTAGCCACTGAAGTAGAAGGCCTAATAACCTTTTGTAAAGCTGGAACTACAGACACCTGAGAAGCACCCTCAGCCTGGCCTAACTCCTGAGAGGCCAACTCCTGTAAAAGTAAAGGTTCCCCCTGGGATTCAGCCGAACCCTCGGCAGGATCCACAGATTCAACCGGAGGCTCCGTAGAACCGGCGTCCATAACGGACGACTCATCCGGTTTAGACCTTAAAGATTTATCCTTACGCTTTTTAGCGGTAGCGGGCGTCGGAGGATCCGACGGCATGTTATAGTTACACCGTTTACCAAAAACAAGCCTGGCACAGTCTAATCTTCGTTTAATGGCGCGCTTATTAAATCTAGCACAAAAGCGACACCCGACCACGTCGTGCTCAGGCCCCAAGCAAGGAATACAGAAAGAATGATAATCCCTGTGAGGTATCTGTTTCCTACAAGAAATACAATTATTAACTTCTTCTGACATCCGGATAACTGAGGCAAGAAAAGACAAAAATTTCCCCAACGGGGTACTTAGCCCAACTTGGTCTTCGGTCTGAAACTCGATAAATGAAAATTTCAGAACGCCGAACGGCACTTGCAAACGCTGCTTCTGCTTCGGACCACGCGGCAAGAAAGACTGAGGATATGGCGTCGGTCATGCGCTTAAGTACTACTACGTACTGACGTCAGCTCTAGGCGACAATGACCGACGCCAGCCTAGCTCTTTGGTATTCGGGCCGACCGAGGACAGCGGACTACCCACAGGTTATGACTGCAGCAATGTGAGACGAAGAACATCTAAGATTCTGTATCTGAACTAGACTAGTTACAGGAAAGAAACAAGTGCAAATGCGGACTTTTAAATCAGAAAGTTGAGAGAGATGGAAACATTTCCCAAACGGTCACTAACTACAATTTCTGGGCCAGAAACCACTTCTTATGTGGTAGATACGTTACCTAGTGCTTACCACTCCCACTGATAAGGTAGCAGGCTTCCCCCCAACACAGAAAGGCTTGGGAGGCTCAGAAGCTTACAAACAGTCCTGGATACAGCAAATCTGTATCTGTACTAAACTAGTTACAGGAAAAGGGGGAAACAAGTGCAAATGCGGGCTTTTAAATCAGAAAGTTGAGAGAGATGGAAAAACTGCCCAAACAGCCAATAACTACAATTTCTGGGCCAGACACCACTCATTATGTGGTAGATAGGTTACCGAGTGCTTACCACTCCCACTTATAAGCTAGAAGGCTTCCCTCCAACACAGAAAGGCTTGGGGGGCTCAGGAGCTTACAAACAGTCTTGGACCCATCAAATCTGTATCTGGACTAGACTAGTTACAGGAAAGGGGGGAAACAAGTGCAAATGTGGGCTTTTAAATCAGAAAGTTGAGAGAGATGGAAAAATTGCCCAAACGGCCAATAACTACAATTTCTGGGCCAGAAACCAATAAGCTAGAAGGCTTCCCTCCAACACAGACAGGCTTGGGGGGCTCAGAAGCTTACAAACAGTCCTGGATATAGCAAATCTGTATCTGGACTAGACTAGTTACAGGAAAGGCAGGAAACAAGCGTATTTTTTTTTATACTTAAGCAGAACACAGGGAGATTCTAGCAAAGGTTTTTTTTTTTGTAAAGGAAAGGGAGAGAGGAGAAGCAGAAGATAATTCAAGGTTAAGAAACTAAGTGGGTTGGCCTTCTCAAATGTTCTCTCCGTATTACGTAGAATGAGCTAATGACACTAGACTGGGAGAAGTGTCCCAGATCCAATTTACAGTAGGGGCGGCAACTGCAAAGCCACCAAGTATAACAGCAAGACACCAACAGGGAGAGAGGGTGGGGAACAATACTACAGCTGCTAGCCTACACTCTTTTAGACAGTAAACACTACAGAAATGTTTATCACAGTAGAAGAACAGCAGTGCGCCACAAAATGAAAGTTTTTAAACAGATAAAGGACCAAGGAGACTATACAGAATGCTTTCAACTGCAAACAAATCAGTTATATGATACACTCCTTGACAGGAAATCAGAACAAACAAACAGGTGCTTAACAAGTAGAGAAAATTTCCCGTTAATACCTTTCACACAGTGAATCTAGCTAAAAAGCTTTACAAACAGTGTGACAGTAAAAACCTTATTTATCAGGCCCTGTAAGGCAGACAATTTTAGGATAACTGTGCAGATTAGTTAATAGCAATAAAATACAGTAAAAAGTATGCAGCAGGCAATAAAAAGTGCTCTATATAAATTGCTAGAAGCATTAACTAGAAAAAATAAGCAAAAAAAAACAAAACAGGATACTTATTGTGATATACTTGAGATCAGAGTTGTAGTCAATGCCCCTCCTCCACTCGGCTCAGTGCGTAGACACAATGTTAACAATGTTGAGAGATGCCTCCGCTTATGTTAAAATTGACTTAGAAGCCATTCATAGAATGATATACAGGATACATAATGTGATCAGTGACTGTTCATTTTATTTATTTATTTTACTTTACATTTGGTTACCAGGAAAGTCCGACTGGACATGGGTCATTTTTTCAGTGGAGGCAGGGGAGAAAACCTCTACAATAACATTTTCACAGACAATAATAAACATATGGTTTGAATTCACACATTACAGTACATAATGATAGTACACTAATGACAGGTAACAATTCTTTGGCATTTGATATATGATTGTATAACAATCAGTTGGGTTTGAATACACACAGTAGTGCAGTAATGTCAAATATACACAGTAGTACAGTAATGCCAAATACCCTAATGAACAGGTAATATAATTTAGCATACGGCATAACATTATACAATGTCATTTACTAATATTACTTTCAACAGATACTAGTATTGCATTTCAGCATCCGCCAGTCAGTAAACTAGTGGTGTGGTACAGGTGGGTATAATTATAAGAGATGTCAGGAGTATAGAAGTATGGGATGAAGGATTAATTGATAAGTATACAGGTAAGGTGTTAGAGTGACAGAAGGGTGGCTTCTGGTATTAACTTTGACTGTTGCATTTGCAGTGGCAAGAGTTCATCAAATGTGTTTTTAGAGACTTTTTAAATTCATGTATGAAGGCTATGGCTGTGATGAGAGGAGGAAGTTTATTCCATTGTTTGGCTATTATGTTAGAATAGAGGGATGAGCTAGTGGCATTATTATCTTTAGATACTTAGAGGAGAAGTCTGTTAGTGGAGTGGAGGTTTCTGGTGCAGGGGTATGGTGTTATCAGGTCTTGATGTGAAGGGTTTTTTTGGAAATGGTATAAAATTTTATGTGACAGGGCAAGTTGATTATATAGAAGTAGGTGAAGAAGTTCCAACTACTTCATCTGTTTGAGTGCTAAACAGTGGTGTGATCTATAGGAATTATTGGTAGCAAATTTGGCGAGTTTGTTATAGCAGGCTTCTAGTCTACACAAAGGCAGAACAGTTCAAACCTGAACCAACAACAACTGAAATAGAAAAGGATGAGCAGTACTACTCATCCTGTTTTATTTCAGGCCTCTAGTTTGGTTAATTCTGATTTTCTAACGTTGGTGAGGATTGGCCAGGCATACAGTAGTGTGGAGATAAGATGTGTGCATGCAAAAGTGGTCCTTTTAGTGTTTGTTAAGAACTGTTTGTTCTAGAGTACCTAGTTTTTTATGGACTTCCTTTATGTTGAGAGAGACATGGATGTCAAATTTCATGTTACAGTCAATCACAATCCCAAGAAGTTTTGTGTGGGTAACAAGAGATATGATAGTTTTATTATGGGATACGATGTTAAAAGAGAGGTCAGGATTGTTATGTTGTATAGGTTGAAAAATGATAAGTTTTGTTTTGTTTGGGTTGAGTATTAGCTGGTGGTCAGTTAGCCATGATTCGACAGACAGAAAGGACGCTTGAGTTTGTTGGTGTAGTTCCTGGGGGGAGGAGGAGGGGGATGCACAGACTAATGTAGAGTCATCTGCATACTGGATGACTGAGGAGTGGAGAGTAGAGGAGTAAAGGTTATTGGTGTATACAGTGAACAACAGAGGCCTGACAATTAAACCCTGTTGAACCACAACTGTTACTGGGAGCAGAGTTGTTAGCTCTTGGCCCCACTTTACTGTCTGCTGTCTCCCTGTTAGGTAATCATGAAACCATGATATAGTGGCCTGGCTTAGATTCAGTTCCGACAGAGCATTTATAAGCTTGTTATGACTGACCATATCAAAGGCCTTGAAGAGGTCTAGAAGACATCTGAAATGTATTTGCCATTGTTTCTATGGCCATTAACCATGTGAGTGAATAACATGAGAGCTATGGTTGTGCAATGGTGAGGTCTGAAATCATGCTGAGTGTTGGTGAGGTTTTAGTGTGTTGAGGTGTTCCATAATTTGTAAATGAATACACCTCTCCAGTATTGTTGAGAAGGGAGACTGTATAGTTCTTTTGAGTTGCCTCCTTTATAGAGGGGAATAATATGGGAAATCTTTCAGAAGTCAGAGACTACTTTTTCAGAGATGGAGAGGTTGATAAGGATGGTGACTAGATAAGCTATTACATCAGCAGCAATTTTTAAAAACTCTGCTGGGAGTTCATCTACAGCCAGAGTGGTTGGTCTGAGTTTTCTGACCAATTTTTAATCAAGTTTACAGACACTGGTTGAAAGGTAAAGTTGTTTTCATTAGTAAGGTATTTATGCTCTAAACTGGAGACAAGGGAGGATTGAGAATTTGCTAGTGCAATTATGGATTCGGTAAAAAATAAATATATTAAATTGGGTGAAGCAGACAAATTAATTTAGACCTGTACAGTTATCTGAGAATTGATGATCCATTGATTCCTAGTACGCAAGGTCTACTAAAAAATACATAAAATTCCTCAGAGGCCACCATTCCACCCGCTTGTATCTGGAAAGGGCTGGTGTAGAGAAAAGTTTTCCATCTTTCTTGAAAAACATCTTTGACCAATACTGAACACGAGTAATCATGTTTTGATTGACCTTAAACAATTTTTAAATGATCTATATGGATTTACTAATAAATTAGAGAGGTTGATGACTGTCTATTCATCACACTTGATGTGAAACCATTATTTACAGTCATCCTGAACGCCCCCCTTGCGTTAGATTATATAGACAAGTATTTGGAGCATCACAGTGATTTTCACCAGAATTTGATAGAGCCACTCTGTTTATTTATTGAAAAAGTACTTGAAAATAATGTGTTGGTGTTCAATGAGAATTATTATTTACATACAAATGGCGTAGCTATGGGCACATGCTCAATGGGAAGATAAAATAGTTTTGAATAATGAGATGTGGGCACCTTTCATAGGATTCTATTGGCGTTTTGTCAATGACATTTTTATTGTCTGTTAGGGCTCAGTTAAGAATTTGCAAAATTTTGTTCATTATTTGCAATAATATGACATCTTTTCTAGAATTCTCATTAGAATATTCAGCGTCATCAATTCAGTTTTTAGACATACATGTAATAAGATTACCACAGATTGTATTCGGTACAGAGTTATGCAGGAAAGAGTGTCATAAGAACACTTGATTAAACAGATGGAGCATGCATCCTGGTTATATATTTCAGAATGTGATGAAGGGCCAGGGTATGCCTGCTTCAAGACTTAATGCTAACAATGAACCCAACACAGATGCTTTCTATCAAAGACTCATCTTGATGCAAAAGAATCGGAGTCAAGAGAGTAAAGGATGTAGTCCACTTCAAAGTTTCCTGAAATGGTAAGTGTGCTGCAAGGGTTTGGACCTATGGCATCTGTGTCCTTAAGAATTTCCTCATCAGACGGTCAACATCCACTTCAGTAGGACCTATGGTGGATCGGACAGACCTTAATCATGATGCTATTGTTGAGGGTCTGGAGATCAGTTTTTCCTTGTAAAATAGGCAAATAGAGTGAAGGGCTCATTAACTCCAATGAAAATCTAGCATAAGGAGAAGGAGTTCAGATGTGACTAGCTGAACGATCCGACTGCCTCTGTGTTTTAGGTGACAGACTCGAAAGATCACTTGCATCCAGGGATCTTTTTCTTAATTTCTCAAATGTCTTTTCCTCCAACATTTGCTCTTCAGATCTTCTTTCCATAGGCTTTTTCTTTTCTCTATTGCTTTTCCTTAGACTTCTCTTTTTCCTCTTCTTTCCTTTTTTCATCTTACTTTTGGGGGAAGGTGAAACTGACCTTGAACCAGAAGGAATGGCTGGAGAGGCAGAAGAAGAAGAAGACCCTGATTAACGGGAAGCAATCCTTTTAAACTATGTTTTTATTTCTTGCCTTGAAAGCAGCACAAGTGTCACAATCAGCCTGAAGGTGGGCGAGGCCTAAACAACATATACGAAGATTTCAGGTCTTGCGAATGTATTTTTTATCTGCAAGATGAGCACTTTCAAAACCTTGAGGTTTGTCTGATATCAGAAAAAATTGCAACAAACGCAGTAACATTAATATATTTAACACATGCACTATGTCTAATTCTGAGAGAGGAAAAAAAAAGCATAATTCTAACATGTTTAAGATACACTACCAAAAAAAAAAAACTATTTAGAAGAAACACACCAAAAACATCTCGTCTGATACTATTAAACTACAACCCCCACCAAAATACTCAATTAAATCACACAACTATAGATACACAAAGTATCCTAGAAAGGAGTCAAAGATTTCTAAAATATTAGAAAGAAAAGTTTGAAATGCAGAGATCTTAGACACACGTCTGGAAGATTCAGACACCAAATGAAATCTAAGGTACCTCAGTGGAAAGAAGAGAATTATGAGAAGGGAAGGAGTCAAGAGACTCAGATCCACAGCTCTAGAAGAAGGTGCCGAGGTCAGATCCAATTAGATCCAACAACCCAAATATTGAATCAGATGAAAATAAACATCCGATCTCAATTGTTATTAGAAGGAGTAAATGAGAGGACTATCTTAAAAGAGGGATTGGTCTGCATTCACAGCTCTTTGTAGTCACCTTAGACATGATGGGCAGACTGACATGTCACAATTATTTCTTTTTTATGAAAACCAGGTAAAGCAGGTTTACAGACAACACTTACAGCTCAGAAATACACCCAGCTGAGGTAACTACAACCAGAAAAATAGTCTTCCAAGACAAGACTTCAACTCTCTGAAAGCACCTAGTTCAAGGAGAGGAACAGCTAGTTTCTATAACCTAAATAAAGCATCCCATGAAGGAACTAGTTCACTGAATGCAGACCAAAAAAGGAAAGATGCTGCAAAACACTGTCTCATAGTTTTGAAAACAAGCTAAAGGCTTGAAGTATTTGCTTGCATGGAAGCAGAGAACTCACATTAAATTTTATGGGGAAACAGCAAAAACCTACATTATAGAGCTCTGAAAGCTAATGAAGGATCAGCATCATTAGTAAGGAAAAAGGGGTCAGTCTCCACAGCTTAAATCAAGCAGAAAATTGCTTCCATTTCTCCCTACGGCTCTTTTGTATGAAGGAAACTGTGCAGAAAAAATTACAGACACTACTCTACCTAAAAAACTATATGAATATATTTGTTAATGAAAATGAAGTAACAAAACTGTCAGTCTGAGGAAGCGCAGACCTGGACAAATCTCGGGGAAAGAGAAGTTAAAACAGACATTAACAGAAAAGTACAGTTGTGTACACTTACCATAAATGTAGATGTTCGAGTGTATTCACTGTTGCAGTCATTACATTTGGGTAATCTGCTGGCAGGATGCCCTCAGTCGGCCTGAATTTCAAAGTCTTGGGTCCTGCATCAGTTGCCGTCTCCTCTTCCATGATGTCAGGTCGTCAGGGGTATAAAACAAGCAGCCAATGCCATTTTCTTTAGTTTTTCTTGCCCCAGATGTCAGGTGCCCCCAAAAAGGTAGCAAAAATATATATATAAAAACTATATATACGTGCATCAATATAAACTTCATCTACAAGCAAATACACCACATAGGTTGTAGAAGATAGAGAAGGAAAGATAAACTCCAGAATGAAAGGGGGGAAGGTGGGAGTGTAACCTGGACTGTAACAGTGAATGCACTCGAACATCTACATTTATGGTAAGTGTACCCAAGTGTACTATGTTCTTCATGTTTCACTGTTGCAGTCATTACATTTGGGTAGAATCCCAAAGCTATGGATGGGAGGCTGGAGCTAAACAGCATTAGGTGCGGCTATAAAGCCCTGCAGAACTGCAGTAGCAAAGCCTGCCCTGGACTTAGAGTAGACAGGCAAATGATAATGCTTTGTAAAGGTGTGAAATGAACTCCAAGTAGCAGCCTCTAGAATGTCTTTGGTTGGTACTCCTCTGAGAAAGGCTGCTGAAGTAGCTGCAGCTCTGGAGGAATGAGACCTAATGCCCTTGGGCACAGGTTTGCCATGGTGTAAGTACCTGAAATGAATACAGTGGCTTATCCACTTTGAAATAGTCTGCTTTGAAATAGCCTTTCCTTCTGATCGTGCAGCATATATCACTAGTAACTGCTCAGTTTTTCTTAGAGCTTTAGTCCTGCTTAAGTAGAATCTTAGCTGTCTGTGTGCATCCAAGGAATGCAGAATTCTCTCTCCCTTGTTCTGCGGATTTGGATAAAAGGTTGGCAGAGGAATAGTTTGGTTAAGAGCCACACTGGAAACCACCTTAGGGATAAATGAAGGATCTGTCCTCAAAGACACCCTGTCTGGGTAAAATATGATAAAAGGCTCCACAGCCATGAGAGCCTGTAGCTTTGAGACTCTTCTTGCTGAAGTAATTGCTAGTAGCAGAGCTGTTTTCCATGATAAGAACTTTATATCAGCAGTAGCAGCTGGTTCAAATGGAGGCAGAGTGAGCTTTTCCAACACATAATTGATGTCCCATGCAGGTATTGGTGATCTTCTAGGAGGCCTTACATTTTTGGCTGCTCTAAGATATTGTTTTAGTAAAGGATGAGAAAAGATTGGTGGCTCTGTATTGCAATGAGCCGAAATGGCAGAGGCATGGATTTTAATTGATGAGAAAGATAGGCCTTTGTTAAGCATCTTGGTCAAGTATTGCAATACCTGAGGAATATTTGGTTCTGCTGTATCAGTTCCTTGTGCTTGATTCCAAGCACAGAATCTCTTCCATTTATTAGCATAAGATTTTCTAGTACTAGGCCTTCTGGCTTCCAAAATGACATCCATCACAACTTTACTGAGAGGTGTTGTTTTCATAACTACATGATCCGCCATGCTGCCAGGTTCAGTGTCTGGAGTTGATTGTGCAGGATCTGATTGTTTTGCTGGGACAGTAGTTGAGGTCTTTGAGGTAAGGTCCAAGCTGGGTATTGAGACAAGTTCCTTAGGATTGGATGCCAGTATTGGCGGGGCCAGTCCAGGGCAATTAGTATCGTCTTTGGTTTCTCTTGTCTGACTTTTAGTAGGACCCTGGGAAGAAGAGGCAGAGGAGGAAAGGCGTAAACTGTTTTTCCAACTAAAAGATGGGGCGTCCACTTTCAATGCTTGTCTGTGATAAGTCCTTGTGCAGAATCTTTTCAATTGATAATTTTGAGGATAGGCAAACAGATTTATGTCTGGGCTCCCCCATTTCTTTGTTATCATGCTGAAGACTTGTGGATCTAGTTTCCACTCGTGAGGGTCCATAAGGTTTCTGTTTAAATCATCTGCCAGAGTATTTTGTTTTCCTGGCAGGAATTGAGCTTGAAGATGTATTTGTTAAGTCAAAGATGTGTCCCACAGTGCCATGGCTAGTCTGCAAAGGGGGTATGAGTGCATGCCCCCCTGCTTGTTTATATACCACATAACTGTGGTGTTGTCCATCTTTATCAGTAGTTGTCCTGGATGAAGTAAGTCCTTGAAGGCTGTCTGGGCATTTTGAACAGCTAGCATCTCTTTTTGGTTGATATGTAGATGCATTTGTTTTGGGGTACATATGCCCTGAATGCATCTTCCCGCCATGTGGGCCCCCCAGGCATAATTTGATGGATCTGTTGTTAAGGTTTGACTGGCAGGAGGAAGAGTGAAGGCCCGTCCCATGTTTTGGTGACATGCCTTTGCCCACCATAGAAACTCCTGTTGTAGGCAGGGGATGAGAGGAATCATTGTTTCCAGACTGTGACAATGTTGACTCCATAAACTTTTTAGGTACCATTGAAGTTTCCTCATATGCAGTCTTGCATATGGAATCAGTAGGATGCAAGATGCCATGAAGCCCAAAGCCTGCAGAGTTTGTCTTGCAGATAACTGGGTTTTTGTTGCCATCAGTTTGAATTAAGTAGTCAGTTGCCTTTCTTTGTCTGGCGTGAGGTAAGCCATCTGGGCAGTTGTATTCAAGCTTGCACCCAGGAATGTTATGCTTTCAGGGGGTACCAGTTGTGATTTATTTTTGTTTATTGTGTACCCTAGGCATGTTAGAAGCCTTTGCACAAATGCCAGGTGTTGAAGAAGAATGTCCTTGTTCTCTGCTTGAATGAGACAGTCATCCAAGTAAGGGTATATTTGTATACTTCTTTGTCTGCAAAAAGCAATTACTGGTGCCAAGCATTTTGTAAAGACCCTGGGTGCAGTAGATAAGCCAAAGGGCAGTGCAGAGAATTGGTAATGCATTAAGCCAGCCTTGAATCTGAAGTATTTTCTGCACGATTGCCTTATTGGGACATGCAGGTATGTCTCTTTTAGGTCTAATGTCACCAGCCAAGCATTCTTGCCCAGCATGGGCAGAAGCCGCTGCAAAGTCAGCATTTTGAATTTTAGAATGTCCAGGTATGTGTTCAAAATCGATAAAGACAGTATTGGCCGCCAGGCCTTGTCCTTTCTGGGTACCAAGAAAGTACAGTTTTGTACCTACCATAAATGTAGATGTTCGAGTGCTAATACAGCTGCAGTAATCACAGATGGGTTCTCTGCCGTCAGGCGGTCCCTCGGTCGGCCAAATTCCAAAGTCTAGGTCCGGCGTCGATTGTTGTCGCTTTCTTTCCTGACGTCAGTGCGACAGGGGTATATAAGACACAGCCGACGCCATATTCTTCAGTCTTTCTTGCCCCAGATGTCAGGTGCCCCCAGAAGGAAGGCAATACATAAATTATATATATATATATATATATATATATATATATATATATATATCAGGTTGTATGAGGAGGTGTTAGCCACTAGGCCTTTACCAAGAGGGGAAGGAGGGAGAGAAACCTGTACTGCAGCTGTATTAGCACTCGAACATCTACATTTATGGTAGGTACAAAACTGTACTATGTTCATCGTGCATACAGCTGCAGTAATCACAGTTGGGTAGAATCCCAAAGCTATGCACAGGGTGGTAGGCACTAGGTGGAACTGGGATGAGCCAGAATGCCCTGCAACACAGCAGTGGCAAAGCCTGCTCTAGTTTTGGAGTATAAAGGCAGGTGGTAGTGTTTTGTGAAGGTATGCACAGAACTCCATGTGGCTGCCTCCAAAATGTCTTTGGTAGGAACTCCTCTGAGGAAGGCTGTAGAGGTAGCTGTGGCCCTGGTGGAGTGGGATCTGATGCCTGTAGGGACAGATTTTCCATGATAGGAGTAACAAAACCGTATGCAGTGGCCTATCCATTTGGAAATTGTCTGTTTGGTAACTGGCTTCCCTTGAGCTCCTACAGCATAGGACACAAAAAGTTGTTCTGATTTCCTGAAAGGCTTTGTTCTGTCCAAATAATAACGTACCTGTCTATGGATGTCTAAGGAGTGTAGCAGCCTTTCCCCTTTGTTTTGAGGATTGGGGTAAAAGGTAGGTAAGTGTATGGCTTGATTTAAAGCTACCCCGGATACCACTTTAGGCATAAATGACGGATTGGTACGAAGGGAAACCCTGTCCTGATGGAAGATGAGAAAGGGCTGCACAGCCATGAGGGCTTGTAGTTCCGAAACCCTACGAGCTTAGGTAATGGCCAGAAGGAAGGCTGTTTTCCAGGACAAATATTGCAAGTCTGTTGAGGCAGCTGGTTCAAAGGGAGGCAATGTTAATTTTTCTAGAATGTAATTAAGATCCCAGGCTGGTATTGGTTGTTTCCTTGGTGGTCTTATGTTCTTAGCCCCTCTGAGGAACTGTCTTAAGAGTGGGTGAGAGAATAAGGGTGGATCCGTGTTGAATTCTGCAGAAATGGCTGAGGCATGGATTTTTATGGAGGAAAAAGAAAGTCCACTGTTCAGCAGCTCAGCTAGATACTGTAATACCTGAGGCAAATTCAGTTTTCTAGGGTCCTGGCCTTTTTTCTCATTCCAAGAGCAAAACTGTTTCCATTTTGCGGAGTAAGCCTTTCTAGTAGATGGCCTTCTGGCCTCCAAAATGACATCCTGCACCTCTTTGGGGAGTAGGGTCTGTTGTGGTGTTAAGGAATTTTCCATGCAGCAAGATTGAGTGTTTTCAGCTGACTGTGAAGAATTTTGTAGCTGTGCTGAGTCAGCAGAAGAGGCATTAAAGGTAGAGACCAGGAAGGAGTATGTGTTAGGCTCCTCAGGAGAGGGTACCAGTGTTGTCTTGGCCAGTCTGGAGCAATCAGTATCATCTTCGGTCTGTCTGCTCTTGCTTTCAAGAGTACCTTGGGCAGAAGAGGCAGAGGTGGGAAGGCGTAAACTGTCCATGCTGTCCAACTGAATGAAAGGGCGTCCACTCTCCAGGCCTTTGGATGAAAGGTCCTTGAACAGAACTTTTCCAATTGATGATTCCTGTGGGAGGCGAAGAGATCTGTGTCTGGCCTCCCCCATGCTTGGACTATCTTTGTAAACACTTGAGGATGCAACTTCCATTCGTGTGGATCTGTCATATTTCTGCTTAGATTGTCTGCCAGCGTGTTTTCCAAACCTGGCAAGTACTGTGCCTGAAGATCGATTTGCCATTCCAGAGCCAAGTTCCAAAGTGTCATGGCTAGTCTGCACAGGGGGTATGAATGTGTTCCTCCTTGTTTGTTTATGTACCACATTACTGTGGTGTTGTCTGTTCTTATCAATAATTGTCCTGGATGCAGGAGGTCCTTGAAAGCTGTAATTGCATTTATCACTGCTAGCTTTTCTTTCTGATTGATGTGAAGGTGCTTTTCCTTTTGGGACCATTTGCCCTGAATGCACCTGTCTGTCATGTGTGCCCCCCAGGCGTAGTCTGAGGCGTCTGTTGTGATGACTTGATTTGCTTGAGGCTTGCAGAATGGGAGACCTGTGTTTGTTTGACATGCTTGGGCCCACCATAGAAATTCCTTTTGCAAACATGAAATTATTGGTATTATTGTTTCCAAACTGTGGCTGTGTTGAGACCATAGGTTTTTTAGGTACCACTGAAGTTTCCTCATATGCAACTTTGCACATGGGATTAAAAGAATGCAAGATGCCATGAAGCCCAGAGCCTGCAGGATTTTCCATGCAGTAAGCCTGGTACAATTTGCTAGTATTTTGAAGTACTGAGTTAGTTGCCCTTGTTTTTCTGGCGTAAGATAGGCCATCTGGGTGTTTGTGTCCAAGTTGGCACCCAGGAAAGTTATTTTCTGAGATGGTGTTAGCCTGGATTTCTCTTTGTTGATTGTGTATCCCAGGGAATTCAGTAACCATGTTACATAAGCCAGATGCTCCAGAAGTATGTGCTTGCTGTCTGCTTGGATCAGGCAGTCGTCCAAATAAGGGTAAATTTGTATCCCTTGAAGTCTGCAGTAGGCAATTACTGATGCCAGGCATTTCATGAATACTCTGGGCGCAGTAGATAAGCCAAAGGGCAATGCAGAGAATTGATAGTGAATTGAACCTGCAAGAAATCTGAGGTATCTTCTGCAGCTTTGTCTGATTGGGACATGCAGGTATGCCTCCTTGAGGTCCAATGTTACCAGCCAAAACTCCTTGCCCAGCATGGGAAGAAGTTGCTGTAATGTGAGCATCTTGAATTTTGGTACGAGTAAGAATGTGTTTAGGATGGATAAATCCGAAATGGGTCTCCAGTCGGTTCCTTTCCTTGGTACCAGAAATAGCCTGGAATAAAAACCTTGACCTTGTTCGTGAGTTGGTACCTCTTGAATAGCTTTCATGTCTATGAGCTTTGAAATTTGTAGTTGTGCCTCTGCCCTTTGATTGTGTGGCAGGTTTGGCATGCCTCTCATTTTTGGAAGAGTGTGAAAATGAAATCTGTAGCCTCTGTTTATAACGCCCAGGATCCATTTGTCTGTTGTGACAATATGCCAATTTCTTGTAAATAATGCCAGCTTTCCTCCCAAGGGTGCTGCCAGCTGAGACTTGCTTGGTATGGAAAGGAGGAAGTCATTGGGTTTGTTTCCTGTATTGTTGTGCACTGTCTTTGCCACCTCTTGGTGCTGGAGTTTGCCATTGCCTGCCTCTATATGATCCTTGTGATTGTCCTCTGCCCCTTGAGCGCCTGTATCTACCTCTTTGGGGCTTGTCCGTGGCTGGAAAGGACCAGTTTTTAGAAGGCCAACTTCTGCTAAAACGTGGTGGTTGAACCTGTAGAAAAGCTTTGACAGTTTGCATTGATTTGGCTTTTTCTTCCATTTTCCGTAGTATCGCCTCAGCCTTAGTACCAAATAGCACATCCTTTTGTAAAGGAGCATCTAGTAGTTTAGCTTTCACATGATCAGGCAAGATTTGTTCCCTAAGCCAGGCATGTCTACGAATGACTGATCCTGTAACAGCAGCTCTACTTGAGGCCTCTAGGGCATCATAGCCACATTGTAAGGTGTGTTTACCCACTTGTTCTGCACTATGCATCATATCCTGCAACTCCTTCAAATCTGGTTGTTCAGGTTGAGACATTTTATTTCTTAATTGTGATAACAGAAACTGCCGATATTTAAGCATATGAAACTGACAATTTAAGGCCCTCATGGCTAGGGTGGCCGAGGTATATACCTTTTTTCCCCACCTTTCTAAGGATCTTGACTCTCTTTCGGAAGGTAGTGGATTCTTAGCAGTAGAGGCCTTCATTCCCTTGGGGCCTTGAGAAATGGTTTCAGGGTCAGCATTATGGCTTTTGTAAAGAAAATGGTGTGAGTTAGGATCTCTGTAGTACGTATCAGGCTTGACTGGGGCAGGAGGCAGGGAATCCGGATTAAGGCAAGCCTCCGCATAAACATCATCAAGTATATCCAAGACAGGAGGTATCGCCAGAGGTCTGTGTTGAGGTAACAAAAGAAATTCCCTAAGTCTTTTCTTGGAATCAAAAAAGTCTTGGCCTTCCCAATGGAAGTATTCCCTCAAGGTGTGCAAGGTTTCCCCAAAAGAAAAATCCTCTGGAGGAGATACAGAAGGAATGGACTGCTCTGCATCAGAGTCTTCAAAAGGAGAGTAAGAATGTTCCTCTACATCAGAATGTTCTGAAAAAATGGAGCCCTGATCAGAAGAGGGAGAATCTTCCTCCACTCTGGGTCTCTTGTCTGAAGGGGGCTGGGAACCCCTGATAAGAGTAATTAAATCCTCAGCCATTTTAAGCATCTGCTTTTTAGGCATGGGGCCTGGAGATGGGCCCTGTGCAACAGGCCTCTTGGGATGCCTGGTTGATTTGGACTTAGAAAAGGCCTTAATGGAAAAGGAAGATGAGGGTCTAAAGACACCATGGGTGGAAGTGGACCTGTCCACATTAGGAGGCTCAACGCTCACAGTGGCTTCGATGGTTGTAGTCTGGGTATGGGCCGAGGTACCTGCGGTCTCGGTTACAGACGACACCGCCAAAGAAGTGTCGTCGGTAGTCAGGGACTGCATAGGTGTCTCGCTGAGAACCGGACCACGTGTAGCCGTTTTTGGCGTGGTGTCGGTGGAGACCGCGGACCTCGCGTGTCGGTCCTTGTCCTTGCGTTTTTTGGACAAAATGGTAGTTGGAGTCTCCGACGACATTTTATAATCAAAGGCTTTACCAAAAAGGTGTTGGGCGAACTCCGCCTGACGCTTAATAGTGCGTTTATTGAAAGTAGCACAAAAGCGACAGCCCGAGACGTCGTGGTCTGGGCCTAAACAAGGTATGCAGAGGGAATGGAAATCCTTATGCGGTATTTGCTTCCCACAAGAAATACAATTGTTAACTTTTTCTGACATCGGTCTGAGGCAAGAAAAGTTTCCCCAACGGGGTACTTAGCTTTAAAGAAGACTTCGGTTTCCAATTTTTCGTAAATTCAGGAGCTGGCCGACCGGCACTTGCGAACTGCTTTTGCTTCGGGCACCGCGCGGCAAAAAAGACTGAAGAATATGGCGTCGGCTGTGTCTAATATACCCCTGTCGCACTGACGTCAGGAAAGAAAGCGACAACAACCGACGCCGGACCTAGACTTTGGAATTCGGCCGACCGAGGGACCGCCTGACGGCAGAGAACCCATCTGTGATTACTGCAGCTGTATGCACGATGAACATCAGTCTTGAGTAAAAACCTTGTCCTTTTTCCTGTTGTGGTACTGGCTGAATGGCCCCCATATCCATGAGGGACGTAACCTGTTTCTGTGCCTCTGCCCATTGATTTTTTGGCAGATCCGGCCAACCATTTGCCATCGGCAGAGTATGGAAATGGAACCTGCATCCCTGTGATACTATGTTTAGCACCCACTTGTCCTGGGTTATTAACTGCCAATTTTGAGCAAAAAGTGCTAATTTTCCCCCTAAGGGTGCTGCCAAAAGGTAAGTGCTTGGTGAAGGCAGAGGGAAGTCATTGAGACTGTTTTCTGTAGCTTTGTGCTTTATCTCCTCCAGATTTTGAGGTAGAAGCACCCCATTGCTTTGATCTGTAAGAATCTTGTGCTTGGTATCTGGAACCCTTAGGGCATCTGGATTTGCCCCATTGAGCTCTGTCTGATACAGGAAAGGATCATTTTTTGTAGGCCAGTGCCTCCTGAATCTTGGTGGCTGCACTTGTAAGAATTCTTTTACAGTTTGCATAGACTTAGCTTTGTCTTCCATTTTCTTTAAAACCTCTTCTGCCGTAATACCAAACAGAGTATCATGCTGTAAATGTGCATCCAGTAATTTAGCTTTAACATGATCAGGCAAATTTTGCTCTTTTAGCCAGGAATGCCTCCTAATCACAGATCCAGTAACTGCGGCCCTGCAGAAGGCCTATAAGGAATCAAAACCACATCGCAAAGTATGCTTTCCAACCTGTTCAGCTGCATGCAATAATTCCTGCAATTCTTTATTTTCTGCACATTCAGAAATCAACATAATTTTCTGTTTCAGCAATCCCATAACATGTTGTTGATACTTGAGCATATGAAACTGGCAGTTTAAGGCCCTAATTGCCAAGGTTGCAGATGTATAAACCTTTTTTCCCCATCTATCCAGTGCCCTTGAATCTCTGTCAGAGGGGGTAGGATTTTTTGCTGTTGAGGCCTTAACTCCCTTTGGACCCTGTGAAATAGTTTCAGGATCAGCAGCAGGGTTTCTAAATAAAAATTTGTGTGAGTCAGGGACCCTGTAATATCTGTCAGGCTTACTGGGAGCCGGAGGTAAGGAGTCTGGGGTCAAGCTTGACTTTGAAAACACATCATCCACAATGTCTAAAACGGGGGGTATGGCTAAAGGCCTGTGCTGAGGGAGAAGAAGGAAATCCCTAAGCCTCTTTTTTGATTCTGAGAAATCTTGACTCTCCCAGTGAAAATGCTCCCTCAAAGTATGCAAGGTTTCTACAAATGAATAATCCTCAGGAGGTGATGTAGATTGTATAGACTCCTCTGCATCAGAATCCTCATAGGGAGGTATAGATAATTCCTAATCAGAAGAAGAATCAGAAGAAATAGAAACCTGATCTGAAGATTCATAATCAGTGTCTTGCCTAGGCCTCTTATCAGGAGGGGGATGGGAACCCCCTGATCAAGGTAATAAGGTCTTCAGCCATTTCGATCATCTGTTTTTTAGGCATAGCGGCCTGTGCACGTGGCTCATGTGCCAGATTTTTAGTTTTAGAAGTTGCTTTTGTCTTTGGTTTTGCAGCTGTCGTTGGTTTGATATAAAAATGTTGAGGCCTGAATACACTCTCAGAAGCCAGTGACTGCTCAGTGGCTCCGGACCCATCTGAGGGAGATACATCCGTGGGTGCAATACTTTGAGTATCTCGCGGCATGCCGGACTCCACATGGGTCTCGGTAGGGGCCTGCAACTCGAAAGTAGCAGGTATCAGGGGCTGCGAAAGCGCCTCACTGAGTACCGGCGAACCAGCGATTGGCTTAGGAGAAGCTTCGTCATCGGTTTTGGACCTCGACTGTCTGTCTCTGTCCTTTTCTTTGCATTTTTTATGTACTCCGGTAGTCGGATTGCTATCAGATGACATTTCTGGGTAGTTAAATCTGTTTCCAAAATACTTTGAGGCAAAAATATACCGACGCTCAATAGTGCGCTGGTTAAATCTAGCACAAAACCGACAGCCAGGCACGTTGTGATCAGGGTCTAGGCAAGGAGTACAGTATAAATGGAAATCCTTATGAGGTATTTGCTTCCCACAAGAACTTTTTCTGACATCGATATGGAGCAAGAAAAAAGTTTCCCCAATGGGGTACTTAGCTTTAGTGAAGACTTTGGTTCTGAAACTCAAACTCGAATATTTCAGGAGTCGGCCGACCGGCACTTGCGAAATGCTTCTACTTCGGGCACCGTTCAGCAAGAAAGACTAAAGAAAATGGCGTCAGCTGCTTGTTTTATACCCCTGATGACCTGACGTCATGGAAGAGGAGACAGCAACCGGCCTTGGGACCCAAGACTTTGGAATTCAGGCCGACTGAGGGCAACCTGCCAGCAGATTACCCAAATGTAATAACTGCAACAGTGAAACACGAACAACATCTGCAGAAGGATGTCTGAAGCCAATGAGAATCCACCAAAACTACCAACACCTACAAATGCTTAGCTTAAGTATAAACACTGTTATTAGAGATAAGAAAGGGAAGTCTCCGAGCAGACCTCTGAACAAACGCTAAACATGACATCTAAGATTTGCTACTAAAGGACAGTGTGCCCTAAATACAATATTTCCTTTCACAGACTTTTTTTTCTCCCTAGAGAACAACCCACATAAAGCTATTGAACTTGCTGTAGTCTGAAAGCAAAGAAAAGTACAGTTTTGTACCTACCATAAATGTAGATGTTCGAGTGCTAATACAGCTGCAGTCATAACAGATGGGTTCTCCTGCCATCAGGCGGGTCCTCGGTCAGCCGAATTCCAAAGTCTAGGTCCGGCTTCGGTTGTCGTCGCTTCTTCCCTGACGTCAGTGCGACAGGGGTATAAAGGAAAGTACAGTTTTGTACCTACCATAAATGTAGATGTCCGATAGGTATGCATCTGCAGTCATCACATATGGGTTGTCCTGCCTCAGGCAGCCCTTCGGTCGGCTGGATTCCAAAGTCTGGGTCTGGCCTCGGCTGATGTCGCACTTTCCCCGACGTCAGAGCGTCTGGGGTATAAAAGCATCAGCGGACGCCATCTTCCTCAGTTTTTCTTGTCCCAGATGCCAGGTGCCCTCTAGGAAGGTTAAATTTGGATAAATGCAATAAAATTCCAAACATTTGCAAAAATATACATATATATATACATGTATATACAAACAAATACACCATAATAGATTCCC
Source organism: Protopterus annectens (assembly GCF_019279795.1). Lineage (NCBI taxonomy): Eukaryota > Metazoa > Chordata > Ceratodontiformes > Protopteridae > Protopterus > Protopterus annectens. The sequence goes on from NC_056732.1 coordinate 1,326,557,777, forward strand.
CCAGCTAGCTAAAAGAGGGGTAAGCACCCTAGGAATACCACAGAAGGGTAGGAGGGAGGGTAAACCTGACTGCAGATGCATACCTATCGGACATCTACATTTATGGTAGGTACAAAACTGTACTATGTCCTTCAAGGATGCATCTGCAGTCATCACATATGGGTAGAATACCATAGCCAAACTGGGGGTGGAGGTACTAAATGAAGGATGGTGTAGTTAAGCTTCCCTGCAGGACTGCCGTAGCAAAACCTGCTCTGGATCTGGAGTATAAAGGTAAATTGTAATGCTTGGCAAATGTATGCACGGAGCTCCATGTAGCAGCTTCTAAAATGTCTTTGGTAGCCACCCCTCTAAGGAAGGCTGTGGTGGTGGCTGTGGCTCTCGTGGAATGAGGTCTAATGTTAGCTGGCACAGTCTTTCCATGAAAGGAGTAACAAAAACGAATGCAATTTCCTATCCATTTCGAAATTGTCTGTTTGGAAATTGCTTTCCCTTGTACCCCAGCAGCATATGCTACAAACAACCGGTCAGTCTTTCTGTAACTTTTAGTTCTGTCCAAGTAGTAGCGTAGTTGTCTGTGTATGTCCAGGGTGTGCAGAACTCTCTCCCCTTTATTTTGAGGCTGTGGGAAGAATGTAGGCAAATGAATAGCTTGGTTTAAAGATACCCTGGATACCACCTTTGGCATGAATGTAGGATTGGTCCTCAAAGAAACTCTGTCCTGATGAAAGATAAGGAATGGCTGCACCGCCATTAAAGCTTGTAACTCAGATACTCTTCTTGCTGAGGTTATGGCCAGAAGGAAGGCAGTTTTCCAAGACAAAAACTGTACATCTGCTGATGCTGCTGGTTCAAAAGGAGGTAGCGTTAGTTTTTCCAACAAGAAATTCAGGTCCCAAGTAGGTAGAGGTGGTTTTCTTGGAGGATTAATGTTTTTGATTCCCCTTAGAAACTGTCTTAGTAGAGGGTGAGAGAAGACAAGTGGATTTAGATTGTATTCTGCTGAGATTGCTGAGGCATGTATCTTGATGGAAGAGTAAGACAGGCCACTGTGGGACAATTCTGCCAAATATTCCAGTATATGTGCCATATTTATCACAGTCACATCTAGGCCCTTTGCTGTGTTCCAGGTGTGAAATCTTTTCCATTTTGCTGTATATGCCTTCCTTGTGGAAGGTCGGCGAGCTTCCATAATAATATCCTTCACTCTCTGGGATAGATTATCCTGAGGAGGAGTCATGGTATTCTCCAGGCAGTTAGCTGCAAGGTTTTCAGGTCGGAGTGTAGAGTCCTGAAATTGTGCTGCGTCAGGAGTGGCCATAGGGGGAGAGGCCATGGTTTCGTCTGTGACAAGCTCTTTAGCAGTGGGTACCAGTGCTGTCTTGGCCAGTTTGGGGCTATCAGGATTACTCTGGGCTGCTCTATCCTGATCTTCAGTAGGACCTTGGTCATTAGTGGAAGAGGTGGGAAAGCATACACTGTTAGAGCTTTCCAGCTGAAAGAGAGAGCGTCCACCTTCCATGCTTGTGGGTGGTATGTCCTTGAGCAGAATTTCTTCAGTTGATGATTTAGGGGGGAAGTGAACAGATCTATTTCCGGCCTTCCCCATGATTGTGTGATTTGTAAGAAGATGTCTGGGTGTAGCATCCATTCGTGTGCATCCATGGTAGTTCTGCTTAAGCTGTCTGCCAGTGTATTGTCTTTCCCTGGCAAGAATTGGGACTGTAGCTGTATGTTGAGTTTCAATGCCAGTTCCCATAGGTTCATTGTCAGTCTGCAAAGAGGGTAGGATCGGGTGCCTCCTTGCTTGTTTATGTACCACATAACTGTGGTGTTGTCTGTCCTTATGAGCAGATGGCCTTGCTGAAGGAAAGGTTTGAAGGCCTCGACTGCGTGTATCACTGCCAGCAATTCCTTTTGGTTTATGTGCATGTGCAGCTCTCTTTGTGTCCATAGCCCTTGTATACATCTGTCCTCCATGTGCGCTCCCCAACCTTGGTCTGAAGCATCCGTGGTGATGGTTTGGTTGGCTCTTGGCTTGCTGAAGGGCAGTCCGCTGTTCGACCGGCAGCCTTGAGCCCACCACAGGAATTCCTTTTGAAGGCAAGGAATGAGTGGGATCAGAGCTTCTAAGCTGTGACTGTGCTGAGTCCATAAACTTCTTAGGTACCATTGTAATTTCCTCATATGAAGCCTTGCTTGTGGAATCAGAAGAATGCAAGATGCCATGTAACCCAGGGCCTGCAGGATTTTCCTTGCAGTCATCTGAGTTTGTCTTGTGAGATTCTGAAAGTAAACTGGTAGCTGTTCTTGTTTTTCTTCTGTGAGAAAAGCCATCTGGGTGGTTGTGTCTAGATCCGCACCCAGAAAAGTTATTCTTTGGGATGGAACCAGTCTTGATTTGTGGATGTTGACTGTATATCCCAAGGCCTGAAACAGGTGGATGGCATAGTCCAAGTCCTTTAACAAAGTTTGCTTGCTGTCCGCTTGTATTAGGCAGTCGTCCAGATAAGGGTAGATTTGAATCCCTGAAGTCTGCAGTGTGCAATTACTGATGCCAGGCATTTCGTGAATACTCTGGGTGCAGTAGATAAGCCAAAGGGCAATGCTGAGAATTGATAATGCTCTGACCCTGCAAGAAATCTGAGGTGTCTTCTGCAGCTTTGTCGAATAGGGACATGCAGGTATGCCTCCTTGAGGTCTAGAGTCACCAGCCAAGACCCTTGCCCAGCATGGGAAGGAGTTGCTGTAGAGTCAGCATTTTGAATTTTGGCACAATGAGTGCGTGTTCAGTGCGGACAAGTCGAGAATAGGCCTCCATTGGTTTTCTTTTCTTGGAACAAGGAATAATCTTGAGTAAAATCCCTGGCCTTGTTCTGAAAGAGGTACCTTTTCTATGGCTTTCATTTGCATTAAGTTGGTAATTTGCTTCAAAGCCTCTGCCCTCTGATTTGGTGGCAGGTTTGGCATGCCTTTTCTTTTTGGCAATGAGTGGAAATGGAACCTGTATCCTTTGTCTATTATTTGCAGTGTCCATGTGTCCCCTGTAATGCTGTGCCAATTTTTTGAGAATAAAGAAAGCTTTCTGCCCAAAGGTGCTTCTAATTGAGACCTGGTCGGTGGAGTCAAAATAAAGTCATTGAGTTTGTCCTGGTGTAGCAGTTGTAGTTCCTGCTCCACCTCTCTGGTTGGGAGGCTGCCACTGACGGCCTCTGTAGGAGCCTCTAGCTTGCCCTCTACCTCTGGCACGTCTATTTCTGCCTCTTTGAGATCTGTCTGCGTCCGGAAAGGACCAATTCTTAGTAGGCCAATTTCTGCTGAATCTCGGTGGTTGGACTTGCAGAAAGTCTTTAACTGTGCACAGATTTTGCCTTTTCTTCAAATTTCTTTAAAACCTCTTGAGCCGTGGAACCAAATAATTTTTGCTTTTCCATAGGAGCATCCAAAAGCTTAGCTTTAACATGGTCTGGCAGAGATTGTTCCTTCAGCCAGGCATGCCTACGTATAACTGCACCTGTCATAGCAGATCTACATGAAGCTTCCAATGCATCATAACCACACTGCAAGAAATGGTTACTAACCTGCTGGGAGTTATGCACCAGATCCTGAAGGATTTACGATCAAGGGGTTCAGAAGAGGACAGTTTCTTATGCAATTCATCTAGTAAATACTCTTGATACTGTATCATATGGAATTGACAGTTTAATGCCCTCATGGAAAGAGTTACAGAAGTATACACTTTCTTACCCCATCTCTCTAATGCTCTGGACTCCCTTTCAGAGGGTAGAGGATTTTTAGCAGTGGCAGCTGCAACCCCTTTAGGGCCCTGGGAAATAGTTTCTGGATCAGCAGAGTGGGCCTTGTACAGGTGAAAATGTGAATCCGGGACCCGGTAGTACCTATCAGGTTTGGCAGGAGCCGGAGGGAGAGAGTCAGGGGCAGTACAAGCATCTGAATAGACATCATCAATTACATTCAAAACAGGAGGTATAGCTAAGGGCCTGTGCTGAGGTAAATGTAAAAAGGTCCTTAATCTCTTTCTAGAATCAGAGAATTCCTGACCCTTCCATTGAAAATGTTCTCTCATAGTGTGTAATGTTTCTACAAAAGAAAGCTCTTCAGGTGGGGAGGCCGAGGGAATAGATTCTTCAGCATCAGAATCCTCGTAGGCCGAATAAGCCTCCTCCTGGTGGTCTGACAGAGCAGAGCCATCCGTGGACTCATCTGAGGACTGTGGATCAGAGGGCTCAACCCTGGGCCTTTTGTCCGGAGGTGGTTGAGAGCCCCTGCCCGGATGTGGTTGGGAGCCTCTAATTAATGAAATCAGATCCTCTGCTAGGGTAAGAATCTGAGAGCTAGAAGAAGGTCTCTGAGAGGAAACTTTGGGAGGCAAATCCTTAGAAAGTTTAGCGGCCTTAGCCCTAGAGAAAGCCTTAATGGACATGGAAGCAGGGGGTCTGGCTGCACCACGTGCAGGAGTGGACTTATATACAGTAATGGTGTCGGAAGGTTCCTGGACACCGGTTTCAGTAGGTAATTCAATGACCGACTCGGCCGGGGCCTCCAGGGCCGAGGTAGTCAGTTGTGTGGGTTCGGTAGTAGGAAGAGCCAAGGACTCAGTTTCAGCCGAGACCGAGACACTCGCGGTAGGCCTGACCGAGGTTTCAGCCGAAACCGCGGTCTGTGTGTGTCGGTCCTTGTCCTTACGTTTTTTGACTAAATGCGAAGTCGGAGTCTCCGACGGCATTTTATAAGCAAAACTAGCCCCAAAAAACTCCTCTGCAAACTCCGACCGACGTCTAAGAGTTCGTCGGTTGAAGGAAGCACAGGCTGAACAGGCCGAGACGTCGTGGTCTGGGCCTAGGCAAGGGAGGCAGTAAGAGTGGAAATCCTTATGAGGTATTTGTTTCCCACAGGTTAAACAATTATTAACTTTATCTGACATCGGCTGAGGCAAGAAAGAGTCCCCAAGGGGGTACTTAGCTTTTTCGAAGTCTTCGGTATCTGAATCACAGGAGCTGACCGACCGGCACTTGCGAACTGCTTCTGCTTCGGGCACCACGTGGCAAGAAAGACTGGGGAAGATGGCGTCGGCTGATGCTTTTATACCCCAGACGCTCTGACGTCGGGGAAAGTGCGACATCAGCCGAGGCCAGACCCAGACTTTGGAATCCGGCCAACCGAAGGGCTGCCTGAGGCAGGACAACCCATATGTGATGACTGCAGATGCATCCTTGAAGGACATCCAGCCAACGCCATTTTCTTCAGTTTTTCTTGCCCCAGATGTCAGGTGCCCCCAGAAGGAAGGCAATACATAAATTTGTGTAATAATGCAGTGCAATATAATCAAAATACAGTAGTTGCAAGCAAATACATCATAAATGAATACCCCAATCAGGTTGTATGAGGAAGTGATAGCCTATAGGCCTGTCCCAAGAGGGGAAGGAGGGAGGGAAACCTGGACTGCAGCTGTATTAGCACTCGAACATCTACATTTATGGTAGGTACAAAACTGTACTATGTTCATCGTGCATACAGCTGCAGTCATAACAGATGGGTAGAATCCCAAAGCTAAGAAAGGGGTGGTAGGCACTAGGTGGAACTAGGAGGAGCCAAAATGCCCTGCAAGACTGCAGTGGCAAAGCCTGCTCTAGATTTGGAGTATAATGGTAGGTTGTAGTGCTTGGAGAAGGTATGCACAGAACTCCAAGTGGCTGCTTCCAAAATATCCTTGGTAGGAACTCCTCTGAGGAAGGCTGCAGAGGTGGCTGTGGCCCTGGTGGAATGAGATCTAATGCCTGTAGGTACAGTTTTGCCATGAAAGGAATAGCAAAAGCGTATGCAGTGAGCTATCCATTTTGAGATTGTCTGTTTGGAAATTGGCTTTCCTTGAGCTCCTACCGCATAGGCCACAAAGAGTTGTTCTGATTTTCTGAAAGGCTTTGTTCTGTCCAAATAATAACGCAGTTGTCTGTGGATGTCCAAGGAATGTAGTAATCTCTCCCCTTTGTTTTGAGGATTAGGATAAAAAGTAGGTAAATGTATGGCCTGATTTAAATCTACCCTGGATACCACTTTAGGCATAAAGGACGGGTTGGTTCGTAAGGAAACTCTGTCCTGATGGAAGATGATAAAAGGCTGGACAGCCATGAGAGCCTGTAGTTCTGAAACTCTATGAGCTGAGGTGATAGCCAGAAGAAAAGCTGTTTTCCAGGACAAATATTGCAAATCTGATGAGGCAGCTGGCTCAAAGGGAGGCAAGGTCAGTATTTCCAGAATGAAATTAAGATCCCAAGCAGGTATTGGTTGTTTCCTTGGAGGTCTTAAATTCTTATCCCCTCTGAGGAACTGTCTTAATAGAGGGTGAGAGAATAAAGGTGGATCAGTGTTGTATTCTGCAGAAATAACCGAGGCGTGGATTTTGATGGAGGAGAAAGAAAGTCCACTGCTTAGCAGTTCAGCCAAATATTGTAGTATTTGAGGTAAATTCAGTTTTCCAAGATCCTGGCCCTTTTTCTCATTCCAGACACAAAAACGTTTCCATTTTGCGGAGTAAGCTTTTCTAGTTGATGGCCTTCTGGCCTCCAAAATGACATCCTGCACCTCCTTGGAGAGTAGGGTCTGTTGTGATGCTAAGGAATCTTCCATGCGGCTAGATTGAGTGTTTTTAGCTGGCTGTGAAGAGTTTTGAAGCTGTGCTGAGTCAGAAGAAGAGGCATAAGAGGCAGGGTCCATGGTGGGGAATGCGTCAGGCTCCTCAGGAGTGGGTACCAGTGTTGCCTTGACCAGTCCGGAGCAATGAGGATCATCTTTGGTCTGTCTGCTCTGGTCTTCAAAAGAACATTGGGCAGCAGAGGAAGAGGTGGGAAGGCATAAACTGTCATTGATGTCCAACTGAAAGAGAGAGCGTCCACTCTCCAGGCCTTTGGATGGAAGATCCTTGAGCAGAATTTTGTCAATTGATAATTTTTTGTGGGAGGCAAAGAGATCTATGTCTGGCCTTCCCCATTCTTGGATTATTTCTGTAAAAACTTTTGGATGCAATTTCCATTCGTGTGCATCTGTCATATTCCTGCTTAGGTTGTCTGCCAGCATGTTTTCCTTGCCTGGCAAGTACTGTGCTTGTAGTTCCATTTGTAAGTCCATGGCCATGTTCCAAAGTGACATGGCCAGTCTGCATAGGGGGTAAGAATGTGTTCCCCCCTGCTTGTTTATATACCACATAACTGTGGTGTTGTCCGTTCTTATCAATAGTTGACCTGGTTGTAGAAGGTCCTTGAAAGCTATAATAGCATTTATTACTGCTAGCATTTCTTTTTGATTGATGTGAAGGTGCTTTTCTTTTTGGGACCATTTGCCATCTGTCACGTGCGCCCCCCAGGGGTAGTCCAAGGCGTCTGTTGTGATGACATGATTTGCTTGAGGCTTGCTGAATGGAAGACCTGTGTTTGTTTGACATGCTTGAGCCCACCACAGAAATTCCTTTTGCAGACATGGAATTAGTGGTATTATTGTTTCCAAACTGTGGCTGTGTTGAGACCATATGTTTTTCAGGTACCATTGTAGTTTCCTCATATGCAGCTTTGCACATGGGATTAGTAAGATGCAAGATGCCATGAATCCCAGAGCCTGCAGGATTTTCCTTGCAGTCAGCCTGGTGCAATTTGCTAGTGTTCTCAAGTATTGAATTAGTTGCCCCTGCTTCTCTGGCGTGAGGTAGGCCATCTGGGTGTTTGTGTCCAAATTGGCACCCAGGAAAATTATCTTCCGAGAGGGTATTAGCCTTGATTTCTTTTTGTTGACTGTGTACCCCAGAGAGTTCAATAACATTATTACATAAGCCAGATGTTTCAGAAGAATGTGCTTGCTGTCCGCTTGGATCAGGCAGTCATCCAAATAGGGGTATATTTGTATCCCTTGAAGTCTGCAGTAGGCAATTACTGATGCCAGGCATTTCGTGAATACTCTGGGCACAGTAGATAAGCCAAAGGGTAATACAGAGAATTGATAATGGGTTGAACCTGCAAGAAATCTGAGGTACCTTCTGCAATTTTGTCTGATTGGGACATGCAGGTATGCCTCCTTGAGGTCCAATGTTACCAGCCAGGACTCCTTGCCCAGCATGGGAAGAAGTTGCTGTAGAGTGAGCATCTTGAATTTTGGTACGAGTAGAAATGTGTTTAGGATGGATAGATCCAAAATAGGTCTCCAATCTTTTCCCTTCCTTGGCACCAGAAATAGCCTGGAATAAAAACCTTGACCTTGTTAGATGTGTAGGTACCTCTTGAATAGCTTTCATGTTTATGAGATCTGTAATTTGCCTTTGTGCCTCTGCCCTTTGATTGTGTGGCAGATTTGGCATGCCTCTCATTTTTGGAAGGGTGTGAAAATGGAATCTGTAGCCTCTGTTTATAATGTCCAGGATCCATTTGTCCTTTGTGACAATATGCCAATTTTTTGAAAATAATGCCAGCTTTCCTCCTAAGGGGGCTGCCATTTGAGACCTGGTTGGCATGCAAAGGGGAAAGTCATTGGGTTTGCTTTCTGAAAGATTGTGAGTTATCCTCACCACCTCTTTGTGTAGGAGCTTGCCATTGTCTGCCTCTAAACGATCCTTGGGATTGTCCTCTGCCCCTCGGGCGCCTGTATCTGCCTCTTTGGGGTCTGTCTGTGGCAGGAAAGGACCAGTTTTTGGAAGGCCAATTTCTACTAAAACGTGGGGGTTGAACCTGTAGGAATTCTTTCACAGTTTGCTTTGATTTAGCCTTTTCTTCCATTTTCCTTAATACCTCCTCAGCAATAGCACCAAATAGTACATCCTTTTGAAGAGGGGCGTCTAGTAATTTAGCTTTGACATGATCAGGCAAGGCTTGTTCCTTGGGCCAGGCATGCCTACGTATGACTGGTCATGTAACAGCAGCTCTACATGAGGCCTCTAGAGCATCAAAACCACATTGTAAGGTATGCTTACCCACTTGTTCTGCACTATGCATCAAATCCTGCAACTCCTTCAAGTCTGGTTGTTCAGGTTGTGACATTTTACTTTTCAATTGTGAAAACAAAAACTGTTGGTATTTAAGCATATGAAACTGACAGTTTAAGGCCCTCGTGGATAAGGTAGCCGAGGTATATACCTTTTTTCCCCACCTTTCTAAGGATCTGGAATCTCTCTCGGAAGGCAATGGATTTTTAGCAAAGGAGGCCTTAACTCCCTTGGGGCCCTGTGAAATGGTTTTTGGGTCAGCAGCATGGCTTTTGTATAGAAATTGGTGTGAGTCAGGGACCCTGTAGTACCTGTCAGGCTTAACTGGAGCTGGAGGTAGAGAGTCCAGGTTGAGGCAGGCCTCCGAGTAAACATCATCTAGGATGTCCAAAACAGGAGGTATAGCCAGAGGCCTGTGCTGAGGAAGCAAGAGAAATTCCCTGAGCCTTTTCTTGGAATCTGAATAATTCTGGCCTTCCCAGTGGAAGTGTTCCCTTAAGGCAGGCAAAGTTTCCCCAAATGAGTAATCCTCAGGGGGGGATACAGAGGGGATGGACTCCTCTGCATCAGAGTCTTCAAAAAGGGAGTAAGAATGTTCCTGATCATCAGAGTGCTCTGAAATAATGGAGCCCTGATCAGAGGAGGGGGAATCTTCCTCCACTCTAGGCCTTTTGTCCGGAGGGGGCTGAGAACCTCTGATAAGAGTAATTAAGTCCTCAGTCATTTTAAGCATCTGTTTCTTAGGCATGGGGCCTGGAGATGGGCCCTATGTAGCTGGTCTCTTAGAGTGCATGGTTGCTTTAGACTTTGTGAAAGCCTTGATGGAGAATGAAGAGGAAGGTCTGTAGACACCTTGACTGGAGGTGGACCTGTCCACATTCTCAGTTTCAACGCCAAGAGTGGCTTTGGTATCTGTAGTCGGGGTGTGGGCCGAGGAGCCTGCGACCTCGGGCACAGGAGACACCATCAAAGAAATGTCGTCGGTAGTCAGGGGCTGCGTAGGCGCCTCGCTGAGAACCGGACCACGTGTAGTCGGCTTTGGCGTGGTGTCGGGAGAGGCCGCGGACCTCGTGTGTCGGTCCTTGTTTTTGCGTTTTTTAGACAAAACCAGAGTCGGAGTATCTGATGACATAGTATAGTTAAATGCTTTCCCAAAATAATGCTGGGCGAACTCCGCCCGACGCTTAATAGTGCGTTTGTTGAATGTAGCACAAAAGCGACAGACCAAGACATTGTGGTCTGGGCCTAAATAAGGTATACAGAGGGAATGGAAATCCTTATGCGGTATTTGCTTCCCACAAGAAATACAATTATTAACTTTGTCTGACATCGGTCTGAGGCAAGAAAAGTTTCCCCAACGGGGTACTTAGCTTTTAAGAAGACTTCGGTTTCCAAATTTTCGTAATCTCAGGAGCAGGCCGACCGGCACTTGCGAACTGCTTCTGCTTCGGGCACCGCACGGCAAGAAAGACTGGAGAAAATGGCGTCGGCTGGTTCCTTTATACCCCTGTCGCACTGACGTCAGGGAAGAAGCGACGATAACCGACACCGGACCTAGACTTTGGAATTCGGCCGACCGAGGACCCGCCTGACGGCAGGAGAACCCATCTGTTATGACTGCAGCTGTATGCACGATGAACATCCTCATTAACCACTGACATTACTAAAGCCAAGCAAGAAAAAAAAAATAAAATAAAAATAACTACTTAATCGTGTTGCAAGTACATTTGGCTTATACAGAACTTCATGGCGTAACAAAAAAAATTACATTTTTTTTTTTTTTTATTTTCTGCCTGCAGTGGCCCTTTTGGAGTGGGGGGGGGGCAAAGTAGAAATACCTGTAACAGCTGCTGTTCATGGAACAGGTGAAGGAAATACTCATTAGACACCCTCACACCATGGGACTGAAGGACCACTAGTGGGGCATCAGTAGATACCTTCTTGGCTCATCTGCCATGTAGATGGTTTTCCTCTGCAATGTAGACTGCAGACAAAATTCAGTTGTTTTTGAAGGTCTGATGTCAGACTCTTATGGCTTCTCAGAACAGGGCTAATAGAAGAGTTCCTTCTTGCTGGTTTATCACACTACTGCTGTACTGTTCAAACTAATGGAAACTTGGCATGATGGAATGCCCACATGCAGGGGTTGCAACAAGAGAAGGAAAGCTTTAATCTTTAAGACAATCGTGTGGAATTTTATCTCATCAAAAAAAAATCATTGTACCATATGGTCCACATAGCATGGAAGAACAAGCATCTACTGTCAAAGTGGCCACAGGAGAAAATAAAATACAAAGGGCATGCATGCCAACAGAGCAGAACACTTGGAGCAGAATTAAAATTCAAAAAATGACTCAAAATATAGTAACCTTTGACTGCTTCCTGATCTGTATTTGCAGGGAAAAGTCAAGAAAATCCAAGCAACATATCCAATCTCCTCAGAAAACAATAAGAAGAGGGACTGACATGTCACTACACCAAATGAATTCTTTGGGATAAAAGTGGTGAAATCATTCAGACTAAGATTAGATCTTTGGTTTTATCTGTTTTTGGATCTAAAAGAAATGAAAGTTAAGTACCTTTTGTAAGAGATAGGACCATTCTCAACTTGACTAATGCTACAGGTGTTATATATACTTAGCAGTCAAACATTTCTCAGGCTGCTTAAAAAGTACAGTTGTGTACACTTACCATAAATGTAGATGTTCGAGTGTATTCACTGTTGCAGTCATCACATTTGGGTTATATGCTTGCAGTAGCCCTCAGTCGGCCTGATTAACAAAGTCTTGGGTCCTGTGTCAGTTGCTGTCTCTTCTTCCGTGACGTCAGGTAGTCAGGGGTATAAAACTTGCAGCCAATGCCATTACATCAGTTTTTCTTGCCCTAGATATCAGGTGCCCCCCTAATGGGAAGTATATATATATATATATATATATATATAGAGAGAGAGAGAGGAGGTTATACTTCCAACAAAAAAGCAAATACACCAAAAAGCTTTTAAGCATAGTAAAGGAGAGTAGAGGTATAGCCAAAAGAAGTCAGGGGGCTGGAGGGAGGGTAATCAGGACTGCAACAGTGAATACCTGAATTAGTGAACTGCCCTCCCTATCAGTATCCTAATCAACCGCTCTATCCAAGAAGGTCTTGTTCCACAAATCTGGAAAAAAGCTTACATCATTCCCCTGCATAAAGGTGGCAATAATACTAATATTACCAATTTCTGGCCCATTGCCATCCTCTCTCCCATTTCAAAAATCCTAGAGAAATGTATCCATCTTCAACTTCTTCCCTATCTCTTGGACAACAACCTACTGACTCCTACCCAACACGGATTCAGACCCAATCATAGCACCATGACTGCCCTCCTATCCTTCCTGGAAACTGTGAATAAAGCTAGGGATTCTGGCTTCACTGTATCTACCATCCTACTCGACCTCTCTAAGGCCTTTGACACTATCTGTCATAACCTACTCCTTACTGAACTGTCTAACCTAAACCTATCACCTTCATCTCTCAGTTGGTTTACCAGCTATCTCTCCAACAGGCAACAAGCTGTCAAGTGGAAAAAAGCCACCTCTTCCTTCCTCAGGTGTTCCACAGGGTTCTATATTGGGCCCCCTCCTCTTCAATATATTCATTAATGATTTTTTCCACTCAATCCCTTATGCTAATATTATTCAATATGCAGATGATTCTACAATCATCTGCGCTGCCTCATCCATCCCAACTCTCTTAAAGCTGACTCAAGATGCCTTCTCTACCACAGAACAGTGGATGAAAGACAACGATCTAGCACTCAATGCAGCTAAAACAAAACTTATGATATTTTCCCCCTCTAAAACTAATACCTTTGATAGAAAACTGTTCTCCATCACCAGCCAAAATAATACACCTATTGAACTGGTATCTGAAACCAAACTACTACGAGTCCAAATCTATGACAAGCTTAAATTCAATTCCCATCTACAACTAAACATAAAAAAACCCCACCAAAAACTTGGCATGCTCTACCGACACAATCGGTTCCTCACCTCTGCTACTAAGCTCACTCTCTCTACTACATTTCTCTTACCCTCCCTTCTTTATGGTGCCCCTCTCCTAACAAACCTACAATCATCTCTCAAAACTAAACTGTCCTCTTGTTATAATAAAATAGCCAGATTCGCCACTAGCAACAAATCATCAACCCATCACTGTGCGCCTCTCCACAAACTAAACTGGCTAGAGCTTCCCAACTACCTCTCCTATACTCAGCTCACCTATGCACACAAACTCATTTTCCAGCCATCCCTCTGTCCCTCCCTCTCCACTACCTTTAAAATGCACCACACACAAAGGCTTCTCAGATCTACTAATCAAAACCTAATAGAAGTTTACAGACCCCTTCGCCCCCCAGGACAAAACCTCCTGAGCTTCTCCCTAGCATGCCTATGGAACTCCCTCCCTCCCAACATTTGTACCATCACTAGCCTCCCATCCTTTAAAAAAATCACTCCTCTCACATCTAACGTCCACATGGGAATGCTCCTGCTCCCATCCCTCATAACTTATTCCCCACTTCCTACAGTTTTCCATCTCACAAATTCCAGATAGCAAATTCATACTTGCTTCTAGTAAACAACTTCTTATTTGCATCTAGCAAATTCTAAGCCTACTGCATCTAACTACTTACTCTTAATCCTACTAGAGCAAAAAAAAAAAACCTAATTTTGACTGTAACCTCAGTATTTTTTGTTCGGTCTTATAACCAGAAATTGTTAAAATGTTAATCACTGTAATCTTTATGTAATCTGTGTGTGGAGCTTTTCTCCCCAGGACTCCAATGAAAATGGGTTCTTTTGGCCCAATGGACTATCCTGGTTAAACAACTGCAAATAAATAAATACACTCGAACATCTACATTTATGGTAAGTGTACACAACTGTACTATGTTCTTCGTGTTTCACTGTTGCAGTCATCACATTTGGGTAGATTCCCAAAGCTAAGGATGGCAGGAGGAATTTAGATAGCATTAGGACCAGCTATAAGGCCCTGCAAGACTGCAGTGGCAACGCCAGTTCTGGATTTAGAGAAAATAGGCAAATGGTAATGACTGGTGAAAGTATGTACAGAACTCCAGGCAGCAGCTACTAGGATGTCCCTGATAGGGACACCTCTGAGAAAGGCTGTAGAGGTAGATGCAGCCCTGGTTAAATGGAGTCTGATCCCCTGTGGGATAGGTTTTCCATGGTGCTTATAGCAGAAATTAATGCAATGGCCTATCCATTTAGAAATGGTTTGCTTTGAAATAGCCTTCCCCTCTGCCCCTGCATCAAATGCCACCAGCAGTTGTTCAGATTTCCTTTGAGGTTTAGTCCTGTCCAAGTAAAATCTAAGTTGTCTGTGCACATCTAAGGAGTGCAGTATCCATTCCCCTTTGTTCTGTGGATTAGGAAAGAAGGTTGGCAAATGAAGACTGATTAAGAGCAACACTGGATACCACCTTGGGCATGAAGGAGGGGTTGGTTCTGAGGAACACACTGTCCGCATGAAAGATGATGAAAGGCTCCACTGCCATAAGGGCCTGTAATTCAGATACCCTACTTGCTGAAGTGATTGCTAAAAGGAAGGCTGTTTTCCAATAAAGGAATTTTAAATCTGCACTAGCAGCTGGCTCGAAAGGAGGAAGAGTGAGTTTCTCCAGTACAAAGTTAAGGTCCCAGGTAGGAGTTGGGGCTCTCCTGGGTGGTCTTACATTTTTGGCCCCTCTGAGGAACTGCTTGAGCAATGGATGAGAGAAGAGGGAAGGTTCTGTGTTATAATGAGCTAAAATGGCTGACACGTTAATTTTGATGGAGGAAAAGGAAAGGCCCTTGTGAAGCATCTCAGTTAAGTATTGTAGAATCTGAGATAAGTTGGGCGCTGCTGTGCTCATCCCTTGAGATTGGTTCCAAGCACAGAATCTTTTCCATTTTTCAGCATAAGACTTTCTAGTACTAGGCCTCCTTGCCTCTAAAATGATATCCATCACTGGTTTACTGAGGGATGGTAAAGGAGATATTAGGTAATTAGCCAGGCTGCTAGTTTCAGGGTTTGAAGCTGAGGGTGCAGAATCTGGTTCTCCTGCTGAGACAACAGGATAGGTGTCTAAGACAGGTGCCATGGGGCCAACAGTGACACAGTGCGCAAGAGGGGGTACCAGTGTTGGCGTGGCCAGTCTGGTGCAATCAATATCACCCTTGGTTTGTCCTGTTTGATCTTTAGTAGTACTTTGGAGAGGAGAGGCACAGGAGGAAAGGCATAAACTGATAGGTTTTTCCAGCTGAAGGACAGAGCATCCAGTTTCCAAGCTTGTTTGTGGGGAGTCCTTGTGCAAAGTTTGTCTAATTGGTAGTTCTGGGGGGAAGTAAACAGGTCTATATTTGGGCTCCCCCATTTGTTTGTCAACATGTTGAAAGTCTTTGGTTCCATTTTCCACTCATGTGGGTCCATGAGGTTTCTGCTTAGTCCATCTGCCAGTGTATTTAGTTTTCCTGGCAGGAATTGAGCCTGTAGATGCACTTGGTAGCTCAAAGCTGTGTTCCACAGAGCCATGGCTAGTCTGCAGAGGGGGGTAAGAATGGGTACCCCCCTGCTTGTTTATGTACCACATAACAGTGGTGTTGTCCTTCTTTACCATTAATTGTCCTGGAAGAATGTTGTCCTTGAAGGCTTTCAGAACATTCTGTACAAATTTGATCTAAGAGAAACTTGCTGGTTAGAGGTTCAGACCTTTAGACAACATCTCATTAATAAAATAGATTTAATGTCTATAACTGTTAAAGAATCTATTCCAACACTGATTGATTACTTGATATTAAATTTACAACATAAAGTTTCTGATAAAGGTAAACTTTCATACATACATAAAGTTATCAGACAAGAAACTTTTTACAGTGTAGATTCATACTGGAATTATTTCACTTCTATTAATGGGGACCCACCAAATCAACAAGATAAACAATATATATTGGAATCTGCTTATAGAACTACGTCTTCCATTGTCTGGAGACTTTATACATGGAAATTTTACATAGATCTTTTATACACCTTTGATGATGAATAAAATAAATAATAAAGATAATCTATGTAAGAGATGTAATGTAGAAATTAATGCTGACTGGGCTCATATGTTTTATGACTGTATAAAATTGAAAGAATACTGGAAGTCAATTAATGAATTTTTACAGGCTCTTTTTACAGATAATTTCATTATTTCTAAATCTCTTATATTATTCAACACACCTGTACCTCAAAGTGTTAAAAAGGTTAAGCTTCCCTTGTTATGGTCTATTCTAGCAGTGGCTAGGAAAATAATAACTAGAAATTGGATTTCAGATACACCTCCTTCGTTCAATGAATTTAAAAATGTTATGAATATAGTGTGCCATATGGAAATAAACACAATTAGGACTAGAACAAACAGAAAAACATCTTATTTTATTGTATGGGATAATTTACAAAATTTGTTAAAAATTTTTTAATTTCAATAGCATGATATTTTAGTTTAATTGATCTGATTGTAGTGGATGTCTTTGTAAATACTTTAGTTGTTTTGTTGAATATTATAATAATACCTATTTTTAATTACTTGTATAAAATTGTTATGATATTTCTCTTATATGTTAAAACAATAAACTTGTTTTGAAAAAAGAACATTCTGTACAGCTAACATTTCTTTTTGATTGATATGCAGGTGCATTTGACTTGGGTTCCATTTGCCCTGAATGTACTTCCCTGCCAGGTGAGCCCCCCATGCATAGTCTGATGCATCTGTTAGGGTTTGGGCAGCAGGGGGTAAAGTGAATGGCAGTCCCTTGTTTTGGTGGCAGGCCTCTGCCCACCAAAGGAACTCTAACCATAGGCAAGGTATGATAGGAATCATTGCTTCTAGGTCCTGAGAATGTTGACACCATAGGCTTTTCAGATACCATTGTAGTTTCCTCGTATGCAGTCTTGCATATGGAATTAGAAGAATGTAGGAGGCCATGAACCCCAAGGCTTACAGTATTTGCCTTGCAGATAGCAGGGTTTTTGTGGCCACTAGTTTGAAGTAGGTTGTCAAATGAATTTGTTTCTCTGGCATGAGGAAAGCCATCTGGGAAGTTGTATTCAAGCTTGCTCCCAGGAATATGTGTTGACAGGGTACCAGGTGTAATTTATTTTCGTTTATGGTGTACCCCAGGCAAGTTAGCTCCGTTTGTACAAAAGCCAGATGATTCAAAAGTATGTCCTGGCTTTCTGCCTGAATTAGACAATCGTCCAGGTATGGGTATATTTGAATATTTCTTTGCCTGCAAAATGCAATGACTGGAGCTAGGCACTTTGTGAATACCCTGGGCGCAGTAGATAAGCCAAAGGGCAGTGCAGAGAACTGATAGTGCATGTAGCCTGCTTTGAAGCGTAGGTATCTTTTGCAAGATTTCCTGATTGGGATGTGCAGGTATGCTTCTTTTAAATAGAGTGATGCCAACCAGGCACCTTTTCCTTGCATAGGAAGCAACTGGTGAAGAATTAGCATCTTGAATTTTGGAATCACCAAAAAGGAGTCTAAAGCAGACAGGTCTATGATAGGAAGCCATGAATTGTCTTTTCTGGGTACCAATAAAAGTCTTGAGTAGAAACCTTGTCCCTTTCCCTCTTCTGGTACAGTTTGAATAACCTTTATGCTTAAGACAGAGAGAGTACTTGCTTTTGAGCCTCTGCCCACTGATTTGGGGGTAGATCTGGCCAACCATTTGGGGTTGGTAACGTGTGGAAGTGAAATCTGTATCCTTGGCAAACTATATTTAAAACCCATTTGTCCTGGGTAATGAGTTCCCAGTTTTTTGCATGTAGAACAATCTTTCCCCCCAAAGGGGCAGTCAGTTGAGAAGTGCTTGGAAGTTTTAAAGTTAAGTCACTGAGACTGTTTACCATAGGGGGGAGTTTTACTACTCCCAGATTTGGAAGTGGGCCCCCCCCCCCCCACTGCTTAGTCCTGTGCGTACCCTGGGACTGAAGCCTGGGTGTTCCGCTGGATCTGGGTTTGGACTGAGAAGGCCTGGAAGAGGCAGGAAAGGACCAATTCTTAGAGGGCCAATGCCTACTAAATCTTGGAGATTGTACTTGTAAGAAATCTTTAAAAGTCTGCATAGATTTAGCTTTTCCCTCCATCATTTTAAGAACTTCTTCTGCCTTGTTGCCAAACAGGTGGTCCTGATTTAAGGGAGCATCCAGTAATTTAGCTTTAACATGATCTGGCAAGGACTGCTCCTTAAGCCAAGCATGCCTTCTACGTACAGACCCAGTGACAGCAGCCCTGCAAGAAGCCTCTAGTGAATCAAAACCACATAGCAAAGTATGTTTTTCAACCTGTTCAGCAGAATGCATTAAATCCTGTAGATCCTTATTTTCAGCACAATCAGGAATCAACACAATTTTCTGTTTAAGCATTCCAATAATATGTTGCTGATACTTTAACATATGAAACTGTCAGTTTAAGGCCCTAATGGCCAAGGTTGCAGAAGTGTATACCTTCTTACCCTATCTATCCAGAGCCCTGGAGTCTCTATCAGAAGAGGTAGGATTTTTGGCAGTAGTATCTTTAATGCCCTTGGGTCCCTGTGAAATGGTCTCAGGATCCGCAGTAGGATTTTTAAAAAGGAATTTGTGAGAGTCAGGAACCCTGTAATATCTATCAGGTTTTCTGGGAGCAGGAGGTAAAGAGTCAGGGGCCAAGCTAGATTCCAAAAAGGCATCATCAACAATGTCTAGAACAGGAGCGATAGCTAAAGGCCTGTGTTGGGGCAGGAGTAAGAAATCCCTAAGCCTCTTTTTAGAATCAGAGAAATCCTTACTTTCCCAATGAAAATGCTCCCTAAGAGTATGCAAGGTTTCACCAAAAGAGAAATCCTCTTGGGGGGGGGGGGGGGGATGGAGTCCTCAGCATCAGAATCCTCATAGGTAGATAAGGTTAAATCCTGGTCATCAGAGGAAACAGAAATTTCAGAATCCTGGTCAGAAGCATCATAAGCAAACTCAGTCCTAGGTCTCTTACAGGGGGGGAGGTTGGCTTCCCCTGATTAAAGTAATAAGGTCTTCAACCATTCTTATCATTTGTTTTTTAGGCATACAGGCCTGACCATGTGGTCTGGGCATTGGTTTTCTAGGCATGGTTCGAGTTTTAGGCCTTGAAGAAGAAGATGGCATCGGTTTAATATGCAAGTCAGTAGGCCTGAATACACCCTCAGAAGCCGGTGCCTGCACAGCGGCTCAGGACCCATCCACGGTAGAGACATCCGCAGGTTCCACAGCTGAAGCATCTTGCGGCATACTGGACTCTGAATGGGTCTCTGTAGAGGCCTGCGAATCAGAAGTAGCGGGTATCAGGGGCTGCAAAAGTGCCTCACCTGCTTAGAAGCATCGTCAACAGCTTTGGACCTAGGCGGTCTGTCTGTCTTTATCTTTGCGTTTTTTTCAGAATGTCGGTACTCGGATGGCTTACCGAAGACATATCTGGATAACTGAACCAAGCACCAAAATATTTAGAAGCGAAAATATAGCAGCGATGGATAGTTCGTTGTTTAAATAAGGCACAAAACCGACAGTGAGGTACGTTGTGGTCAGGGCCTAGGCAAGGAATACAGTATGAATGAAAATCTTTATGAGGTATTTGCTTTCCACAAAAAATGCAATTACTTACTTTTACTGACATTGGTTTAGAGCAAGAAAAAGTTTCCCCAATGGGGTACTTAGCTTTTAGTTGAAGACTTCATTTCTGAAACTCAAAAATGAAAATTTCAGGAGTCGGCTGACCGGCACTTGCGAACTGCTTCTGCTTCGGGCACTGCATGGCAAGAAAGACTGATGTAATGGCGTCAGCTGTATGTTTTATACCCCTGATTACCCAACGTCACGGAAGAAGAGACAGCAACCGACGTAGGACTCAAGACTTTGTTAATCAGGCCGACTGAGGGCTACTGCAAGCAGATAACCCAAATGTGATGACTGCAACAGTGAAACTTGAAGAACATCCTCCTATTCCTATCATGCCCTGTCTATTCAGATCTTCTACACAAAAGCATGAAACAATTAACTGCAAAACAAAAGGAAAGGGGTACTCTGCACCAAAGGGTGACGGCGAAGGGAGGATGTGCCTACCTCTTAAATATTTGTGTTAAGTATATAACTTCTTTAGCTGAGAACTGGTCTTATTTTCACAGCAACAGCACAAACTCCCTAGCAAATCTTGCTTGGAATGCATCACTATGAGAACATGCCTCTCCCCCCTCCCTCCTCCCCATAATACACTGGCTCTGAATGAGGAACTTGACATAACATCCAGATTCCAGTGTCTTGCACAAGTATTGAGGGAAGACTATGAACATACTGCACATATATCTTCTAAGGACATACATCTTGGGACAAAAGCTGTAAAAATTGCAACTGCTCCAGTGAAATGGGCCTTAGGTACAAAGAGAAAAGATCTCCCAGGCTTATCCTGACAAAACTGGATGCAACTAGACAACCAACCAGACACAGTAAATTAAGATACCTTCTGACCTACTCTGGCTTTAGCAAAGGAGACAACAAGCTGAGTATCATTACAAACACCACAATAGACATCCAGACATCGGAGCAAATACACTCCTTGGTTAGCATACACTGGAAAACAAACAACTAGACTTATGATCGGGTTTAGTTTGACATGAAGTGTTAACATGAAAAAGAGGTTAGCTCTATGTCACACTCTAGCTCAATGAAACGAACAAGTATGTAGGCTGACAGAAACAACATGATGCTTAGAAATTTTTCAAGCAAATGTGACTGTCACCTGAACAGTACAGTTGTGCAAGTTGCACATACCCATGACAGTAGATGTTGAAATTCCTCACAGCTACAGTACCCTTAGGCTATAAGGACTGCACCCTTCCCAGGATGCAACAACCAGGGAAGCTTGCAACTCAGGCATTCTTCTAGCAGATGTCAGAGCAACATTAAGTACAGTTTTGCAAGTCAAGAACCATAAATCAGCTTGATAAACACATTCAAAAGATAACACAGCCAACTTCTTCAGCAAAAAGCTGACATGAAAACAAACTATGGAAACCAGCAAAGCTTTTCAACCCCCCCAAAATGCGCACACTCACACCCACACACACACACACACACACACAGCATACACCATCACTGTGACTGCAGAATGGCGAGTCCAAGGAGGGGAAATTAGCAGTCAGAGTGAAGACTTTTTCAGGACTTCCCTTCCTGTAGAGAGAGAAAGAGCGAGAGAGAAAAAAAGAGGGGGTAGGGTCGAATAGCCATGAACCAAAAAAGAATAAAAGTAAAGAAGCATATGAAGCAGAAACACGAAGAACCAATCTTTATATCCAAACTCCAACTATACACTAAAGTGGGAGTGGGGGAGAAGGATAGCCGTGACTACTGCAGTAAGGAATTTAAACATCTACTGTTATGGGCACTTGCAACTTACACAACTGTATTATGTTCAGCATTCCCACTGTTGCAGTGGCCTTTAGGCTACATGGGTTGATTACCAAAGCCTATCCAACCTGAGAGGAGGAAGGATACAGCTGCAGAAGCTCCTGGAGAATGGTCCAAGCAAGGCTCACCCTGGACCTTGAAAAGGAATTCAATTTGTAATGTTTTGTAAGATCACGTAAAGAGGACCATGAAGCTGCTTCTAGAGTCCCCCATTTTCCAGTATACTATTAAAGAACACAAGGCTCTAGTAAAATGCAGCTTGATACTACCTGGAATGGATGTGCCATGGTAGAAATAACAAAAAAAAACAATAGGTGAGGACAACCACCTTGGAATTTTTTTGTTTAGACAAATGATGTATCTTTTTGTCCCTCAATAAGAAATAAAAAGCTGATCAGCTTTTCTGAAGGACTTAGTAATGTCAAGACAGTATCTGAGTTACCTATGCACATTCAGAGAATGCACAAGCCTTTCTCCCTGTTTTTTAGGTTATGAGTATAAAACTGGGAGGTTGATGATGATTCAAAGTAAACTCTGAAACCACCATGGGCATAAAACAAGGGTTTGTTCTTAATGGAACCCTACTGTTGTGGAATATGAAGAAAGTTTAACCCACCATGAGAGCCTGCAACTCAGACACTCTTCTAGCAGATGTCACAGCTACGATGAGCACAGTTTTGCAAGTCAAGAACCTTAAACCAGCTTGATGAACAGAATCAAAAGTGAACACAGCCAACTTCTTCAGCAAAAAGTTGACATCAAAATGAATAAACAAAGTAAACCAGCAACACCACAGGAGTAATAAATATATTCACTGTTTGTTTCTCAACTTTAGGACTTTTGTGTCTACAAGTATTAGACCTCTTTAACAATTAAGTTAATAATTGACATACATTTGTGTATGACATCACCAACCACGTTTCACCTCCATCCAATAAAAACACAAATAAGCTGTTGAAAGCCAAAATACAATCTTTGCACAGTTATAAAACTCAAGTTCTAAAATATTTTTAAAAAATATATTTTTAGAAATACAGATATAATGTTAATATAATCATGTGCTATAACTTTGTAGCTCTATGTTTCAAAGCAACTGAAAGAGAAATATGACTGTTTAATCCTGGGTCATTGTTTGCACAAGCCAGTGCATTTCTTTGTGCTGGTCCCAAGCCCGGATAAATGGGGAGGGTTGCGTCAGGAAGGGCGTCTGGTGTAAAAATTCTGCCACAACATTTATGGCGCAGAAATTTCATATTTCCATACCGGATCGGTCGAGGCCCGGATTAACAATGACCGCCACCAGTACTGTTAGCCAACAGGGTGCTGGCGGAAATTGGGCTACTGTTGGCCGAAGGAGAAGAGGAGGGCGAAGGCATGCCCGAAGGCAGGAAGAGAGGAGGAAGGTTAGGAGTGTAGCAGTGAGGGTAGGAACTTTGAATGTTGGCAGTATGGCTGGTATCGGAAGAGAGCTAGCTGATATGATGGAGAGAAGGAAGGTTGATATATTGTGCGTGCAAGAGACCAGATGGAAGGGAAGTAAGGCCAGGTATTTAGGAAACGAGTTCAAATTGTTCTATCATGGTGTGGATGGCAGGAGAAATAGGGTAGGGGTTATACTAAAGGAACAATATGCCAAGAGTGTTTTAGATGTGAAGAGAGTGTCTGACAGAGTGATGCTTATGAAATTGATGGTGTAATGATGAATGTTGTTAGTGCATATGCTCCACAAGTTGGGTGTGCGATGGATGAGAAAGAGAAATTTTGGAGTGAGTTGGATGAAGTTGTGGTGAGTGTACCCAAGGGTGAGAGACTAGTGATTGGAGCGGACTTTAATGGGCATGTTGGTGAAGTGAACAGAGGGGATGAGGAAGTGATGGGTAGGTATGGTTTTAAGGAGAGGAAAGCAGAAGGTCAGATGATTGTGGATTTTGCGAAAAGGATGGACATGGCTGTGGTGAATACGTATTTTAAGAAGAGGGAGGAGCATAGGGTGACATACAAGAGTGGAAGAAGATGCACACAGGTGGATTATATCCTATGTAGGAGGGCCAGTCTGAAGGAGATTGGAGATTCTAAAGTGGTGGCAGGGGAAAGTGTAGTTAAGCAGCATAGAATGGTGGTCTGTAGGATGACGTTGGTGATCAAGAAGAGGAGGATAAGGAGTGTGAAAGCAGTGCCAAGGATTAAATGGTGGAAGTTAAAAAAGGGTGATTGTGAAGTGGAGTTTAGGGAAGAGTTAAGACAGGCACTGGGAGGCAGTGGAGAGTTGCTGAATAGCTGGGTAACTACAGCAGAACTAGTAAGGGAGACTGCTAGAAAGGTGCTTGGTGTGACATCTGGACAGAGGAAGGAGGACAAGGAGACCTGGTGGTGGAATGAGGAAGTACAGGAGAGTATACAGAGGAAGAGGCTGGCGAAGAAGTGGGATTGTCAAAGAGATGAAGAAAGTAGACATGAGTATAAGGAGATGAGGCGCATGGCAAAGAGAGAGGTGGTGAAAGCTAAGGATAAGGCGTATGGAGAGTTGTATGAGAGAGTGGACACTAAAGAGGGAGAAAAGGACCTGTACCGATTGGCTAGGCAGAGGGACAGAGCTGGGAAAGATGTGCAGCAAGTAAGGGTGATAAAGGATAGTGAGGGAAAGGTACTCACAAGAGAGGAGTGTGTTGAGTAGATGGAAAGAGTATTTTGTGAGGCTGATGAATGAAGAGAATGAGAGAAAGAGAAGGTTGGATGATGTGGGGATAGTGAATCAGGAAGTGAAACAGATTAGCAAGGAGGAAATAAGGACAGCTATGAAGAGGATGAAGAATGAAAGGCTGTTGGCCCAGATGACATACCAATGGAAGCATGGAGGTGCTTAGGAGAAATGGCAGTGGAATTTTTAACTAGATTGTTTAATGACATTTTTGAAAGTCAGAGGATGCCTGAGGAGTGGAGAAAAAGTGTTTTGGTACCTATCTTTAAGAATAAGGGTGATGTGCAGAGCAGCAATAACTACAGAGGGATAAAATTGATCAGTCACAGCTTGAAGTTATGGGAAAGAGTAGTAGAAGCTAGGTTAAGAAGGGAGGTGATGATTAGTGATCAGCAGTATGGTTTCATGCCAGGAAAGAGCACTACAGATGCAATGTTTGCTCTGAGAGTGTTATTGGAGAAATACAGAGAAGGTCAGAAGGAGTTGCATTGTGTCTTTGGAGAAAGCATATGACAGGGTGCCTAGAAAAGAGTTGTGGTATTGTATGAGGAAGTCGGGAGTGGCACAGAAGTATGTAAGAGTGGTACAGGATATGTACGAGGGTAGTGTGACAGTGGTGAGGACTGCAGTGGGAGTGACAGATCCGTTTAAGGTGGAGGTGGGATTATATCAAGGATCAGCTCTGAGTCCTTTCTTATTTGCAGTGGTGATGGACAGGTTGACAGATGAGATCAGACAGGAGGCCCCGTAGACTATGATGTTTGCAGATGACATTGTGATCTGTAGTGAGAGTAGAAATCAGGTTGAGGAGACTCTGGAGAGGTGGAGATATGCTCTAGAGAGCAGAGGAATGAAGGTCAGCAGGGCTAAGACAGAATATATGTGTGTAAATGAGAGGGAGGGTAGAGGAATGGTGAGGATGCAGGAAGTAGAGTTGGTAAAGGTGGACGAGTTTAAGTACTTGGGATCAACAGTTCAGAGTAATGGTGAGTGCGAAAGAGAGGTGAAGAAGAGAGTACAGGCAGGATGGAGTGGGTGGAGAAGAGTGTCAGGAGTGATTTGTGACAGACGGGTACCAATAAGAGTGAAAGGGAAGGTCTACAAGAGGGTAGTGAGACCAGCTATGTCATATGGGTTGGAGACAGTGGCATTGACAAAAAGGCAGGAGTCAGAGCTGGATGTGGCAGAGTTAAAGATGTTAAGATTTGCACTCGGTGTGACTAGGATGGATAGGATTAGGAATCAGTATATTAGAGGGTCAGCTCATGTTGGACAGATTGGAGACAAAGCAAGAGAGACGAGATTGCATTGGTTTGGACATGTGCTGAGGAGGGATGATGGGTATATTGGGAAAAAGATGCTAAGGATGGAGCTGCCAGGTAAGAGGAAAAGAGGAAGGCCTAAGATAAGGTTTATGGACATGGTGAGAGAGGACATGCAGGCGGTTGGTGTGACAGAGCAAGATGCAGAGGATAGGAAGAAATGGAAAGAGATGATCCGCTGTGGTGACCCCTAATGGGAAAAGCCGAAAGATGATGATGATGAATCCTGGGTCATTGTCTTCATTCAAATGAAGCTGCCAAATCAGTTCCCTATACTCCAGAAGAGTTTTCCAAGCATGTCTCCTATTATTTTCTGTCGCTGTTTCAACAAGTACAAATTTCAAAATATTTTTGTTTATTTCAATGAATGTATAAATAAGCCACTGTTTACACTGGCAGTCCAAATATCGTAAATATGCTTGTATATTCTGCCTCTAAGCTTCCTCTGAGTTTTACATTGTCCATTTGTTTTGATTTGCAGTTTCAATGTTTGAATCAATAGTTGTGTGTTTTTTGTACTAAGTTGAGATCCAAAGAAGGAACAACTTGTTTATGAAGTCTCAGGTAAACTCTTCAGAAACTGTTTTGCCACAAACAGAGAAGAAAGAGGAGGATCCATGGGCAGACATGCTGAAATTGCCGCAAAATGAGCCTTTATAGAGGAATAAGAGAGGACAGAGGAAAGAAACTCACAGAAATATTTGAGCACCAGTGGTACAAGATCCCTGATGGGCCCCTGGTAATTGTCTAGGCACCACCTAGAAAAATTGCTTCCACTTACAAATATATAGGTTCATAGGTTCATACTAGGCTATCTGCCCAAGGGCATTTATAAGCCTAGCCCATAGGTATTTGGCTTTCGCCACCCCTTTAGTTTGAATAAAACTATGCCTATTATTTTGCTGTGCCTCTGTCAAGCAGTGACACTGAAGTAATCCCTGGGGTATATCTGCGATCTCCCATCCATTGGTCAAGATTCCTCTTGAACAAGGCCAGCGAGGTGCTCTGCCTCACATGTACCGGGATTTTGTTCCACAGCATAGGGAGTCTCTGGGTGATGAATCTGTCCCTCCAGCACGTTCTATTAATAACCGTGTCAAGGT
This sequence comes from Protopterus annectens, assembly GCF_019279795.1. Classification (NCBI taxonomy): domain Eukaryota; kingdom Metazoa; phylum Chordata; order Ceratodontiformes; family Protopteridae; genus Protopterus; species Protopterus annectens. The sequence continues at coordinate 1,326,584,384 of NC_056732.1, forward strand.
TTAAGTCTCCGCCCTTGTGGTTCTGAGGGATCTAGATTTTTGAGGTGAAGCATATTCATCAAATCTGGGTTTGACATGGCCTTATATGTCAGGCACAGGTCACCTCTGAGCAAGCGGTATGAGACTGAATAGAGCTGGAGTTCTTTCAGTCGGGCAGCATAAGACATATTTTTGAGACCCTTTATCCTTTTGGTGAGGAACTTTTGGGGCCTTTCCAGCTGCTGCAGGTGTCGGGTCAGATACATTCCGAATGGGGCATTGTACTCAATCATAGGTCTAATGAGTGATGAGTACAGGGGGCGATGACCTCCCTTGATCTAGATGTGAATCCCTTCATGATCAGGTGGGCAATGTAGAAGGTTTTCCTAACTACTTTAGCAACATGAGTGTCAAACGAAAGGCTACTGTCAACCTGGGTCCCCAGATCCCTGATGACTTCTTCTGTGCACAGTGGATTGCCACCTATATGGTAGCTAGGGGTAACCTTGTTTTTCCCGAAGGGTATGACTATGCATTTCTTGACATTTAACTTTAGGCCATGGCTCTGGCACCAGTTATCCGTTTCTGTGAGGCCCTTCTGAAGGATATCTGTGTCAGATGTTTTTTCGACTATGGCGCCCAGTTTGCAGTCATCTGCAAACTTTGTCAGCCATAACCCTCCTGCGTTTGCTTGTACTTCAGAAAAGTAGATGCCGAACAAGAGTGGACCCAGGACTGAGCCCTGTGGGACACCACTTGTGACAGGCTTTGAGTCTGACATGGCTCCAGCAACTCTGACCCTGTGGGTTCTGTTACTTAGCCAGTTTGCAACCCATCTTGTGATGTATGGGTTTACATTCAAGCTGATGAGTTTTTCGATGATACCTGAGTGGGGTATTGTGTCGAAGGCCTTTGCCAGGTCAAGGTAGGCTGTATGGACTGCCTTTCCCTCATCAATGGCCTTGGTGACTGTCTCGAAAAAGTCAACCAAGTTTAAAAGGCATGATCTGCCTTTGACAAAGCCAAACTGGGTTGGATCCAAAGTCTGCAAGTTCCTATGTCTTTATTTATGAGTTCCATTATGATCCTCTCCATGGCTTTGCAGATAAGGCTTGTCAAGCTAATGGGATGGTAATTTCCAGGGTCGGTGGAGGCACCGCCCTTGTGAAGTGGGACCACAGTCGCCGTGCGCCACTCCTTGGGTACGTATCATGAGGTGAGGCTAAGATTAAACAGCTGTCCTAACTGCGGGTTTAATTCCTCATTGAGTTCGTGGAGCACACAGCCGGGGACACCATCCGGTCCCATGGATGCTGTGTTTTTGCTTTGGAGAGAGCAGTTCTCACCGGCGTTGGAGATGTTTGGGGGCGACAATCCTCTGGTATAGATATCTCTTCTTTTGGGGGGGGGAGAAGTTTGCACTGAACCTGTCAGCCAGTATGTTGGCAATGTGTGTAGGTTCAGTAATCTTCACATCATTTTGAACTAATTCTGAGCATATCTGGGAGTTTCCTCCTAGGTTTCTAACATAGCTAAAGAAGGCCTTATGATTGTCTTTTGAGTCCTTGGCGATTTTTCTCTCAAAATTTGCCTTGGATGATTTTATGAGAGCTCTTAGTTTTTACTTATAATGATCAAAGGTGTCTTACCTTTCAAGGATTTTGCTCTATCTTGTAGTAGCTTCCTCCTTTTGTTGTAGAGCTTGTTTATGGCTGGGGTCCACCAGACTGGACGCTTGCCTTTGGTACAAAGAGTCTTAGTTTTGTTTGGGATTGCCTGATCCATGCAGTCCTGTAGGTGCTGGTAGAAGGCATTTGTAAGTGATTCAGCGGTTTGAGTAATGTTTACCACTGGCTCAGGGGCCTTAAAGGAGACCACACTAGTTTTTAGAAGTGTGAAGTCGGCTTTTGAGAAGTTTTTCACTGTGGTCTTTTTATTTCAGGTGGGGGCGGGATGAGGACCTCCAGCGAGATTAGTTTATGATCTGATCTCACCAGTGAGGGGTATACTTCCAGTGTTGAACATTGTGATCCCATGTTCGTGATGATGAGATCAAGTATGTTTTCTCCTCTTGTGGGGATGGTGACTAGTTGTTCCATGGCATTTGAGTTTATGAACTCCAGGAACCTTTGGGCTAGAGTGTTTGGGCTTGAGTAGTGTTCCCAGTCTATATTAGGGTAGTTGAAGTCACCTAGTATGATGGTGTTTGGAGATACATTTATCCCCTCCAATGTTTTCAGGAAGGCCGTGTGAGGTTCCTGAGTTTGAGAGGGTGGCCTGTAACATGCTACAAATTGCAGAGCAGTCTTGCCTATGGTTAATTGCACCTGGATGGTCTCCGATGCATCGTGCGTTGCCACCAACCATGAGGTGTGGGTGTCCTTTATGAATATGGACACCCCCCTCCTTTCTTGGTGTTGTCCGGATTTTGGGGCCGGAACGCATGATATGAGTTGAAACCTGATAGTGCTGGGGTGCACTCAGGAGCCATGAACCAGGTTTCTGTCACAGCACAGACATCGATGTTCTCCATACTGAGAAGGGCCTCGAGTGCGTGCATCTTGAGATTGAGACTTCTGGCATTGAGCAGCATTACCCTTAGTTTTTCCTTTTTGTGTTCTAGGGTGGTAGGTTTAGAATTTGAGCCTTGCCTAAAAAAGGCACTATGGGGGTGGCAAGAGCCTTTGCCAATATCCGGAAGCCTAGGGGTGACAGGTGCAAGCCGTCCCTTGCGAAGCAGCGTGGCTTGTCCAGCATGTCATCCCAGGCAGACAGACATTGGATCCCCTTTGAATGACACCAGAATTTAAGCCAATTATTAAAGCTGATCATCTTATCACTGTATTGTGGCATCATTCTAGGTGAAGGTAGGATACTGCTCAAGGTCAGGGTCATATCTGCCTGGGCTACATAATCAGATGTCTCTTTTCATGTAGTCCAAGGAGGTACATCTCAGGTCGTTGACACCAGCGTGGACAATGACTGAGTCGTACTTGTACCTGCTGTTGAGAGACCTGAGTGCTTGCGTTATGTGGCGGATTCTAGCGCCCGACAGGCAGCTTACTGTGACCTTCTCCTTACTCAGTCTGGTGAACGGGACGTCAGTGTGTCTGACTATGGAGTCACCTATGACAAGTATGTTTGGTGTTGTATTTGGCCTTAAGGGCAGTGACTGCTTTGCACACTGATTTTGTTGTTTATGTGTTGTTTGTGTGGTGTATTGAGTTTGCAGTTGCTTGGGTGTCTGCTTTGGAGGATATGATTTTCTAGTAGCAGTTTTTCTTGCCTCCTTTAATATCCGCTGCACATCCTCATGAAATAAGTGCCCAAAGAACATTATAATTAAACCATCCAAGCAATCAGCTGAAGTTGGTTGAGACTGTTGGTACTTCAAACTCTCCCTGTCTTGTGTGAGCAGATCCGGTCTGTGAGGACATATGTGGTAAGTGCCCTTGGCCAATTACATAAGAGGGCAGAACCAATTTTACCTGGGCCAAAAGAGAATCATCACAATGATTTTTGGGGAATCTTTCCAAATTAAACTGGATATCAGTGGAAAGAGCAGAAAGGCATAAAAGAACATTACAATCCAAGGGAATGAAAATGCGTCTGTTTTCCAGGTCTGCTTGCAAGAAGTCCTGGTGCAGAATTTGTTTAGCTGTCCATTTTGAAAGGAGACAAATCAATCTGAAATGTTCCCCACGACTGGATCAGTTTCTGGAAGACCTTCTTGTTCAATTTCTATTCATGAGGGTTTGCCAGATCCAACTTAGCTTGTCCACCACAATATTTTCCTCTGAAGAAATGTAAGATTCTTGGAGGGTTAATAATTGCTGTACCTCCTTGCTTGTTTAAGTACCACATCTGTAGGGTCCAGGTAACCAAAGGCGATGAAGAGATTTCAAGGCATAGATTACAGGCAGCCTCTCTTTGACAGTTATATAGTTTTGCTCTGTCTGAAAAGTTCCACAGACCTTGCACCTTTACCCCATGGAAACTGCTCCCCAAATAAAATCTGAAGGACCTGTGGTGAGAGTTTGGTTAAGGGGCTATGGAAAGAAAGAGACACCTGGTTTCAGCTGAATTTGTTGTCTCCACCAATGCAGTTCCATATTTAAAAAACAAAACTGGACTTTTGATGTCCAAGAGAATGTAAATGCTGGCTCCATGTGTTTTTTAGAAACCACTGCATCTTTCCGACGTGCAACCTGGCTACAGGAATCATGGGGATCACAAAAACCATGAACCCGAGGATCCTGAGAAATTCTCTTGCTGAAGTCTGATACTGACTGCAGAAGCACATGATAGATTCTCCATATTCACTTTATCTTGTGTCGGAAAGGCCTCTCGAAGACAGGTATCAAGAAAGCAGCTGAGAAACCTAATCCTATGAGCTGAAGACAAGGAATATTTTGCAACATTTATCTGGAAGCTCAAATTGGTTAGAAGAGACATAACCCAGGTTAGTAACTCCTGAAATCTGGATAAAGACTGCTACAAAGGTAAGTCATCTAAATAAGGAAAAATGTGAATGCAATTCAGTCTGCAATGAGCTATAACTGCGGCAAGGCATTCCATGAACACCCATGGACTGTAGATAGTCCAAAGGGTAATGCAGAGAACAGATAATGTGAACCAGAAACACAGAACCTTAGATACTGCATTTCCAGAAGCCTATGCTTATAGGACTGTGATAGTAAGCATCTTTTAAGTTCAGTATTACCAAGTAACTCGTGGGAGGAATGACGGACAACAGATTCAGCAAGACCAACATTTTGAATTCCTGTTTTCTCAGGAATTTCTTTACAGGCGATGCTCACCTGGAACAGTTTCTGGACACCAGGATTTACAGCCTTTAATGCATGCCTTGCTACAGTAAGAAATTAATCTTTATAACAATAATTATATCTTGAAATAAACAATGTTTAATATTTTGTTTTGTTCTTTATAGAAGTCCCTGAGGACAAAGATCAACTTAAAGGAGGAACGCCAGACCAGTCTAATGGTCTCTTTCCTCAGTTATCCTGTAAGGAATTTCCCAGAGTATCTCCCATCCCTAGAGAAGATAGTTCTCCCATGCCCATATCAGGCAACAGAACATCGGAAGAGGACACAGCTGATCCCTGGTCTATGATGGCCAAAAGAATTACACCAGAGGAAGACAGCTCAGTGAGTGGCAGGAAAATAACTGATGACCATTACAGGTTCACCCACTATCAGCTGAGACTTTGACTGAGCCTTCAACAGTAAGGGCTCCTTGGTAAGAACATTCTTTCTTTTTAGGAACAAAGGGAGTAGATGCATCAAGTCCATAGTAAGTATCCATGCTGTAGCTGAGGAGGAGATAAAAGAAGCAGTACACTTTGCTGGAGCAAGTCGGAAGGAATGAAGGTAAGTTGTCACCTAATGTACACAAACATAAGCATACAACACTGAAAAAAATCATCCCTGTTCATCCCAAAACACAATTTTTAGTCTAAGTTTCAATATGTAGTATACATATTTTTACAAAAATAACCCCTAACAGCTCTAAACAACATCAGCAGCTAGAACTAGCGGTCCCCGACAGGAAACTTATGATATTGATAAAAAAAATACTGGATTTCCTAAAGGGGAAATAACACTTTTAATCAGAAAATAAAAATACATGATATTTTCTAAAATGGGCAATAATTTTTCTGTGGAGAGGTTTGCCAATGGGGACTGTCTAAACTGCAGCTCTTAGCTAATTGCTCCTCCTGTGAAGCCCTAGAGATGGTTTCTGTCGGTGTGGCAAGTAAGTACTGAAGAAATTTTCACTCTGACTACTGATTTCCCTCCTTGGGGCAAGCTGATCAGCAGTCAGAATGAAGTGTGGAGGGGCGGGGGCAAAGTTTTCTGAAGCTGGCCATTTTTTTTATCCTTGGCAGGATAACACATATAGCCTAAAGGCTGCTGCAGCAGTGGGAATGATGAACATCAGCACTCCCTGGGCCAGGAATTTCATGCCTGTTGATCTGACCAGTTTAAACAGGTAGGGTAAGTTTCTCTACGAAGAAATATACATCCCAATGTACTATCAAATCCAACAAAGGTTCACAGGCTCATAGGATGATACTAGGCTATTGGCCACGAGGCCCTTATAAGCCTAGCCAAGAGTTTTGCCCATGTTCGCACAAAGTCAGCACCTGTTTCCCCTGTCCAGCAGGGACACAGGTGGGATCCCAGGGGTGTATTTTCTGTTTCCCATCCAGTCGTCCAAGTTCCTTTAAAAGAGGGCTAGAGAGATACTCTGCTTGACATGGGAAAGGAGTCTATTCCATAAATGTGGGAGTCTTTGGGACACAAATATATCCTGCCAACAAGTTCTATTAATGTCACAGACCAGGTTGAGGCCTTGCATGCAGGTTGTATGAGTGGAGTTTGACTTACGGATATGCAGTAACTCCATCAAGGCTGGGTCTGCGATGGCCTTGTATGCCAGACACAGGTCACCACTGAGCAGTCTGTATGAGACTGAGTAGAGGGACAGGGCATTTAGTCTATCTGTATAGGATAGGATAGGTATTTCAGACCCTGGATTTTCCTGGTCAGGAACCTCTGTGGTCTCTCCAACTGCTGGATGTGCTTGGCAAGGTACATGCTGAAGGGGACATTGTACTTGATAATGGGTCTGATAAGGGAGGAGTACAGGGAAGTTATGACCTCCTTGTTCCTGGATGAAATACCCTAACTTATGAGGTAAGCCATATTGAAAGCCTTCCATACAATGGAGGCAACATGGCGGCCAAAAATCAGGTTGGTATCAACCTGGGTGCCCATGTCCGTCACAACTGATTACATGCTAAGTACATTGTTATTAAAGTGATAATTAGGGGGGATGCCATTTTCCCCAAAGGGGATAATGATGTATTTCTTGGCATTCATTTTGAGACCATGCTTCTGGCACCAGTCATTAGGTTGTGCAACATGGACTGGCTGAGAAAGAAAAGTTTATTTAAAAGATACTGCAAACTTTGAGAAATGCTAAGAAAGAACAGTCTAGTCCCCAAAAGAAGTTTGAAATGACTGCAAGATAGATATTGACATGAGTAATTGAGCACTGATCCCTGTCAAAAGCACAAGGAACCATCAGTGCTAGTCCCAATACTGAAAAATAAAATGCAATTCCAGCAGAGCAAACTGTGAAACTCTTTGTTACAACTTTAAAGCACCTTTACAAGGTGTGTCAGCACCCTCCTGCACATCCCACAACCATGCTACTTATATGCACCAACTTCAACAGTATTGCACCTCAAAGAAAGGGGAATATTTGAAGGAACTGCAAACTCTGACTTAATATATTTATTTCCTTATTCACACCTTAAGTTCCACACGTTTCAGGATCATAGTTTTGGTCCGCATGCTTTCAAAACGCATCAAATGAGCCCACAATCAAAGCTCTAGGAAAGAAGGTCTAAAACTAATGGGACGGGAACAGAAAAGGGATCCAGGCCTTTCTTACAACCCAAACAGACTTGTCAGTATGTGTGTGTGTGTGTGTGTGTGTGTGTGTGTGTGTGTGTGTGTGTGTGTGTGTGTGTGTGTGTGTGTGTGTGTGTGTGTGTGTGTGTGTGCGCGCGTGTGTGTATGCACATGCAAACTGGTATATCAAAATTTGGTCAGTGTATAACAGACATTTGTATTAGGATACAAACAAACCAGTTTTGTATACTTTTCTCAAATTAGCAGATGATGTAAAAGAACTAAAACAAAGTATATTTCCCCTTGTAGTCCCACACAGAAGGGACACCTTCTCTCACTCCATATGCGCTTTCTAATCTCTCTCCTCTTTCTGGAATCCAGTAGCAGGAAAATACCAAGGTTCTTCAGGTGTCTTCCACAGGGTCTCATCTTTCAATAGCATTTTACCCACAACTTCTGTTTAAGGCCCACTATTTTCCTATAGCAGAAAAGACCAGCTTTCCAACACTGGGAGGATTACAACCCCCTACCACAACAACTCTTTACTGGATAACTGACTTTACAACAAATTCTTGCAGCCACCTTCTGTGCTTAATAAACCATGTATCTGACTGCCTTAAATTAACAGCTCTGTCTACATTGTATTTTAAAGAAACAGGCCCACTTACGACAGCAGAATTTATATTATTTTACGTCACTTCACATCACTGTGGGGCACAATCTTGTGTTAAGTATATAAGTATACATTGATTTATCTAAATGCAAATCATTGACACTGAAGTGATGAATGTCAGTATTCAAAAATCAACATAAAAAGACACGTTTCCTGTTGTGATCCTCACACACACACATACACATGCACACACACACACACAAACATAATTTGCACAAATAATGGTAGTGTCAAGAAAAGGGTTTATAAAAAGTAATCAGGATTATCAGGCATCAGTAAATGGGCTGTGCTCCTAGAAAGTGACTACCTGCTACAAATTGGTGGGACTGAATGACTCACTACCAAGCTCTCATGGCTTCTTGGCATAAGGAGCAAGATTGAGCTCCTCCCTGCTTGTTGATTTATCACACATCCACCACGGTGTTGGGAGTCTAAGGCAGTCACTCCCTGAGGGAGTGAGTCCTTACAAGTAGATAAGCTTCACAGAATTATCTGATCTCCAAAACAATGATTAAGAGACTGGACTCCTGAGATGGACAGAAACCCAAGATAATCTTTGTGTTGAAGCATCCCTACTAGGGCAGATGCATTTGTGGTAATTGATACCAATGGAATTGGTAACTAGAAGAGATTTCCATAGGTCAAATTATCACAATTTGCCACTTTTGTAACTCTTGACTTAACAGAATAGAAGTGCTGGGACCACTGCACCCAAACCATCCAATAAAGGACTCTTGTCTAACCTGGTTTAAGATACCACTTGTCTGGCTGCTGTCATAATACCATTTTTAAAGGCGTATGTGTACAGAGACAAAAATGGAGTACAGAATCCTTATGGTTTTTGTTTGAAGGGTTGATATATTGTTCTAGGGAAGATATGCATGACAAAGAGCTGTGTCAAAATTTCCACACTATGAAAGTCAGAACCTGAAATTGTTGCAAATGGGATATCACAAGATTCAGCTGAGCAAAGAACCCATCAAAAAAAATTAACAGTTTGAGACAACAGAGCAGCAAAGAGCCATCTGTCTGCATACAAGAAGAGCTTTGTTCACTGCAGTCTCTGGTAAGCTGCTACAAAAGTCTTGCATTTGGTGGTATTAAAAACAAACAGCACTACATGTGTGAATGGGTTAAGGGATTTCTAAGGTGTTCTCTACACCTCTAAAGGATGCAATGATGAAAGATCCTAAAAATAAGTATCTTTGAGTTATGGGCTTTGTCCAAACAATAGGGTTACTGGGTATGCCTCTCAGTGGGAAAAAAATGTTCCTTTATGGGCAGATCTATGAAAAGACCTTTTAAAAGTAAAAATGACCTAGGCACAAAAGGAATGAAAAGTAAAAATGTTTTAACTGATAAAAATCCTGTTAAATTTCAGGAAAGAATCACCAGAAGTAAGGAACAATGGCTAGATACAAGAAATGGAGTTTTACTGACTAACTAGACAAGTTTTACACAAAAGTACATAAAAGGTAGCATTGGGGCTCTCATCTCCATCTTATCAAAGTGTGGCAGAGGCCTAGAGAGACCGTGTACCAGCAGCATATAAAGGGAAACTGACAGGGTTCTAAGTAGCTTCAGAAAGTTTCATGCACTGAATGACCCTAACATCTCTGGTATCAGTCATGTTGTTATGGAGGATGGGCCTCCTCTTTTCAAATTAGAGGACCTAGATGAGTCTTTCATGAAGACTGACTGTCTCTCCTTCACTGTTTGAAAGTTTTGCCTGGAAAAAGTTTGGCAAGGGAAGAGATAAGGTAGAAGAAATGCAACAAAATGTTCCCTGACTGCTCCTGACAAGTACATTCTTTAAAAAATGCATTGGCAGCAACAGTGGACCAAACCAAGGCATGAAACCTCCCTGATGGCCTCCTTCCAGGTATAGATGGAGTTCGAGTAGAGTGCTGTTGACTATTTTAAGAATGTTCACAGTCACCTTAACAGGGCACAAGGGCACAGCTTCTGGGCCAGAGTCCTTGCTGGACACCATCAGAGGAATCATGCTCCATCATAGGGGAGTCTTGATGCTGTGGTTGTGCGCCTCCACTGACTTCTCAGCACCCTGGTAAAAATCATTTTAGGGGGGATGAAACTTCACACCAAGAGCACTAAGGATTTCCACTTTGTCCCCACAGTCTTAGGTGAGGCATCTTTTTGCGACCAAACAGCAAGGGTGAGATGAAGAGCAGGTCTATACAGCCTTAAGACCCTTAGCAAACAAAATTATGCAGAGACAGGAATGGTAAAATACAGCAATCCCAGTTCCAGTTGCTGTAGCAGACCTGTCCCCTGCATCACATACAAATCAGCTCAGGATCATAAGGTTGCCAGCTGCTGAAACCATGTAAGCATGGGCATTAAAACTGTCCTTAAGAGTATTATCAGGCATCCTTTCTAAATAGTGTTCTAGTTCATCTAAGACAGCCCTCTGACAACATAGCATCTAAGTGAGATAGTTCAGTGTCTTCATGGATAAGGTAGACATGAAAAATGTAAGCCTTCCAAAGCTACTTAGAGCTTTGGACTCCTTATTGGGGTGGGGGCGCGGGGAGGCCAACAACTGAGGAGTAAGATTTCTCTTTAAGGCCAATGTGAAGGCAGTGGCATCCAGTTTGAAATATGCCAACGAGGAACACACTTCTGGGGGAATGGAAAATTTGGTCTGCTTCTCTGGAAACCAGGGCCAGGTATCCAGATGTTCCTACGCACAGGTCATAATACCATAGTCCTACTGCCTTCTCCTTTGCTGGCCGGAGACAGGACAGGGCAGCCATTAATCTTTCTCTTACAAAAGTGTAAGGATTTCCAAACATCTGGGGCCCTAAGAAGGGCATATGGGGTAAAAAGCCATACATTCCTTATCCAAGACCTCAACAATTGGCTCCAAACTGAAGGAAGACCTAAATTCTTAGACTTGGTTAAGATCCTTTTGGGTCTTCTGTCCAACAGAGAACCGGATACTGAAGGGAATGAAGATCTCCTCAGAGGTTATTATGAAGGAGGGGTGGCTGACAGAGGAAAGGAAAGCTGGGGAAACAGAGATACATGACTTGTAAATGTATGACTATACCTGGAAATCACCACAGTTGAGGAAAAAAAATGTGATCTGGACAGAAGAGGTAGAACAAATAGACCTCTCTGTTTAATATAGTGTGTTTGAGCTGCTACTTGCTGAACTGACTAATAGTGTCACCAGTAAGACAGGTGTCTCCCAAGCAAACCCAACCAATGTTTAAAAAATTATACTTGCCCAAGAGACAGTCGCAAAACTGACGATGGATACAGTGATGCCTAAGTCAACAACAGGCATGCAGACATCAAAGGAAGACACAATCGATAGACTGAAACCAATGCATAAATGACAGCAGCTGCACTTACATTGTTGTATAGCACTGAAGAGGGGATACCAATGTCTAGGTGTGGACAATGGGGGAAAAGGGAACTGCAGTCTGAGTGTTACCAAATGTATCACCCTTTGGTCAATTTATGGTAACAGACAATTTATCATATTCCATCTCTACAGGCACTAGTAACTATCTGAAGGGGGAAGACAAATGGAAGCTGCAATCACAACTAGATCCAGCTAAAGACATGGTCCAGACAGGGAGAAACAGCCTTAGCTAGCTATGGAAGGCTCAAGCAACTATTCGATGAGAAGATTTAAGCTCAGGCTACATCTTCTTCTTCATTAGTATCTTTACCTTCTCCATTTTGACAGCCCACAAACATGAGAGTTTAGAATGCTTCTCAATGCACTTCTGGGTAAAATAAATGCTCGGGTTCTCCAAGGAGGCAAATTTCACATTTTTGGATGAAGCTTCTTTGAAATTAGGTCATTCAGAAGCATTTTTCTAGAATGTGAATTGGAGGTCTTGTTAAACTTCATACAAATGTGGCACTCTGGAGTATCATATGTGACATGCAAACAAATTTTCAGTGTGTCTGCCAGTTGGTGGAATTTTCTGGAAGGGCATTTTATTTAGCTCCCCATGCCTGTTAACCATTAATACCTGTATCTATTTTTTCTCTACTTTGGGATGAGAAATGGATGACAGAATAACCTTCATACAAGCAACTGCTATGGGGGCTACACTTTAAGCCCCTACAGATTTCCTATTTTCCTATCTGCATGTCTCAGCAAGCACCACAAGGGGTAGGAGTGAAAGGGGCAACACAGATGATGTAAACCTTTAAGGTAGCCCTGCCTCCCTTATAAGCTGTCGTATTACAGCAGGCCCCTGGTCTCCAGTGGTCATACACATACGAGTTTCTGTCTCTGAGACATGCAACCCTACTTCTGCCCATCAGAAAAAAATGGAGCATGCTATGCCTCAACATTCTTCTCCCTCTCTGAACAGCTTCTCCAGTGCCAGAGCTGCTAACTGAACCTGCACCATAATCAGGCCTCTGTCCATGTACACAGCATAGCATTTATTTAAAGGAAGAGTGTCAAAGATGCAGCTTTCAGAATACTTTTTAATTTTTTGTCAGCAATGCATACCTTAAGTACTATACTGGGGTCCTGCATCACTGAATCTGTACCTTTTTGCTTTTTTTTTTGTGCAATTACGTTGCTTTTGCTTCTGGAGCATCCCGCTCTCAGTCAGGCCAGATAAGACCACCCAAAGTGTTATGTCATTAGCCAAACCCCCTCTCCACCCTCCCTTCTTTAATAATGATCCTACTTGACCTTTCCCCAAATTATTTTCATTCCCTAGGGAAAATAGATGCAATTTGATTTTGGTTCCGATCTAGTTACTCTCTAAAGCTTGTTTGCGGAATTGATTTACTTTGTTCATCTTTTTGAGGTGTGTGTGCATAGACATATTCCAAAAGCCATGCCTATATGTTAAAGCCATATTTTTAAAATGATAAAAAAGAAACAGAAACAGACTATAACACTAACTGCAGTATAAGTTCTGAAACACAGATTGCTTAACAAAATAGAAGTCAACATCAGGGATATACCGCAAAACTGGGGACAATGGAACATTGCCTTTTTATTTATTTCTTGCAGGATTACTTACTGCCATGGGAACTGTTAGGGTGCGAAAGTGCAGTAATACGGCTTCATAAATGAATGAAGATACTGCATTTGCCGTTACGGCTGAAACGCCAATGCGCCTAGTGATTTTACTGTAAAATTGCTTCTTTAGATTAGTAAAAAGCAGCTTTCCACAGTTTTAGACAAAACATTTATTTATTTATTTAGGTATTTTTTTTTTTTATTGGAAAAAGTGTGTTTTTCTTTACAGGGAGCTTAGCTACTTGTCAGAAGAATGCCGCAATAGCAGGGACATTTTTTAATTATTATTTTAATTCACTTAAAGTTAAGGGAGCAACAAGTTTTGCATAAGCATGCATGTCATGAACAATAATGTGTGTTACTGTTGGTTTACTTTTATCCTCACTAATTTTAAATCACAGCTTTTACAAGGGAAGGGGGCAATACAACTTTGGTACTGTACTGTTCTGTACTGCTTGCTTCCCTAAAGTCTCTCAACTTATTTGCTCAAGAATCAGAGGAAAACCTGATGGTGGAAAGACTCAAAATTCAAAACTATTCTAATTCTCTTCAAAAGTTGAACAGCAGTCTTTCCATCAGTGTGCCTGTTCTGAACAAGAAGAAGGAAACTTTAATGTATGGCATTGTCGACTGACTGCAGTCCTTAGTGATTTACTAGCACATGTCTCAACTGTCCTGACATTTGCCTGATATTTTTGGTCTGTTACACATAAAATGTGTGTTTTTTTCTGGAAAATCATTAAGGATTGAAGTCACAAAATAATGACATACATTTGTGTTTCAGACTTCATGTCCTTCAGAAAACATAAGATAATGCAAATCCTGTTATTCTATCATCTTTCTAAGTGTGTAAGAGCAACATTTAAAAAAAGTAATCTCAGTGGTATCCCCGAAGTCTCAAAACAACCCACTAAAATGTAGTGGGACCAAAAACAAAACAGTGTAAGAAACTTCTCTGTGTGGAAGATTTTCAGTCCATATATACATTTCTAGTTAATCACTGTATATTAATCAGATCAGACAATAGTAGTAGAAGTAGCGAACTTAAACTCGTCAAGTCAAAACAAAACAAAACAAAAAATAATAGAAAATATATAACTGTACAGCATTACTAAGTATTCGAACGTAATCCAAGCAAGGCAGGCAGTCTGTTTCCAGTCGAAAATCCTTTATTAACTACACAGACAAGCGATCAAAGTAAAACAAAAATAGAGTAATAATTTCCTCACAAGCTTTCTAAATATATATATATATATATATATATATATATATATTTTTTTATCAGGCATGAGAGTGGTTTATTGTGCTGTAAAACAAAGTGTTATTGGTACACATGTTAAATTCACATCCCTTCCCCCATCAGTGTGACATTCGAGCTGGTCCTGCCCTGCTTAGTAGCTGTCATAATAATATATAACCCTTATGTACTTTAAATAAAATTTATAATGATGTGGTACCTCTTATTTAACCAGATTATTAAGTCTGTGATTTTATCCAAGACATTATACTACATGGCTGGAAATATATCAACCTTAGTTCATTTGGCAATCAAAAAATATATATAAATATATACATATACATTTTGCATGTAAAAATCAGTTTCTATTTTCATAAGCTATTGTTAACAAGATCACGTTAGTTTTTTTGTTTCCATCATCATACATACATTTTTTCTTATTTTTATTTTTTTCTGGTTCTTTTTTCTACTTTATTCAAAATGATGTGTAATAACAATACTAACTAATTATACAATTATATATATTTTCATACATTGTTTTTTAGGGTTCTTGTACACAGACCTGAAGAAGTCTAGAAGGACGAAAGCGATCTTTGTTAACAATAGGTTATGAAAATAGAAATTGATTTTTACATGAAATACTAAAATATAAACTTGTTTGCTAGCAGCAACGTAACCTCTTCATTTGTCACATATCTCTTTAATGTGGAATTATTCGGATAACTTTTATTTTTGTAGAGATTGTGCATATTGATTGATATTGGTAGATAGTGATGACAGAAGCTTGAGTGGCCTTTTATGGTTGAAATGTTCTGAAATGGGCAGTTTTGTCATTATTGGTTCACAAATTTTGTTTCATTGCTTATTAGAAAATTTTCAGAAATAAAAATTTAAACCACACTCTAAGAAGTACTATATTATACAAGAAATTTAATGCAATCAGGAAGGTGAATCATAGAGCAGAACACATGCATGCATGGTCCTAAAATGTGCACAAGGGGCCTATGGTTTGAAAACAGCTCAAAGGTAAACTTTGAAGGTGGGTTTCAATGCCATTTCAATGAAAGTGAGTTTCAGGGGCAGAGAAGTTTACTGTTAATGCTAAGTCTGTTTTCATTGTGAAACTGTATTGTTTTGTTTAGCAAATGTCTATCTGTGTTTGCTATATAAAATTTGAAGTAAAAGTTTTAAATTAAATCCAAATATCTGCAATTACCTTGCCTAGTGGCCCATTTGAACATGATCCAGCTCTGAGTGAAGTACTTCTTAAAGGAAGTATTATGCTGAATAGTTGAACTAATCAATGATGACTCTATAGAAACACTGACTTCTCTAGATCTGGATACTAGTCCTTTTGAAACTGACAATACTAAGTAGGATTTTCTGACTACTGTTATCATATGATGACTGGAAGATAGGGAAGGTTAAGCCCATGATCCAAGGTCCCAAACAACATTATTTTGAAGTGGAGTGTTTATGCTATATGCAAGAGGAGAGGATTGCCCACCAAATGTGACAATATTGCACTTTTTTTTTACATTTAATTTGAGCCCATTTTCACTACACCAGTTATCAGTTATATGTGTGTGTGTGTGTGTGTGTGTGTGTGTGTGTGTGTGTGTGTGTGTGTGTGTGTGTGTGTGTGTGTGTGTGTGTGTGTGTAAGTTCTTGTGGATGGGTTAGAGTATCAGAAGGGGGACTTGACAATAACTCATAGTTTGCAGTAATCTGAAAATTCAATTATCCAGAAGTACTGGTTTCCAGTCTGGAGATCAGAAATGTAAATGCTGAAAAGAGGAGGTCCCAATGCTGTGCCTAGGGGAAATCACTGATTACTTTTTTGCTTTTTGATGTAGCACATGCCACTTGAACTGCATGGATTCTGTATTTTAGCCATTTTGCTATGCATCTTAGATCACAGGAATTTATTTTTAAGGTGTTAAGCTTACTTACAATGCCAACATGGGGTATGGTGTCACTGTCAAACACCTTGACCAAGTCAAGATATACCATATAAACAGCATCACCACTGTCTACAGCCTGTGTTACCCTAGCAAAGAAGTTAACCAAATTCATTATGCAGATATTCTCTTAAACAAAGACAAACTGCTCAAGTCTAGTTTAATGAGATTCTTGATATCATTGTGTACAAGTTCTATTATAATACATTCCATGCTTTGTGGATGAGACTCATTAAGCCAGTGAGTCTATAATTCTGAAGTTGATGAGAGGGACTCCCTCGTAGAGTGGCACAATAACTGTAGTATGCTAAACTTCAGGGACAAAACCTGTAGCTAAACTTAGGTGAAACAGTTTGAGACATGTCTTTGGCAGGGCTTGCTTAGTACTGTTCATTCAGCAACCATGTATACTCAGGCCCCATGGAAGAAGTATTTTTGGACTTTGAAAGCATCTTCAGCACAAGTTCCTCTGTGATAAAAGGTGGTTTAGAGTATTCAGGCATATGTGGACTTTGGAAAGAAATCTCTGAAGAAAAATCAGAAGTAAATGTTTACTATTATACTATTTATTTCTTTTACATTTGTTGACCGGGACTGTCCGACTGAGCTGAAGAGCCTTTTTTCAGAGGAGGCCCGGGGAGAAAAGCTTCAACATATTATACAATTTTCATTATAAATTAGCATTAAGTAGCAATGTTACAGGATTATTACAAGGCATTAAGTAGCAATACAATGTTATACAATGTCAATAATCAGGAGCATAGCAGAACTATTTCAAGATGTATAAAAAGAAATGTCATTAAGATGAGTATAGTTTTTGGGGTAAGTGGTTACAAAAACCCAGTTTTATCATGATGTAGTTGCATGAAGGAAAGACAATTACAATAGAATGTTTCTCTGAGACAATTTGCTTAATAGATTTTAGAAGACAGTAGAAAGAGTAGTCAAGTAAGATTAGAGAGAGCTAGTGAGAAGTTAAGGGCAGAAAGGAGATTAAGGTATGAGAAGTTGGGGATGTTAGGGCAGAAAGCAGATTAAGGTATGAGAAGTAGGAGATGTTTAAGGAAGGAGAGTGCAGTGGCAGGACCAGTGACCTTTAAAGTGCTCTTTGGTGGCTTCTTAAATTGTTTAGGATGTGTAAGGGTCCTGATTTCTAGTGGGAGCCTATTCTAGGCAATAGTGGTGTGACAGATGTACATGTTGCGTCCAAATTTAGACTTGGGTTTGTAGATTTGTAGTAGATCTTGGTTAGAGCTTTGGAGAGGTCTGGAGGGAGATGAGAGGGGATAATGCTGGGCAGTAGGAAGGCTGGTATAGGACAGAATGGATGATCTGAAGTTGAGATAGAAGAAGCTGGTGGGGTAATTCAAGCCAGTTTCGGTGTTTTAGAGATAGACAGTGATGGGATTTGTAGGTTTGTTGGGCAGCAAATCTAGCTACTTTGTTGTAGGTAGATTTGAGTTTGTCTTTATTAAAATGGACATAGAACTTCTTTATGAAGATACCTGCCATGCCATCTTTAGAGCTGATGCTGCCATAAGTGAGTTTTCTTAGTGGGGAGTAAGTGGGACATGGATAGGCCTTACCTGTAAAACATTCAGATGGTAGCAAAAGCCATGGCCAGATCAAGGTAGGCTGTATGAACCCCCTTGCCTTCATCCAAAGCTCGGTGACTGACTCAAAGAAGTCAACTAAGTTGAGCAGGCATGATCTACCCTTCACAAAACCAAACTGTGTGGGATCCAGAGTTTGGAGATTCCCTATATCCTTGTTTATTAGGTTCATGATGATGTGTTCCACAGCTTTGCATATCAGACTCATCAGGCTAATGGGGCGATAGTTCCCAGGATCTGTAGTCGCTCCTCCTTTTTGGAGAGGGATAACTGTAGCAGTGCGTAATTCGGCAGGGACAAAGCCTGAGGTGAGGCTGTGATTGAACAGAGCACACAGGTGAGGTGCCAGTTCACTCTGTAGTTCATGCAGAACACAACCAGGGATACTGTCAGGTCCCATAGAAGTTGTGTTCTTGGTCTTGGACAGTGCTGTTTTAACCTATGCAACAGTAATACTGGGTGCCTGGCAATCTACTGGTATTGTGATTGGTCCTTTGGGGGGGGGGGGGGTAAAGTTGGCACTGAATCTGTCGGCCAGTATACTGGAAATATCTGTTGGCTCAGTATAGGAGGTACCATTGTGCAGTAGCTCAGAGCAAATCTGGGTATTGCTGTGGAGATTCTTTACATAACTATAGAAGGCCTTGTGGTTGTCTTTACTATCTGCTGCAATTCTGTTTTCATACCTAGCTTTAGAGGATTTGATGAGGGATCTCAACTTTTTGTTGAGGCAGATAAGGGAGTTTTTCCAGTCTTGGAACTTCAGCTTATTCCGCATCAGTTTCCTCCTTCTGCTGTAGAGTTTGTTTATGGCAGGGGACCACCAGATTGGCTTCCTTTTTTTTGGACGAGAGTTTCTTGGTTCTATTGGGTATGGCAAGATTCATGCATTTGTGTACATGTTCGTACAGTGCATTGGTGTGTGACTCTGCAGTCACGCAAATATTCTCCATTTCCATGGGTGCCATGAAGTTAGCCACCTCTGTTTTTATGATCCCAAAGTTAGCGCTGGAGAAGTTTTTCATGATGGTTACCTTTGCTTGGGGGGTGGGAGGGATGTGGATTTCCTCCATGTCTCTTTTCATGTAGTCCAGGGAGGTACGTTACAGGGTACTACATTAATCGCAAAGTAGAGATTTTAGACATTTGATATGCTGGGGTGTAGTTGGGAATGTTACTTTTTGGAGGCAATGCATTTCTGCTACTGTCTAGAGATTTCAGCTGACTTGAGAACTCACACCTCACTCAGTGTAAGGACTAATAAGCAGTTAGAGAATATTTTTTAAATAATTATCACTGTTATTATTTTAGAATGTAACTCTTTGTGGCTGGTAACAGTGGGATTAGAACTGTACTCAGAATTTGTAAAAGAGGGACTTATGAGTTTGTGTCCTGTTGTGATAAGTGTTACAGGTTAATAGCTATGTTATATTGCTTTGGTAGTATATAGGTTTTGTAGAAGTCATTTGAAGAAATAATCATCTTTGTAGAAGATAGACATGAATATATCACACAGCTGGGTATTACAGATATGTTAATTTTTGTGTGGAAAATTCAGACTTAAATTGACTGAAAACAATTCTAAGCTTGTTTCCCCCCTTTCCTGTAATGAGTCTAGTCCAGATACAGATTTGCTGTATCCAGGACTGTTTGTAAGCTCCTGAGCCCCCAAGCCTTTCTGGCTGGAGTGAAGCCTTCTAGCACATCAGTGAGAGTGGTAAGCACTAGGTAACCTATCTACTACATAAGGAGTGGTTTCTGGCTCAGAAACTGTAGTTATTGGCCGTTTGGGCAGTTTTTCCATCCCTCTCAACTTTCTGATTTAAAAGCCTGCATTTGCACTTGTTTCTCCCCTTTCCTGTAACTATAGTCCAGATACAGATTTACTATATCCAGGACTGTTTGTAAGCTCCTGAGCCTCCCCAATCCTTTCTGTGTTGGAGGGAAGCCTTCTAGCCTATCAGTGAGAGTGGTAAGCGCTAGGTATTATATATACCAACAGTGCTTTCACACCACAGTGGAGAAAGAACGAATTTCCCAAACCCCTATGTTCCACGTCCTCCCTAAGAAAAATCCAGTACAGTTCAGTCATCTGATTTTTGATTAGCTGTACTACATTTTTCCCTTTTGGGCATAAAGTACAGTTGTGTACACTTACCATAAATGTAGATGTTTGAGTGTATTCACTGTTGCAGTCATTACATTTGGGTTATCTGCCTGCAGGTAGCCCTCAGCCGGCCTGAATATCAAAGTCTTGGATCCCTGCGTCAAATGCGGTCTCTTCTTCCATGATGTCATGTCGTCAGGGATATAAAACATGAAGCCGAAGCCATTACATCAGTTTTTCTTGCCCCAGACGTCAGGTGCCCCCATAATGGGAAGCACTTATATGTTAGGTTACACCTCCAATAAAAAGCAAATACACCAGAAAGTAGAAATGCACTAAACAAGAATAAAAGTATAGCCAAAAGAAGTCAGGGGGCTGGAGGGAGGGTAACCAAGACTGCAACAGTGAATACACTCAGACATCTACATTTATGGTAAGTGTACACAACTGTACTATGTTCTTCGTGTTTCACTGTTGCAGTCATTACATTTTGGTTGATTCCCAAAGCTAAGGAAGGGAGGAGGAAGTTAGAGAGCATTAGGACCAGCTATTAAGCCCTGCAAGACTGCAGTGGCAAAACCAGCTCTGGATTTAGAAAAAATAGGCATGTGGCAATGCTTGGTGAAGGTATGTACAGAGCTCCAGGTAGCAGCTTTTAGGATGTCCCTGGTAGGGACACCTCTGAGAAAGGCTGTAGAGGTAGATGCAGCCCTGATGGAATGTGATCTTATTCCTTGTGGGGTAGGTTTTCCATGGTGCTTATAGCAGAAATTAATACAATGGGCTATCCACTTAGAAATGGTTTGCTTTGAAATGGCCTTCCTCTCTGCCCCTGCAGCAAAGCCAACTAGCAGCTCTTCAGATTTTCTGAGAGGCTTAGTCCTGTCCAAATAAAATCTAAGTTGTCTGTGCACGTCCAAAGAGTGCAGTATTCGTTCCCCTTTGTTTTGTGGATTTGGGAAAAAAGTAGGCAAATGAATGGACTGATTGAGGGCCACACTAGACACCACCTTGGGCATAAATGAAGGATTGGTCCTCAGGGACACCTTGTCTGCATGGAAGATGATGAAGGGCTCCACTGCCATGAGGGCGTGTAATTCAGACACTCTTCTTCCTGAAGTTATGGCTAGAAGGAAAGCTGTTTTCCAAGAAAGGAATTTCAACTCTGCAGTTGCAGCTGGCTCAAAAGGAGGTAGAGTGAGCTTTTCCAGTACAAAGTTGAGGTCCCAGGCAGGAGTAGGGGCTCTCCTGGGTGGTCTTAAATTTTTGGCCCCTCTAAGGAATTGCTTTAGCAGGGGGTGAGAGAAGAAGGGTGGCTCGGTATTACAGTGTGCTGAAATGACAGAGGCATGAATTTTAATTGACGAGAAGGAAAGGCCCTTGAGCAGCATCTCTGTTAAGTACTGAAGAATATGCGGTAAGCTGGGCACCGTTGTGCCCATCCCCTGATTTTGTACAGTATCTTTTCCACTTTTCAGCATAGGATTTTCTAGTACTAGGCCTCCTTGCCTCCAGAATGACATCTAGCACCTGCTTACTGAGGGATGCTATTGGAGAGCTGAAGTAATTAGCCAGACTGCAAGGTCCAAGGTTTGGAGCTGAGGGTGCAGAATCTGGCCCTACTTTTGAGACAGCAGGGAAGGGGTCGGAGGCAGGTGCCATGGTTCCAGCAGTGACATACTGCGCAGGAGGGGGTACCAGTGCTGGCATGGCCAGTCTGGTGCAATCAGTATTGTCCTTGGTTTGTCCTGATTGATCTTTAGCAGAACTTTCGAGAGGAGAGGCAGAGGGGGAAAGGCATAAACTGAGAGGTTTTCCCAGGTGAAGGACAGGGCATTCACTTTCCAAGTTGGCTGTGGGGAGTCCTTGTGCAGAATTTGTCCAATTGGTAGTTCAGAGAGGAGGCAAACAGGTCTTTCTCTGGATTCCCCCGTTTGTTTCCCAAAAGGTTGAATATTCTTGGTTCCAGTTTCCACTTGTGTGGGTCCATGAGATTTCTGCTTAGGTTGTCTGCCAGTGAATTTAGCTTGCCTGGCAGGAATTGAGCTTGCAGGTGCACTTGGTAGCCTAAGGCATGTTCCACAGAGCCATGGCTAGTCTGCAGAGAGGGTACATATGGGTTCCCCCCATGCTTGTTTATGTACCACATAACTGTGGTGTTGTCTGTCTTTACCAATAATTGTCCTGGAAGAATGTGGTCCTTGAAGGCTGTCAGGGAATTTTTTACAGCTAACATTTCTTTTTGATTCATATGCAGGTGCATCTGACTTGGGTTCCATTTGCCCTGAATGCATTGCCCTGCCAAGTGAGCCCCCCCATGCATAGTCTGATGCGTCTGTTGTTAGGGTTTGGGCAGCAGGGGGTAGAGTGAATGGAAGCCCCTTGTTGTGGTGGCAGGCCTCTGCCCACCAAAGGAACTCTGTCTTTATACAAGGAATGATAGTAATCATTGATTCCAGTTCCTGAGAATGTTGACACCATAGGCTTTTTAGATACCATTGTAGTTTCCTCATATGCAGCCTTGCATATGGAATTAGTAGAATGCAAGAGGCCATGAACCCCAGGGCTTGCAGGATTTTCCTTGCAGATAGCTGGTTCTTTGTGGCCAGTAATTTGAAGTAGGCTGTCAAAAAAACTTATTTCTCTGGCGTGAGGTAAGACATCTCGGAAGTTGTGTTCAAGCTTGCTCCCAGGAATACAATTTGCTGGCAGGGTATTAGATGAGATTTATTTTCGTTTATAGTTTACCCCAGAGATGTTAGAAGTTTCTTTACAAATGCCAGATGTTTTAGTAGCATGTCCTGGCTTTCTGCCTGAATTAGACAATCGTCCAGATATGGCTATATTTGAATATTTATTTGCCTGCAAAATGCAATTACTGGAGCCAGACACTTTGTGAATACCCTGGGCACAGTAGATAAGCCAAAGGGAAGTGCAAAGAACTGATAGTGCATGGAGCCTGCTCTGAAGCGTATGTATTTCCTGCAAGATTCCCTTATTGGAATGTGCAGGTAAGCTTCCTTTAAGTCTAAGGTTGCCAACCAGGCATCTTTGCCTAGCATAGGAAGCAGCTGCTAAAGTGTTAGCATTTTGAGTTTTGGGATTACCAAAAAGGTGTTTAGAGTAGAGAGGTCCAGGATAGGACGCCAGCAGCTGTCTTTTCTGGGTACCAGGAAAAGTCTTGAGTAAAAGCCTTGTCCCCTTTCTTCTGCTGGGCCAGGTTGAATAGCCCTGATACTTAGAAGAGAGATAATCTGCTGTTGGGCCTCTGCCCACTGGTTTGGGGGGTAGGTCTGGCCAACCGTTTGGGGTTGGTAAGGTGTGGAAGTGGAATCTGTGTCCTTGGAAAACAATATTTAAAACTCATTTGTCCTGGGTAATGAGTTTCCATTTTTTTGCATGCAGTGCAATCTTTCCTCCTAAGGGAGCAGGTAACTGAGCAGGGCTTCGAGGGTTTAAGGTTAAGTCTTTGTGACATTTTTCCATAGTGGGGTGTCTTACTACTTCCAGCTTTGGAAGTGGGAGCCCCCCACTGCTTAGGCCTGTGAGTACCTTGAGACTGTAGCCTAGGTGGTCTGCTGCTCCTGCGTTTGGACTGAGAAGGCCTGGAAGAGACAGGAAAGGACCAATTCCTAGAAGGCCAATGCCTACTAAATCTGGGAGGCTGTACTTGCAGGAAATCTTTTACAGTTTTGCATAGATATAGCTTTTTCCTCCATCTTTTTAAGAACTTCTTCTGCTTTGTTGCCAAACAGGCGGTCTTAGTTTAAGGGAGCATCCAGTAATTTAGCTTTAACATGAGCTGGTAAATTTTGCTCCTTAAGCCAAGCATGCCTTCTAACAACAGACCCAGTGACAGCAGTCCTGCAAGATGCTTCTAAAGAGTCAAAATCACATTGCAAAGTATGTTTATCAACTTGTTCAGCAGAATGCATTAAATCCTGTAATTCTTTATGTTCAGTACAGTCAGAAATCAACATCATTTTCTGTTTAAGTAGTCTCATAATATGTTGCTGATAGTTTAACATATGAAACTGGCAGTTTCAGGCCCTAGTGGCCAAAGTAGCAGAAGTGTATACCTTCTTACCCCATCTGTCAAAGGCCCTGGAATCCCTATCAGAGGGGGTAAGGTTTTTGGCTGTAGTAGCCTTAATGCCTTTAGGTCCTTGGGAAATGGTCTCAGGGTCCGCAGTAGGATTCTTGAAGAGGAACTTGTGAGAGTCAGGTTTCCTGGGAGCTGGAGGCAAAGTGTCTGGGGCCAGGCTAGATTCCAAGAAAGCATCATCTACAATGTCCAGGATAGGAGGGATAGCTAAAGGCCTGTGTTGGGGGAGGAGTAAGAATTCCCTAAGCCTCCTTTTGGAGTCAGAATAATCCTGGCTTTTCCAGCAGAAATGCTCCCTAAGACTGTGCAAGGTTTCACCAAAAGAAAAATCTTCTGGGAAGGAGGCAGAGGGAATGGAATCCTCTGCATAAGAATCCTCATAGGTAGATAAAGTACAGTTGTGTACCTACCATAAATGTAGATGTTCGAGTGTATTCACTGTTGCAATCATTACTCTTGGGTTATCCTACTGGCAGGCTACCCACAGTCGGCCTGAATTCCAAAGTCCTGGTCTGGCGTCGGTTGCTGTCGCCTCTTCCCTGACGTCAGTGCGCCAGGGGTATAAAAGATGCAGCCGACGCCATTTTCTTCAGTTTTTCTTGCCCCAGATGTCAGGTGCCCCTAAAAGGGTAGGCTAAATAAATTATGCCAATAAACATGCACACACTAAAGTAAACATTTCCTTCATCTACAAGCAAATACACCACATAGGTTGCATAGAATGGAGAAGTACAGATAAGACCCAGCAAAAGAAAGGGGGATGGTGGGAGGGTAACGTGGACTGCAACAGTGAATACACTCAAACATCTACATTTATGGTAGGTACACAACTGTACTATGTTCATCGTGTTTCACTGTTGCAGTCATTACTCTTGGGTTGAATCCCAAAGCTGAGGATGGGTGGCTGGGCTAAATAGGATTAGGAGAGGCTATGAGACCCTGCAGAACTGCAGTGGCAAAGCCTGCTCTGGATTTAGAGTAGAGAGGTAAGTGGTAGTGCTTTGTAAAAGTGTGCACTGAACTCCGAGTTGCAGCTTCTAAGATGTCTTTGGTTGGTACTCCTCTGAGAAAGGCTGCTAAAGTGGCTGCTGCTCTGGTTGAATGTGGCCTAATGCCCTTAGGCACTGATTTGCCATGCTGTGAGTAGCAGAAACGAATGCAATGGCCTATCCATTTTGAAATAAGTCTGTTTTGAGATAGCGTTTCCTTGTGATCCTGCTGCATATGCCACTTAAAAGTTGCTCAGTCTTTCTGAAAGCTTTAGTTCTGTCCAAGTAGAAGCGTAGCTGTCTGTGTATGTCCAAAGAATGCAGAAGTCTCTCACCCTTGTTCTGTGGGTTTGGATAAAAAGTAGGCAGGTGAATGGTTTGGTTAAGGGCCTCAATGGACAGCACCTTAGGCATAAATGTCGGGTTCATCCTCAGAGAAACCCTGTCTGGATGGAAAATGATAAAAGGTTCTACAGCCATGAGTGCCTCTAACTCCAAGACTCGTCTTGCAGAGGTTATTGCTAGGAGCAGAGCTGTTTTCCAGGATAAGAATTTTATATCAGCTGTTGAGGCTGGCTCAAAAGGAGGCAGTGTGAGTTTTTCCAAGACATAATTGAGGTCCCATGCAGGTATTGGTGCTCTCCTTGGAGGTCTAATGTTTTTGGTCCCTCTGAGGTACTACCTTATTAAAGGATGAGAAAAAATAGGTGGTTCCATATTGTAATGGGCTGAAACGGCAGAGGCATGAATCTTAACTGATGGAAAGGATAGGCCTTTGTCCAGCATCTCAGTTAAGTATTGTAAAATCTGAGGAATATTTGGTTCAAGTGTGTCAATTCCTTGTGCCTGGTTCCAAGCACAGAATCTCTTCCATTTTTCTGTATAAGATTTTCTGGTACTGGGCTTCCTGGCCTCTAAAATAACATCCATCACAGCTTTGGAGAGAGGAGTGTTCTGGATGGCTACAATATCCACCATGCTGCCAGATGTAAGGTCCTGAGTTGGCTGTGCAGGATCTGATTGTTTTGTTGGGTCAGTAAGTGAGAAATCTGAGGCAATGTCCAGGCTGGACCTTGAGACAAGTTCTTTAGGATTGGGTACCAGTGCTGACGTGGCCAGTCTTGGGCAATCAGTATCATTTTTGGCTTCTCTTGTCTGACCTTTAGGAGTACCTTGGGGAAGCGAGGCAGTGGAGGAAAGGCATATACTGTTAGGTTTTTCCAGCTGAAGGATAAGGCATCCACTTTCCATGCTTGCTTATGATAAGTCCTTGTGCAGAATCTCTGTAGTTGGCAGTTGTGAGGGGAGGCAAATAGATCTATGTCTGGGCATCCCCACTTCCTTGTTATCATGCTGAAGACTTGTGGATCCAGTTTCCACTCGTGGGGATCCAGGAGGTTTCAGCTTAGTTCGTCTACCAGAGTATTTATTTTTCCTGGCAGGAATTGTGCTTGCAGGTGAACTTGATAAGTCAATGCTGTGTCCCACAAAGTCATGGCTTGTCTGCAGAAGGGGTAGGAATGTGTGCCTCCCTGCTTGTTTATGTACCACATGACTGTAGTATTGTCCATCTTTATCAGTAGTTGTCCTGGATGAAGTAGATCCTTGAAGGCTGTCAGGGCATTCTGAAATGCTAGCATCTCTTTTTGATTGATATGAAGATGTATCTGGCTTGCGGGCCATGTGCCCTGAATACATTTTCCTGCCATGTGGGCCCCCCAGGCATAATCTGATGCATCCGTTGTTAGTGTCTGCCTGGCAGTGGGTAAAGTGAATGGCTGTCCCTTGTTGTGATGACAGGCCTGTGCTCACCATCGAAACTCCTGTTGCAGGCAGGGAATGAAGGCAATTAATGTTTCCAGGCTGTGGCAATGTTGAGTCCAAACACTTTTTAGATACCATTGTAGTTTCCTCATATGCAGTCTGGCATATAGAATTAGTAGAATGCAGGATGCCATGAAGCTCAAAGCCTGCAGAATTTTTCTTGCAGATAACTGGGTCTTTGTTGCCAACATTTTGAAGTAAGAAGTCAGTTGCCTTTGTTTGTCTGGCGTGGGAATATTATCTCTTGAGAGAGTACTAGTTTTAATTTATTTTTGTTTACTGTGTACCCTAGGCAAATTAGTAATCTTTTTACAAACGCCAGATGCTTTAGTAGAATGTCCTTGTTCTTTGCTTGAATAAGGCAGTCGACCAAGTAATGATATATTTGAATTCCTCTTTGTCTGCAAAAAGCAATTACTGGTGCCAGGCATTTTGTGAAGACCCTGGGCGCAGTAGATAAGCCAAATGGCAGTGCAGAGAATTGGTAGTGCATTGAGACAGCTATGACTCTGAGGTATCTTCTGCAAGATTGTCTGATTGGGACATGCAGGTATGCCTCTTTTAGGTCCAAAGTTACAAGCCAAGCCTTCTTGCCCAGCATGGGCAGTAGTTGCTGCAGAGTCAACATTTTGAATTTTGGAATGTCCAGAAATGTGTTTAGAATAGACAGGTCCAGTATTGGTCTCCAGGTTTTGTCCTTTCTGGGTACGAAGAAAAGTCTTGAGTAAAATCCTTGTCCCTGTTCTTGCTGTGGTACTCGCTGAATGGCCCTCATGTCCATGAGGGATGAAACTTGCCTTTGAGCCTCTGCCCATTGATTGTGTGGCAGGTCTGGCATAACATTTGCCCTTGGCAAGGTGTGAAAGTGGAACCTGTAGCCCTGAGACACTATGTTCAGGACCCATTTGTACTGGGTGATCATGTGCCAATTTTGTGAAAAAAGTGCTAGTTTTCCCCTTAAGGGGGCTGCCAAAAGATAAATAATGCTTGATTCTGGCAGAGGAAAGTCATTAGGACTGTTTCCTGTATGGCTGTGATTTGTCTTCTCCGCTTTTGAAGGTAGAAGCACCCCATTGTTTAGGCCTGTATGAGCCTTGGGGCTGGGATCTGCCTCTGGGGCATCCGTATCTGCCTCTTTGTGGCCTGTCTGACACTGGAAAGGACGAATTCTTTGTAGGCCAGTTCCTGCTAAATCTGGGTGGCTGCACCTGTAAGAAATCCTTAATTGTTTGCATAGATTTCGCTTTGTCCTCCATTTTCTTCAACACCTCTTCTGCTTTAACACCAAAGTATTATGCTGTAATGGAGCATCTAATAATTTTGCTTTAACATGATCAGGCAGATTCTGTTCCTTTAACCAAGCATGTTGCCTAATGACAGAACCCATAACAGCGGCCCTGCAAGAAGCCTCCAGAGAATCAAAAGCACATTGCAAAATATGCTTTCCCACTTATTCAGTTGCATGCAATAAATCCTGCATTTCCTTGTTTTCTGCACATTCAGAATTTGTTAACATTTTATATTTAAGCATTGACAATAAGTATTGCTGATATTTAAGCATATGAAATTGACAATTTAAAGCCCTCACAGCCAAGGTAGCAGAAGTGTAAACCTTTTTCCCCCATCTGTCCAGTACCCTTGAATCCCTATCAGAGGGGATAGGGCTTTTTGCTGTGGAAGCCTTGACCCCTCTGGGACCCTGAGAAATAGTTTCTGGTCTGCAGCAGGGTTTTTATAAAGAGATTTATGTGAATCTGGAACCCTGTAGTATCTGTCTGGCTTAACAGGTGCAGGGACAGGCCGGACCCTGAAAATACATCAACTACAATGTCTAAAACAGGAGGGATAGCAAGAGGCCTGTGCTGAGGTAGTAAAAGAAAATCTCTAAGCCTTTTCTTAGATTCTGAGTAGTCTTGGGTCTCCCAGTGGAAGTGCTCCCTCATGGTATGCAGGGTTTCCCCAAAAGAATAATCCTCAGGCGGGTAGGCTGAAGGAATAGATTCTTCAGCATTGGAATCCTCATAGGGAGGGTGAGAGTATTCTTAATCAGAAGAGGAGTCAGAGGAAATGGAAACCTGATATGAAGATTCATATTCTGTCTCTTGCCTAGGCCTCTTCTCAGGAGGGGAATGGGAACCCCTGATCAAAGTAATTAGGTCTTCGGCCATTTTGAGCATCTGTTTTTTAGGCATGGAGGCCTGTCCATGGGCTTGCTAAACTTGTTTCTTTGTCTTTAGTGGTGCTTTAGTCTTTGCCTTTGAAGCTGTAGTCGGTTTTATATATAACTGTGTAGGCCTGAAAACACCCTCAGAAGCCGATGCCTGCTGAGCGGCTCCGGACCCATCTGAGGGAATATTTTCCAAGTGTCCAATACCTTGAGTTTCCAGAGGCCTAGTCTGCTCCACGTGGGAGTCGGAAGCGGCCTGCGGCTCTGATGTAGTGGGCGTCAGGGGCTGCGAAAGCGCCTCACTGAGAACCGGCGACTGGCTTAGAAGAAGCCTCGTCATCAGTTTTGGACCTCGGATGCTTGTCCTTTTCCTTTTCCTTGCGTTTCTAGTGAAATGCGGGAGTCGGATGGCTATCCGACAACATCGTGTAATTAAATTTTCGACCAAAGTAATGAAATGCAAAATCGTACCGACGCTTAATAGTGAGTTGGTTAAATCTAGCACAAAATCTGCAATTAGCAATGTCGTGATCAGGGCCTAGGCAAGGAATACAATAAGAATGGAAGTCCTTATGAGGTATTTGCTTCCCACAAGAAATACAATTATTAACTTTTTCTTACATTGGTCTGGAGCAAGAAAAAAAGTTTCCCCAACGGGGTACTTAGCTTTAAATGAAGACTTTGGATCTGAAATTCAAACAAGAAAATCTCAGGAGTCGGCCGACCGGCACTTGCAAACTGCTTCTGCTTCGGGCACCGTGCGACAAGAAAGACTGAAGAAAATGTCGTCGGCTGCATCTTTTATACCCCTGGCACACTGACGTCAGGGAAGAGGCAACAGCAACCGACACCGGACCAGGACTTTGGAATTCAGGCCGACTGCGGGTAGCCTGCCAGCAGGATAACCCAAGAGTAATGACTGCAACAGTGAAACACGATGAACATGGGCAAATCCTGGTAATCAGAAGAAACAGAAATTTCAGAATCCTGATCAGAAGAATCAGAAGGAAAATCAGTTCTAGGTCTCTTAGAAGGTGAAAGCTGACTTCCCCTAATTAAAGTAATAAGGTCTTCAGCCATTCTAATCACTTGTTTCTTAGGCATATGGACCTGACTATGCGGTTTGGACGTGGGTTTTCTAGGTGTTGGTCGAGTTTTAGGCCTTGAAGAAGAAGATGGCGTCGGTTTGAAATGCAAGTTAGTAGGCCTGAATACACCCTCAGAAGCCGGTGCCTGCACAGCGGCTTTGGACCTATCCAAGGTAGAGACATCCGCAGGTTCCATAGTCGAAGAAGCATCTTGCAGCATACTGGACTTTGAATGGGTCTCAGTAGAGGCCTGCGAATCTGAAGTAGCAGGTATCAGGGGCTGCAAAAGCCCCTCACTGAGTACCGGTGAACCGGCGACTAGCTTAAAGGAAGCGTTGTCAGCAGCTTTGGACCTATGCGGCCTGTCTCTGTCTTTATCTTTACGTTTTTTCAGATTGTCGGTAGCCGGATGGCTTACCGAAGCCATTTCTGGATAGTTAAACAGAGTACCGAAATAATTTGCTGCAAAAATAAACCGATGACGAATAGTTCGAGGGTTGAATAAGGCACAAAACCGACAGCGAAGGACGTCGTGGTCTGGGTCTAAGCAAGGAATGCAGTACAAATGAAAATCTTTATGAGGTATTTGCTTTCCACAGGTAATGCAATTGTTAACTTTTACTGACATCGGTTTAGAGCAAGAAAAAGGTTCCCCAACGGGGTACTTAGCTTTTTGGAAGACTTCGGTTCTGAAACTCGAAAACGAAAATTTCAGGAGTCGGCTGACCGGCACTTGCAAACTGCTTCTGCTACGGGCACCGCACGTCAAGAAAGACTGATGTAATGGCGTCGGCTGCATGTTTTATACCCCTGACAACCTGACGTCATGGAAGAAGAGACAGCACCCGACGCAGGGATCCAAGACTTTGATATTCAGGCCGGCTGAGGGCTGCTTGCAGGCAGATAACCCAAATGTAATGAATGCAAAAGTGAAACACGAAGAACATCAACTTGATGCTAAAGGAGAGTACCCTGTGTACATAATATACAATGGATGTATATTAACTTTTGAGTGGAGCGGGCATGTTTATTGTGACAGAGTGGCTAAAGACTTATCTATGGTTCTTTTCTCAAAGACCCAGAATCATAGACAATTTTCACATATTATTCTAATTCACTTAAAAAGTTAGTGCAACAACAGGTTTCTATAAGCATTCATTTTCTAAACAAGAAATATGAAACTTTGCTGTTGAACATTATTGACTGAACGTAACCCTTGTTGATTTATGAGGAAATCAATTTTTGCAATGGATATTAGCCTTATAAGCTCATTATCATGTCTCTGAATCGAACATAAGAGATGTCAGGCCTGACCATGGTATTAGCAAAGGCACCGCATTACATACACACATCCATTCAGACCCCCACACACATGCCTGCATGCACACAGACATACTTTGTCATGTCAATCCATCAGCAAGCCCCTATCACAATCATGGAAATACCTTCTTATACACCTCTCCCACACAAAGGATCATAGGAACAGGGATCATAAGAAGTTACTAGGTTATTGGCCCTGAGGCCCTTACAAGCCTAGCCAAGAATTTAGCCCATGTCGTAACAAGTCAGCACCCAATGCTACTGTCCAGCAGGGACACAGGTGGAATCCCAGGGGTGTATTTTCTGTTCCCCATCCAGTTATCCAGGTTGCGCTTAAAAAGGGTTAATGAGGCACTCTGCTTGACGTGGAGAGGGAGTCTATTCCACAAAGTGGGAGTCTCTGGGACACAAATCTGTCCTGCCAACAAGTTCTATTGATGCCACAGACCAGGTTGAGGTCACACACATGCACATTCATGCCTCTGCAGACACACAGCCGCATATCCACTCATATACACATACTAACAACCCCTCACACCCGACTGCACTGTGAGTACTCCCATAGGAGTGGACAGCTGACCATGTTTTCACATCGGTTATTTTTTCCACTTGGAGCAGCATTTTACTCTGCTAAGCATATATAGTTGTGTGTGTATGTATGTATGTATATGTATATGTGTATATATATATATATATATATATATATATATATATATATATAAATATATATATATATATATATATATATATATATATAGATAGATATCTTGTGTACGTATGTTTATATATATATATATATATATGTGTGTGTGTGTGTGTGTGTGTATACAGAAGTATGTATGTATGTATATATATATATATATATATATATATATATATATATATATATATATATATATATATACAGATAGATAGATAGATAGAGATCCATATATATCTATATATATCAGTTGATAAAGTCTTCAGAAACTTAAAGTCCAAATGGTTGAGACCATATGATCAAGTTTTCAGAAACTCAAAGCTTTTGAAAGGAGGTCACAGTACAGCGAGGATCAAGAAATGTACCCTTTTTTTCATTGCAGTGTGATCTTAGAGTTCATAGAATCATAGGAGATTACTAGGCTATCAACCCGGAGGCCATTTTAAGCCTATCCATTTCAACACAATGTAATACCATAGAAGTACTAGTCAATACCCAAGACTGCATTTAGTAATGACTGCCCATGTCCAGGAGGGTTGTGGGCACTATCTCTGGTAAGAATGTTTGGTGCCCCATCCACTCATCCAGATTCCTCTTTGCTCTGTTTCACATAAATTGGTAGCCCGTTTCAAATATATGGCAGTTGCTGGGAGATGCATCTGTCCCTCCAGCATGTCCTATTTAAGTCACAAGCTATATTTAAGTCCCTGGAATGGGTAGCTCTAGACCCTTTTGATTTATGGATATGCAATAATTTCATTAGGTTTCGGTTTTCGGTTGCTCTGTAGGCCGGGCATAAGTCTCCCCTAAGAAGTCTATATGATACGGAGTACAGTAACAGGGACTTTAGTCAGTCCATGTAAGGCACATGCTGGAGGCCCTTAATCTTCTTTGTTACAAACCTCTGAGGTCTCTCTAATAGGTTCATAGGTTCATAGGTAGATACTAGGCTATCTGCCTTAGGGCATTTATAAGCCTAGCCAGAGTGTATTTGGCTTCCGCCTCCCTATTAGATTAGCCTACTGTGCATCTGTAAAGTAGGTCACAGAAGGTACCCTTTTAAAATTAGTTTACTGTGCCTCTGTCTAGCAGGGACACAGAAGAGATCCTAGGGGTGAATTTGCGATTTTCCATCCACGCATCCAGATTTCGCTTGAAGAGGGTCAGCGAGGGGCTATGTCTAACATGAATTGGGATTCTATTCCAGAGTGAGGGGAGCCTCTGGGAAATGAATCTGTCCCTCCAGCATGTCCTATTTATTTTTCTGCTGAGGTTTAGGTCCCTGGAGCATGTAGCTCTAAGGGACTTGGATTTTTTGAGGTGGAGCATGTCCATTAATTCTGGGTTTGACATGGCTTTGTATGTCAGGCATAGATCGCCTCTGTGTAGGCGGTAAGCAACTGAGTAGAGCTGGAGTTTCTTTAGTCGAGCTGCACAGGACATCTGTTTGTAGCCCATGATCCTCTTGGTGAGGTACTTTTGGGGTCTCTCCAGTTGCTGCAGGTGTCGGGTAAGGTACATCCCAAAAGGGGCATTGTATTCAATTATGGGCCTGATGAGTGACGAGTAGAGGGGCACAATGACCTCTCTTGTTTTTTTTGGGCAGGCGGACCTAAGGACGGGTCCCCCCTCCCCACGAAGGCGCGGAGCCCGTCCCCCCGCCTGCGACAAAAGCTTGGCTCGAGGGCTGACTTTCAACAGATCGCAGCTTTTTACTGCTCTGCTACGTACGAAACCCTGACCCAGACTCAGGTCGTCTACGAATGATTTAGCACCCAGTTCCCCACGAACGTGCGGTGCACTGCTGGAGAGAGGCGGCCCCCTTCCGTCCGCGCTGTTGATGTAGGTGCTTAGTACAGTACATACCGAATGGGCATTATACTCAGTTATGGGCTGGATAAGTGCCAAGTATCGGGGGGGTTATAATTCCTTTTGCCCTTGAGACGATCCCTTTACTAATCAAGTGAGCTACATGGAAAGCTTTCCTTACAACAGTAGACATGTGGTGGTCAAAGTTAAGGTCACAGTCAACCTGTGATCCCAGGTCCCTTACCACTTCATGGGTATTAAGGTATTGTTATTGATTTGATAGTGTGAAGGGACATTGTGTGTGCTTAAGGGAATGACGATACATTTCTTTGCAATCAGTTTGAGACCATGACTAATACACCAGTCTCTGGTGCAGGGGGCGTGCAGATTTTTTTTTTTTTTTTTTTGTGATGTTCAAAATAATATTAGAGATTAAGAAGAATGTTCCCAATTTTGCAGTCATAGGAATATTTTGTCAGTGTTGTCAACACTGTTGACATCCAAGAAAAAGATGCAAAAAAGTTCTGGTCTCAGAACAGAATCTTGGGGGACTCCACTTGTGATTGGTTGCAGTGACAATAGGAATCCAGCTATTCTTTCCACCTGGCGGGGTGGGCGGTCGGGACCCTCTCACCCGGGTGGGTCGGGACCCTCTCACCCGGCTGGGGCACGCCCTCCCCTGCCACTTTTCACCTCTCTCCCCTCTTCCGGACTTCCATCCTGGAGGGGGCTGTGGTCCCGACTCCCCTCACCCAGGCAGGAGCTCTCCCAGCCCAGCCGAATTCAGCCCCTCTCTCCCTTCTGGACTTCCATCCCGGAGGGGACCGTGGTCCCCCCGCACTCAGGCGGGAGCTTTCCCAGCCCGGCCGATTTCAGCCCCTCTCTCCCTTTGGGACTTCCATCCTGGAGGGGGCTGTGGTCCGGACCCCCCCTCACACAGGCGGGAGCTCTCCCAGCCTGGCCGATTTCAGCCCCTCTCTCCCTTCCGGACTTCCGTCCCGGAGGGGGCCGAGGTCCGGGCACTCCTCACCCAGGTGGGAGGTCTCCAAGCCTGGCTGACTTCAGCCCCTCTGTCCCTTCCAGACTTACGTGGGGAGGGACCCTTCCGGGCTTCCACTTCTACCAGGGCGGGAGAGCTCTTCTCCTGGGTTAGATATCTCCTGGAAGCTGCCAAATTGTTCCATGTCCCCCGTGCTCTCTGAGCCTCTCAGGGAGATCTCCCTCCCATCCTCCCCGGCATTGTGGAACTCTGCTGGGCCGCGAGGCCTCAGACGGTCTCTCATCCGGACTTCAGCGACACCGTTTCTGACGGGCTTCCTGGCTCAGGGCGGCGAGGGACTCGTCTCCGCCATCCGCGTCTCTCCCTGGGGGGATGAGGGAGCCATGGTGGGCTCCCTCGACTCCCTGGCCTCACCCTCTGCAGGGGACGGACATCCATTGGGGTGATGGAAAGCATGACGACTCTCAGACAGGCGCAGCCCCGGGAGTAACCCGGGGCTGCAAAGTGCATTCAAAGTGTCGATGATCAATGTGTCCTGCAATTCACATCAGTTCTCGCACCTAGCTGCATTCTTCATCGACCCACAAGCCGAGGCCAGAGTCATACCGGTTTCTCATCTGCCGGGGCACCACTGCCCACGCGGCATCACACCTCGAGACGAGCATGCCAGGTTTCACAGGTATTGTCGCAGGCACCCGGCCTCCGGGTCTTTGAACTGACAACCCGGTCGGAGCGGGGCGTCCTACACAGTTACCTGTGACTGACATCGAGGGGAGAGGACTCCGGTGTGTGCCACCCCCAGGGACGGCCCCGCACGGTTGGAGGGGAGGCCGCCACCCCCATGCCGGGATGGTGCCCTCTCCCTCCTCCTGCCGCGCGGGGAGCCAGCAGTCTCCGGGGCGTGCGGCGGACCGCACTGCTAGGCTGGGCCGGGAGCGCCCACGCCTCCCACCGTGCGGACGAACCCCCTCCCTCCCACTGCCGGGAGTCGAGGGGGGACAGATGCCACCCCTTGCCCTTGCGCCAATCTCTCCTCTCCCCCCTCCCTCCCTCTCTTCCCCTGGGAGCCGCGGGCTCGGTCCCGCCAGCCTCCACCGGGGAGAGCGGAGAGATGGGAGTCGGAGAGGGGCGTGGAGGGAGAGGTGCAGAGGGTCAGGGTGGCGGAGCGAGGCGAGGCCCTGGTACCCAGGGACAGCGCCGTCCCGGGACCCTCCACGTTAATGATCCTTCCGCAGGTTCACCTACGGAAACCTTATTACGACTTTTACTTCCTCTACATAGTCAAGTTTGATCGTCTTCTCGGTGCATGGCCAGGGCCATGACAGACTCCAGCGGGGCCGATCCGAGGACCTCACTAAACCATCCAATCGGTAGTAGCGATGGGCGGTGTGTACAAAGGGCAGGGACTTAATCAACGTGAGCTTATGACCCGCACTTACTGGGAATTCCTCGTTCGCGGGGAATAATTGCAATCTCCAGTCCCTATTACAAATGGGGTTCAGCAGATTACCCAGACCTGTCGGCCAAGGGTAGACACACACTGATCCATTCAGTGTAGCACGTGTGCAGCCCTGGACATCTAAGGGCATCACAGACCTGTTATTGCTCAATCTCGTGTGACTGAAAGCCACTTGTCCCTCTAAGAAGTTGGAGACGACCGCACGGGGCCACATAACCTTTGCCAGAAGTCTGAAGCCCAAGGGAGATAGATGTAGGCCATCTCTGGCAAAGCATCATGGTTTGTTGATCATGTCTTCCCAAGTTGTCAGGTCCTGGATCCCCTTGGAATGATACCAGAAATTATGTCAGTTGTTAGTCATTTTCTGTTTGTACTGAGGCATCATTCTGGGTGATGGTAGAATGCTGCTTAAGGCTAGGGACATACCTGCCTGGGACACACATTCAGTGAGCTTGAGCATGTCTCTCTTCATATAGTCCAGGGATGTACATCTCAAATCATTCACTCCAACATGGACTATGACACAGTCATAAAAGTACCTGTTGTTGAGAGTCTTGAATGCATGTGTGATACAGTGGATTCTGGCACCTGACAAACATCTAACCATAACCTTCTCCTTATCCAGCCTGGTGAGGGGCACATCTGTGTGTCACACAACGGAGTCTCCAATGACTAATACGTTGGGTTTATGTTTAGGCCTTAGTGGCTGTGAGACACAGGTGTGCAACCAGTGCAACAGGGGAGCAACGAGTTTATTTTGACAGGGAGGATTAGTGTTACATATTATGGTATATCAAGAGACATCTTGTATACTGTTATATACTGCACGTCCTTATTATTTTTATGTTTGAAGTGGAAATGGTATGTGTTTTTGCTCCCACATTGAGATATAAGTTTAGTTCTCCTGTTTACTTTGAGTTGGGTTTTCATTTGGGTAGTTATGTGCTATATTATATTATATTATATTATATTATATTATATTATATTATATTATATTATATTATATTATATTAAAGTACAGTGTAGTATAGTATTGCATATTAGTGGGGTGTAGGCAGAGGCAACATTTGTACAGACAAGGTCAAGCATGACATTTGTTTACTGACACTGGATTACTGGGAAAGTCTAACTGGGTATGTGCCCATTTTCATTAGAGGCTGAGGGAGAAATGTTCCACAGTATTACAAAAACATTTCTGAGAACAATAATTTTACAAGCTTCAAAAATAAAACAAAAACATCTATGATTTAAATAATTATACCAAATTAAGCATAATGTGGCTACATTAGTTAAAAACTGATACAACTGTATGTTTTGTTGATTCATTTGTTTGTGTTTGTTGATCAAGACAGTCTGACTGGGCAAGGCCCATTTTTAGTGAAGACCTGGGGAGAAAAGTTCCACTACAGTACATTTATATTAACAAGTGAATATTTCAGACAGTTTTCAGAAATAAAACAGTTACATTTCTAATGAGACAGCAAATATAATTAAAAGACAGTTATATACAGTGAAATACTTATATCACCGATTATAAGTCTATACAGTTGTTCCAGCTAAAAAAATCTTGCCTGCAGAAGTAAATTGACTGATACAGCAGAAACACTGTTGTAAAGATGTTCAGTAGTCTTTCCTTTCAGTAACAATAACTGAATTATTAGACAAATTTTAGACAGTTTTTAGAAGGTAAAGGCAAGCCACTATAACACATACATGAACTGCAATATGAACTGAGGGAAAAAAGTTATTAAATATCTAGATAAAGTTAGGAAGTGAGTGGCAAGGGGGAGTAAGGAGCTGTAAGGTATAAATCAAAACTTGTTAATATTTAGGAATATTGTTATCCTGGGGCTGAGCAAGAACAGAGACAGGGTTTGGCTAAGAACTATTTCAGAATGATTTTAAAGGACTGCAGGGAGGGTATAGGAAAGGAGTTCCACACCTTAGCAACATGGTATTAATATAGACCACACCAAGCAGATTTGATGGTTTGTGAACAGAGAGAAGTTTTTCATCTCTGGATCATAATGACGGAGTCCAAAGACAGTTGTGTATAATGGTATTTATTGCCAGACAAGCAGATGTGTGCTGGAAAATTTTACAAGTGGGAATAAGCTTTGTATGTGTTAGTTGATGGGATAGTTCTAACCAATTTAGGCTTCAATCTTATATAGTATTGAGGTCTGAAAGGGGTATTTGCTGTAAATTTAGCCACTTGGTTATAGCATTACTCAAATTTTGCTTTTTGTGCTGCCTGGATACTAGTAAGAATGAGAGCACCATAAAGTAGTGAGGGGAGGAGGTAAGTAGTGAGTGGCAAGGGTAGTTTTAGTTATGTTTGTGAGAAAGGTTTTGCATCTTTAAAGCATTCAAAGTATTTGCTGATTTTTTATGCAGTTTTGTATATGTAGATCATCATCTTCTTTCGGCTGTTCCCATTAGGGGTCACCACAGCAGATCACCTGTTTTCATTTCTTCCTGTCCACTGCATCTTGCTCTGTCACACCAACCCCCTGCATGTCCTCTCTCACCACATCCATAAACCTTATCCTAGGCCTTCCTCTTTTCCTGTTACCTGGTAGCTTCATCCTTAGCATCTTTTTCCCAATATACTGAGCATCCCTCCTCAGCACAAGTCCAAACCAACGTAATCGTGCCTCTCTGGCTTTGTCTCCAAACCTTCCAACCTGGGCTGACCCTCTAATATACTTATTCCTAATCCTGTCCACGCTCGTCACACCCAGTGCAAATCATAACATCTTTAATTCTGCCACATCCAGCTCAAATTCCTGCCTTTTTGTCAATGCCACTGTCTCCAACCCATATAAAATAGCTGGTCTCGCTACCCTCTTGTAGACCTTCCCTTTCACTCTTACAGGTACTCGTCTGTCACAAATCACTCCTGACACTCTTCTCCACCCACTCCATCCTGCCTGTACTCTCTGCCTCACCTCTCTTCCACACTCACCGTTACTCTGAACTATTGACCCCAAGTATTTAAACTCATCCACCATCGCCACCACCTCTACTCCTTACATCCTCACCATTCCTTTATCCTCCCTCTCATTCACACACATATATTCTGTCTTAGTCCTGCTGACCTTCATTCTTCTCTCTAGAGCATATGTCCATATCTCCAGGGTCTCCTCCACCTGTTCCCTACTCTCACTAAAGATCACAGTATCATCTGCAAACATCATAGTCCACGGGGACTCCTGTCTGATCTTGTCTGTCAACCTGTCCATCACCATTGCAAATAAGAAAGGGCTCAGAGCTGATCCTTGATGTAACCCCACCTCCACCTTAAACGCATCCGTCACTCCTACCGCAGACCTCACCGCTGTCACACTACCCTCGTACATATCCTGTACCACTCTTACATACTTTTCTGACACTCCTGACTTCCTCATACAAGTCTACAAAAACACAATGCAACTCCTTCCGACATTCTCTGAACTTCTCCATCAACACTCTCAGAGCAAACATCGCATCTGTAGTGCTCTTTCCTGGCATGAAACCATACTGCTGATCACTAATCATCACCTCCCTTCTTAACCTAGCTTCCACTACTCTTTCCCATAACATCATGCTGTGACTGATCAATTTAATCCATCTGTAGATACTACAGCTCTGCACATTACCCTTATTCTTAAAAATCGGTACCAAAACACTTTTTCTCCATTCCTCAGGCATCCTCTCACTTTCCAAGATTTCATTAAAGAATCTGGTTAAAAACTCCACTGCCATTTCACCTAAATACCTCCATGCTTCCACAGGTATGTCCATCTGGGCCAACAGCCTTTCCATTCTTCATTCTCTTCATAGCTATCCTTACTTCCTCCTTGCTAATCCATTGTACTTCATGATTTACTATCCCTACATCATCCAACCTTCTCTCCCTCTCATTCTCTTCATTCATCAACCCCTCAAAGTACTCTTTCCATCTCCTCAACATACTCTCCTCACTTGTGAGTATATTTCCCTCATTATCCTTTATCACCTTTACCTGCTGCAGATCTTTCCTAGCTCGGTCCCTCTGTCTAGCCAATCGGTACAGGTCCTTTTCTCCCTCCTTAGTGTCCAACCTTTCATACAACTCTTCATATGCCTTATCCTTACCTTCGCCACCTCTCTCTTTGCCATGCACCTCATCTCCTTATACTCCTGTCTACTTTCTTCATCTCTCTGACAATTCCACTTCTTCTTTGCCAACCTCTTTCTCTGTATACTCTCCTGTACTTCCTCATTCCACCACCATGTCTCCTTGTCATCCTTCCTCTGTCCAGATGTGATACCAAGCACCTTTCTAGCCGTCTCCCTTACTAGCTCTGCTGTAGTTACCCAGCTATTTGGTAACTCTTCACTGCCACCCAGTGCCTGCCTTAACTCATCTTTGAACTCCACCTCACAATTACCCTTTTTCAATTTCCACCACCTGATCCTTGGTGCTGCCCTCACACTCCTCCTCCTCTTCTTGATAACCGTCATCCTACAAACCACTATCCTATGCTGCCTAATGACACTTTCTCCGGTCACCACTTTACAGTCTCCAGTCTCTTTCAAACTGGCCCTCCTACATAAGATACAATCCACCTGTGTGCATCTTCCTCCACTCTTGTATGTCACCCTGTGCTCCTCCCTCTTGTTAAAATACATATTCACCACAGCCATGTCCATCCTTTTCGCAAAATCCACTACCATCTGACCTTCTGCATTCCTTTGTTTAACACCATACCTACCCATCACTTCCTCATCCCCTCTGTTCCCTTCACCAACATGCCCATTGAAATCTGCTCCAATCACCACTCTCTCACCCTTGGGTACAGTCATCACCACTTCATCCAATTCACTCCAAAATTTTTCTTTCTCATCCATTGCACACCCAACATGTGGAGCATACGCACTAACAACATTCATCATTACACCATCAATTTCCAGCTTCATACACATCACTCTATCCGACACTCTTTTCACCTCCAAAACACTCTCAGCATACTGTTCCTTCAGAATAACTCCTATGCCATTTCTCCTCCCATCCACACCATGATAAAACAATTTGAACCCACCTCCGATACACCTAGCCTTACTCCTCTTCCATCTGGTCTCTTGCACACACAATATACCAACCTTCCTTCTGTCCATCATATCAGCTAGCTCTCTCCCTATACCAGTCATACTGCCAACATTCAAAGTTCCGACCCTCACTACCACAGTCCTAGCCTTTCTCCTCTCCTCCTGCCTTCAGCCATGTCTTCCGCCTCTTCTCCTCCTTCGGTCAACAATAGCCCAATTTCCGCCAGCCCCCTGTAGGCTAACAGTACTGGTGGCGGTCGTTGTTAACCTGGGCCTCGACCGATCCGGTATAAAAAATTTTCTTGGTGACTGCATGAAATGTTTTGGCGAAGTTTTATGCCGGATGCCCTTCCTGATGCAACCCTCCCCATTTATCCGGGCTTGGGACCGGCACAAAGAAATGCACTGGCTTGTGCATCCCCAGTGGCTGGGTTAGTTTTGTATATGTAGATCAAATGCAAAATTACAGGTTCATAGGTAAGTACTAGGATATCTGCCCTTGCAAGCCACTTTAATTCTAGCCAACTTCCCCTTTTACATTATTAACAACCTATCCCATTTGGTTATTGATTGGCCTTACCTGTCCCATGGTTGGTAGTTATATATTACCCCTAATGAGAATAACTGGGATCATACCATAGACAATTTGAAGGGACCTATGCATAAGATAAAGCATTTAAGTGCTGCATTGTCCATTATTAGTACGAGGGCAGTCCTAGGTTAAATTTTCTGTTTCCCATTCATACATCTAAGCTGAACTTGAAAATGTGGACAGGGATGAACTTTGTTTTATGTGAATGGGGAGTCTGTTCCATAGCAGTGGTATCCTCCATGAAATATGAAGTTTAGATCCCTAGACTGAGTATTTCTGAGGCCATCTGACTTACTAATGTGGAGTAAATCCATCAATGATGGGTTGCAGGATGCCTTCTATATCTCACACAGGTCACGCCTTAGCAGTCTGTAGTATACCAATTATGGTGGCAGGGGTTCAGTCGGTCCATATAGGGCATGTTGTTTATGCCTTGTATCCTTTTCTGTAATTATCTCTGTGAGATTCCCAGTTGCTACATCAAAGGGAGTATTATATGCAATGACTGGCCCACTGAGGTCAGAGGAAAGGGGATCAATGACATCACTAGACCGAGACATAATCCCTTTGCTTATAATCTGTGCAATATAGAAGACCTTTCTTATAACAATAGACAAATGTTGGTCAAAAGTTAGGTCACTGTCCACATACGTTCCCAAATATTAAGCAACTGGGTTGAGTCTTAGGGGTGTATTGTCAATGTAGTAGTTCCATTGGGTAGATACTTCCCAAAAGATACAGTCATGCATTTTTCGGCATTTCGTTTCAGACCATGATTTTGACACCAGTTACTTATTTGAGGCAAACCTTTGGGGATTCAATGACTGCTCCTAGCTTGCAGTCATTTGCAAAATTAGTCATTACCATCACCTTTTATCATTATTAGTATTACTATCATTATTATTATTAATCAGCATTAGTTTTTACGATCCCATAGTCTTCATTATTATTTGCTATTAGAAGTGAATTCAGATGTTGTATTATTAGGTGACAGTTTTTTAAATTTTGTTTTTCATGTCAGAGAGATCTGGGGATGGGGGTTGTAGTTTATTTTTTGGAGGGAGTAGCATGAGTTGTGAGTTACAAAGCCATGTTTCAATGGCTGTTACAGTTTCCTGAGTAATTTTCTGGAGATGTGCCAGGATATCTGATGTGCATATGAGTGTGGAGTCATCAGTGTATTGTATTTGGGAGGGCTGTTGTGTGGATGTGTGGAGGGTGTTGGTGAGAATGTTAAAGAGGAGGAGACCAAGGACAGAGCCTTGTGGTATACAGGTGCTGGCTGGGAGGTATGACGAGAGGGTGGAGTGCCATTTTACTGACCGATACTTATTGGTTAAGTATTGTTAAGTACTGTTAGCCAACAGGGTGCTGGCGGAAATTGGGCTACTGTTGGCCGAAGGAGAAGAGGAGGGCGAAGGCGTGCCCAAAGGCAGGAAGATAGGAGGAAGGTTAGGAGTGTAGCAGTGAGGGTAGGAACTTTGAATGTTGGCAGTATGACTGGTATAGGAAGAGAGCTAGCTGATATGATGGAGAGAAGGAAGGTTGATATATTGTGTGTGCAAGAGACCAGATGGAAGGGAAGTAAGGCCAGGTGTTTAGGAAACGGGTTCAAATTGTTTTATCATGGTGTGGATGGCAGGAGAAATGGGGTAGGGGTTATACTAAAGGAACAATATGCCAAGAGTGTTTTAGACGTGAAGAGAGTGTCTGACCGAGTGATGTTTATGAAGCTCGAAATTGATGGTGTAATGATGAATGTCGTTAGTGCATATGCTCCTCAAGTTGGGTGTGCGATGGAAGAGAAAGAGAAATTTTGGAGTGAGTTAGATGAAGTTGTGGTGAGTGTACCCAAGGGTGAGAGACTAGTGATTGGAGCGGACTTTAATGGGCATGTTGGTGAAGTGAACAGAGGGATGAGGAAGTGATGGGTAGGTATGGTGTTAAGGAGAGGAATGCAGAAGGTCAGATGATTGTGGATTTTGCGAAAAGGATGGACATGGCTGTGATGAATACGTATTTTAAGAAGAGGGTGGAGCATAGGGTGACGTACAAGAGTGGAGGAAGATGCTCACAAGTTGATTATATACTATGTAGGAGGGCCAGTCTTAAGGAGATTGGAGACTGTAAAGTGGTGGCAGGTGAAAGTGTAGTTAAGCAGCATAGATTAGTGGTATGTAGAATGACGTTGGTGATCAAGAAGAGGAGGAGGAATGTGAAAGCTGTGCCAAGGATTAAATGGTGGAAGTTAAAAAAGGGTGATTGTGAAGTGGAGTTTAGGGAAGAGTTAAGACAGGCACTGGGAGGCAGTGGAGAGTTACCGAATAGCTGGGTAACTACAGCAGAACTAGTAAGGGTGACTGCTAGAAAGGTGCTTGGTGTGACATCTGGACAGAGGAAGGAGGACAAGGAGACCTGGTGGTGGAATGAGGAAGTACAGGAGAGTATACAGAGGAAGAGGCTGGCGAAGAAGAAGTGGGATTGTCAAAGA
Source organism: Protopterus annectens (assembly GCF_019279795.1). Lineage (NCBI taxonomy): Eukaryota > Metazoa > Chordata > Ceratodontiformes > Protopteridae > Protopterus > Protopterus annectens. Next base: position 1,326,629,043 of record NC_056732.1, read on the forward strand.
GATGAAGAAAGTAGACATGAGTATAAGGAGATGAGGCATGGCAAAGAGAGAGGTGGCAAAAGCTAAGGATAGGGCATATGGAGAGTTGTACGAGAGATTGGACACTAAAGAGGGAGAAAAGGACCTGTACCGATTAGCTAGACAGAGGGACAGAGCTGGGAAAGATGTGCAGCATGTAAGGGTGATAAAGGATAGTGAGGGAAAGGTACTCACAAGAGAGGAGAGTGTGTTGAGTAGATGGAAAGAGTATTTTGAGAGGCTGATGAATGAAGAGAATGAGAGAGAGAGAAGGTTGGATGATGTGGGGATAGTGAATCAGGAAGTGAAACAGATTAGCAAGGAGGAAGTAAGGGCAGCTATGAAGAGGATGAAGAATGGAAAGGCTGTTGGCCCAGATGACATACCAATGGAAGCATGGAGGTGCTTAGGAGAAATGGCAGTGGAATTTCTAACTAGATTGTTTAATGAAATTTTGGAAAGTCAGAGGATGCCTGAGGAGTGGAGAAAAAGTGTTTCGGTACCTATCTTTAAGAATAAGGGTGATGTGCAGAGCTGCAGTAACTACAGAGGGATAAAACTGATTAGTCACAGCTTGAAGTTATGGGAAAGAGTAGTGGAAGCAAGGTTAAGAAGGGAGGTGATGATTAGTGATCAGCAGTATGGTTTCATGCCAGGAAAGAGCACTACAGATGCAATGTTTGCTCTGAGAGTGTTGATGGAGAAATACAGAGAAGGTCAGAAGGAGTTGCATTGCGTCTTTGTAGACTTGGAGAAAGCATATGACAGGGTGCCTAGAGAAGAGTTGTGGTATTGTATGAGGAAGTCGGGAGTGGCAGAGAAGTGCGTAAGAGTGGTACAGGATATGTACGAGGGTAGTGTGACAGTGGTGAGGACTGCAGTGGGAGTGACAGATCCGTTTAAGGTGGAGGTGGGATTACATCAAGGATCAGCTCTGAGTCCTTTCTTATTTGCAGTGGTGATGGACAGGTTGACAGATGAGATCAGACAGGAGGCCCGTGGACTATGATGTTTGCAGATGACATTGTGATCTGTAGTGAGAGTAGGAATCAGGTTGAGGAGACTCTGGAGAGGTGGAGATATGCTCTAGAGAGCAGAGGAATGAGGGTCAGCAGGGCTAAGACAGAATATATGTGTGTAAATGAGAGGGAGGGTAGAGGAATGGTGAGGATGCAGGGAGTAGAGTTGGTAAAGGTGGACGAGTTTAAGTACTTGGGATCAACAGTTCAGAGTAATGGTGAATGTGGAAGAGAGGTGAAGAAGAGAGTACAGGCAGGGTGGAATGGGTGGAGAAGAGTGTCAGGAGTGATTTGTGACAGACGGGTATCCGTAAGAGTGAAAGGGAAGGTCTACAAGAGTGTAGTGAGACCAGCTATGTTATATGGGTTGGAGACAGTGGCATTGACAAAAGGCAGGAGTCAGAGCTGGATGTGGCAGAGTTAAAGATGTTAAGATTTGCAATCGGTGTGACTAGGATGGATAGGATTAGGAATCGGTATATTAGAGGGTCAGCTCATGTTGGACAGTTTGGAGACAAAGCAAGAGAGACGAGATTGCGTTGGTTTGGACATGTGCTGAGGAGGGATGATGGGTATATTGGGAAAAAGATGCTAAGGATGGAGCTGCCAGGTAAGAGGAATAGAGGAAGGCCTAAGATAAGGTTTATGGACGTGGTGAGAGAGGACATGCAGGCGGTTGGTGTGACAAAGCAAGATGCAGAGGATAGGAAGAAATGGAAAGAGATGATCCGCTGTGGCGACCCCTAACGGGAAAAGCCGAAAGAGAATGATGACTTATTGGTTAAGTAGCTTTTGAACCATAGAAGGGTGGGCTGTGATACACCTAATGTAGTCATTCTGAAGTAGAAGTTTGCTGCAACAAACTGTGTTGAAAACTTTAGACAAGTATAGACACAAGGGGGAGACTAGTATGTTGTTATATGTAGCTTTATTGGCAGTATCTATAAGGGTTAGTAGTGCAGTGTTAGTACTATGGGAGGTATGGAAACCTTGTTGTGACATGCTGAAGGTGCTCGTGCCAGGAATGGCTGTAGATGGCAATATCATCTAGGTAAGCAAGGACAAAATCTCCTGCTAGGATACAGTCTTCCAGCCTCTGGAAAGTTGCTGGGGCATTTTTCATCCCAAAGGACATATTCATCAACTCATACAAGCCAAAAGGAGTCAAAAAAGCTGACCTCTCTCTAGCATTGCGAGTCAAGGGCACCTGCCAGTGACCGTTGGTAAGGTCAATAGTGGTTAGCTACTTAGCCCCACCCAGCTGCTCTAGGGCTTCATCTGTCCTAGGCATGGGGTAAGCATCTGACTCTGTGTGACTATTTAATTTCCTGTAGTCCATACAGAACCTGGTGCTGCCATCCTTCTTCGGTACCAGCACCACTGGGGAGGCCCAGGGACTGCTAGCCTCCTGGATTACCCCTAGTTCCAACATTTCCTGTATCTCTTCTCCCAGAGTCTGTTTGACTCTCTCAGGCACCCTAGAAGGGGCCTGCTTAATAGGCCTTTGGGGTCCTGTATCCACATGGTGCTGCACTAGGTGGGTACACCCTTGTTTCCCACTCAGCACGTCCTCAGACTCCTGTAACACTGCTCGGATTTCTCAGACCTGGGTAGGGGATAACTGCTGAGACATTGCTACCCCTTCCACTGAGGTATCAGTTCGAGCCTCACTGAGATCAGTCACCAGATCCCCCTCAGACTCCTCCTGCCATCCACTGCAAATACTCAGCACAAGGGCCTCCCTATCATGGTAAGGTTTCATCATGTTAACATGATGCAATTTGTGCCCCTGCCACCTGCCTTGCAGTTCTACCATGTAGTTAACATCACTGACCTTCCTTACCACCTTGTAGGGTCCCTCCCAAGCTGCCTGCAGCTTCTTGTGTCTGACAGGAATGAGAACCATTACCTTCTGCCCTACAGCATACTCTAGCTTGAGCATTCCTTTCATACCAGACCTTTTTCTGCTGTCGGGCTTCTGCCAGGTTCTCCTGGGCCAAGCCCATGAGTTCCCTCAGCCTTGTCCTGAGGTTTAGGACATATGCCACAACAGACTCCTTGTGGGATTCACACTCACCCTCCCACTCATCTCGCATCAAATCTAGAGGTCCCCTCATCCTATGCCCGTACAGCAACTCAAAGGGTGAAAAGTCTGTTGATTCCTGGGGAACCTCTCTGTAAGCAAACAAATGGGGCAAATATTTGTCCCAGTCCCTCTTAAACTGGTCTGCAAATGCCTGTAGCATGGACTTCAATGTAGAGTTTAACCTCTCAACAAGACCTTTAGTCTGGGGATGGTAGGTGGTGGTCTTTAGATTCTTCACCCCACAGTACATCCACAGACAAGCCAGCAGGTCTGACATGAAATTGACACCTCTGTCAGTCAGTATTTCTTTTGGGAAACCTACCCTACTGAAAATCTCTAACAAAGCATTTGCCACTTTTTCTGCCTCAATGGAGGACAGAGCCACTGCCTCAGGGTATCTGGTAGCATAATCTACTAGCACTATGATATACTTTTTCCACGTGGAACCTGGGGTACTCAGAGGCCCCACAGACTCCATAGCTACCCTCTGAAATGGATCCTCAATCACAGCCAAAGGCGTCAAAGGAGCTTTCACCTTGTCTCCTGCCTTGCCTACCTTTTGGAAAGTACAGTTTTGTACCTACCATAAATGTAGATGTTCGAGTGTTCACCCTGCTGCAGTCATCACACTTCGGTTATCCTGTCGTCAGGCGGTCCCGCAGTCGGCCGGAATTCCAAAGTCTTGGTCCGGCATCGGTTGCTGTCGCCTCTTCCCTGACGTCAGTGCGCCAGGGGTATATATATTGCAACCAACGCCATTTTCTTCAGTTTTTCTTGCCCCAGATGTCAGGTGCCTCCAGAAAAGGTGGTCAGAAATTAGTACCAAATGGAGTAACCTCTGCACAAACACAAAATCCCTTCAGCTATAAGCAAAAACATCAGTAAGGTATTGGAGAGATTTAGTCAGTAGATCAGAGGGGATGGAGGGAGGGTAACCTGGACTGCAGCAGGGTGAACACTCGAACATCTACATTTATGGTAGGTACAAAAAGTACAGTTTTGTACCTACCATAAATGTAGATGTCCGATAGGTATGCATCTGCAGTCATAACATATGGGTTGTCCTGCCTCAGGCAGCCCTTCGGTCGGCCGGATTCCAAAGTCTGGGTCTGGCCTCGGCTGATGTCGCACTTTCCCCGACGTCAGAGCTTCTGGGGTATAAAGGCATCAGCCAACACCATTTTCCTCAGTGTTTCTTGCCCCAGATGCCAGCTGCCCTCTAGGAAGGCTAAATTTGGATAAATGTTGAATGTTCCAAACAGTAGCAAAATATATATATATATATATATATACATATACAAACAAACAAATACACCATAATAGATTACCCCAGCTAGCTGAAAGTGGGGTAAGCACCCTAGGAATACCACAGAGGGGAAGGAGAGTGGGTAATCCTGACTGCAGATGCAAACCTATCGGACATCTACATTTATGGTAGGTACAAAACTGTACTATGTCCTTCAAGGATGCATCTGCAGTCATAACATATGGGTAGAATACCATAGCCAAACTGGGGGAGGAGGTACTAAGATAAGGATGGTGTAGTTAAGATCCCCTGTAAAACTGCAGTTGCAAAGCCTGCTCAGGATCTGGAGTATAAAGGTAGATTGTAATGCTTGGCAAATGTATGCACGGAGCTCCAAGTAGCAGCTTCTAAAACGTCCTTGGTAGCCACCCCTCGTAGGAAAGCTGTAGTGGTGGCTGTGGCCCTTGTGGAATGAGGCCTGATATTTTCAGGAGCTGTCTTTCCATGAAAAGAGTAGCAAAAGCAAATGCAATTTCCTATCCATTTTGAAATTGTCTGTTTGGAAATTGCTTTTCCTTGCACGCCGGTTGCATATGCTACAAAAAGTTGGTCAGTTTTTCTGCTGGTTTTAGTTCTGTCCAGATAGTAGTGTAGTTGTCTGTGTACATCCAAGGTGTGCAAAAGTTTTTCTCCTTTGTTCTGTGGGTTAGGGAAGAACGTAGGAAAATGAATAGCTTGGTTCAAGGATACCCTGAATACCACCTCTGGCATGAAAGTAGGATTGGTTCTCAGAGACACTCTATCCTGGTGAAAAATAAGGAAAGGCTGCACTGCCATTAATGCCTGTAACTCGGATACTCTTCTTGCTGAAGTGATTGCCAGAAGGAAAGCAGTTTTCCAAGATAAAAACTGTAAGTCTGCTGATGCTACTGGTTCAAAAGGAGGTAGTGTCAATTTTTCCAGCACAAAATTGAGATCCCATGTAGGCAGAGGGGGTCTCCTTGGAGGTTTAACATTTTTGATCCCTCTCAAAAATTGTCTGAGAAGAGGGTGAGAGAAGATAGGAGGATCCATATTGTATTCTGCTGAAATTGCTGAAGCATGAATCTTAATGGAAGAGTAGGACAGGCCATTGTGGAACAATTCTGCTAAGTATTCTAGGATGTGTGCTAGGTTTGCCACTGTGACATCTGTGCCCTTTGATGTGCTCCAAATGAGGAATCTCTTCCATTTAGCTGAGTATGTCTTCCTTGTGGAGGGTCTGCGAGCCTCCAGGATAATGTCCTTGACCCTCTGAGATAAGACAGTTTGGTTTGGTTTTAAGCAATTTTCCAGGCAGTTAGTTGCAGTGTTTTCAAGTTTGGATGCAGGGTCTTGAAATTGTTCTGCTAGAAGAAGAGGCCATAGGGGTAGAGGCCATGAGTTCGCCTGAGACATGCTTCTCAGTAGCGGATACCAGTGCTGTCTTGGCCAGTCCAGAGCTATTAGTATCACCTTTGGCTGTTCCTCCCTGATCTTCAGTAGAACCTTGTACATCAATGGGAGAGGTGGAAATGCATACACTGTTAGGGCATTCCAGCTGAAAGAGAGAGAGTCCACCCTCCAGGCTTGTGGGTGGTATGTCCTTGAGCAGAATTTCTTCAGTTGGTGGTTGAGTGGGGAGGCGAACAGATCTATCTCTGGCATTCCCCATTTCTTTGTTATGAGTTTGAAGATGCCTGGATGCAGCATCCATTCGTGAGCATCCATGGTAGTTCTGCTTAAGCTGTCTGCTAGTGAATTCTCTTTTCCTGGTATGAATTTGGTCTGCAGCTGGATATTGAGATTCAGGCCTAGGTTCCACAGATCCATTGCCATCCGGCATAGAGGGTAGGAATGCGTGCCTCCCTGTTTGTTTATGTACCACATGACTGTGGTGTTGTCTGTCCTTATCAGCAGATGTCCTTGCTGGAGGAATGGTTTGAATGCCTCGATTGCATGCTTCACTGCCAGCATCTCCTTTTGGTTTATGTGCAAGTTTAGCTGGCCTTGAGACCATAGGCCTTGGATACATTTGTCCTCCATGTGTGCTCCCCATCCTAGGTCTGAGGCGTCCGTGGTGATAGTCTGCCTTGGTTTTGGTTTGTAGAAAGGCAACCCTCTGTTGGACTGGCAGGCCTGAGCCCACCACAGGAATTCCTTTTGAAGGCATGGAATGATTGGTATCATGGTTTCTAGACTGTGCCTGTGTTGAGACCATACATTCCTTAGGTACCATTGTAATTTCCTCATATGCAGCCTGGCATGCGGGATCAAGATTATGCAGGATGCCATGTATCCCAGGGCCTGCAGGACTTTCCTTGCAGTAAGCTGAGCTTGTCTTGTCAAAGTCATGAAGTAATCTGGAAGTTGTTTTTGTTTTTCTTCTGTGAGAAAAGCCATCTGAGTTATTGTGTCCAGATCCGCACCCAAAAAGGTTATCCTTTGGGATGGCATTAGTCTTGACTTGGATGTTGACTGTGTATCCCAAGGCTTGTAGCAGGTGTATGACATAGGCCAAATCCTTTATCAATTTTGTCTTGTTGTCCGCTTGTATTAGGCAGTCGTCCAGGTATGGGTAGATTTGAATTCCCTGAAGTCTGCAATGTGCAATTACTGATGCCAGGCATTTTGTGAATACTCTGGGCACAGTAGATAAGCCAAAGGGTAATGCTAAGAATTGATAATGCTCTGATCCTGCAAGAAATCTGAGGTGTCTTCTGCAATCTGGTCGGATAGGGACGTGCAGGTATGCCTCCTTGAGATCTAGAGTCACCAGCCAAGACTCCTTGCCCAACATGGGAAGAAGTTGCTGTAGGGTCAGCATTTTGAATTTTGGCACAATGAGATATGTGTTCAGTGCGGACAAGTTGAGAATAGGCCTCCATTGGTTTTCTTTTCTTGGTACAAGGAATAGTCTGGAGTAAAATCCTTGGCCTTGTTCCATAGATAGTACCCTTTCTATCGCTTTCATCTGAAGTAAATTGTTGATTTGTCTTAAAGCCTCTGGCTTCTGGTTTGGTGGAAGGTTTGGCATTCCGCTCTTTTGGTAAAGTGTGGAAGTGAAACCTGTATCCTTTGTCTATTGTTTGCAATGTCCATGTGTCCTTTGTAATGCAATGCCAGTTTTTTGAGAATAAAGCCAGCTTTCCGCCCAAGGGAGCTTCCAGTTGTTCCCTGGTAGGCGGAATCAGAGTCAAGTCATTGTGTCTGTCCTGTGGTAGTGGTTGTAGTTGCAGCTGTGGCACTACTCCTCTGGTTGGCAGGCTGCCACTGACGGCCCCTGTAGGCACCCTTTGATTGACCTCTGCCTCTAGGGCGTCTGTTCCTGCCCCTCTGTGCTCTGGAGGTGTCTGGAAAGGACCAATTCTTTGAATGCCAGTTTCTGCTGAACCTCGGAGGTTGGACCTGCAGAAATTCCTTTACTGTTTGCACAGATTTTGCTTTTTCTTCCACTTTCTTTAGAATCTCCTGTGCAGGGGAGCCAAATAAACTTTGTTTCTCCATTGGAGCATCTAGGAGTTTAGCCTTGACATGGTCTGGCAAGGATTGCTCTTTTAGCCAGGCATGCCTACGAATTACTGCCCCAGTCATAGCTGATCTAAATGAAGCCTCCAGTGCATCACAGCCACATTTTAAGAAATGATTATTGACCTGCTGAGAGTTGTGTACCAAATCCTGAAGGGATTTACGGTCTAAAGGTTCAGGAGAAGAAAGCTTTTTATTCAGCTGATCTAACAAATATTCTTGGTACTGTATCATATGGAATTGACAGTTTAATGCCCTGGCAGAAAGAGTAGCAGATGTATAAACCTTTTTACCCCATCTCTAATGCTCTAGACTCTCTTTCAGAGGGTAGGGATTTTTGGCAGTGGCAGCTGCAACACCTTTTGGGCCCTGAGAAATAGTTTCTGGGTCTGCAGCATGGGCTTTATACAGGTGGAAGTGAGAATCCGGGACCCTGTAATATCTGTCAGGTTTGGCAGGGGCTGGGGGAAGAGAATCAGGGGCAGAACTGACATCATTATACACATCATCAATTACAGTTAGCACTGGTGGTATGGCTAAGGGCCTATGCTGGGGCAAATGTAAAAATGTCCTTAATCTTTTTCTAGAATCAGAAAAATCCTGACCCTGCCATTGAAAGTGTTCCCTCATTGAGTGCAAAGTCTCCCCAAAGGAAAATTCTTCAGGAGAGGAGGCCGAAGGAATAGAGTCTTCTGCATCTGAATCCTCATAAGGCGAAAAGGCCCCTTCCTGATGGTCTGACAAATCAGATCCATCCGTGGAGTAATCAGAGGAGAGAGGTTCAGAGGGTTCAGTCCTAGGCCTTTTGTCAGGTGGAGGTTGGGAGGCCCTGTCTGGGTGAGGTTGGGAACCCCTAATTAAGGATATAAGGTCCTCAGCAAGACTGAGAATCTGAGAACTTGAGGAAGGCCTCTGTGAAGTAGATTTGGCAGGTAAAGCTTTTGAAAGTTTGGCAGCTTTAGCCCTGGAGAAGGCCTTAATAGACATAGAAGCTGGGGGCCTAGCTGCCCCACGTGCAGGTGTAGAAATGTCCAATGGAATGGTGTCGGACAATTCTTGGGCGCTAGCTTCGGTAGGGATTTCTGAAGCCGACTCAGCCGGGGCCTCTCTGGCCTCGGTTGTCGGAGGTATGGTTTTGGTCATAGTAAGAACCGAGGACTCGGTTTCAGCCGAAACCGAGACACTTGCGGTAGGCCTAACCGTGGTTTCAGCCGAAACTGCGGGCCGAAAGTGTCGGTCCTTTTCCCTGCGTTTTTTGGCCATATGCGTAGTCGGAGTCTCCGACGGCATTTTATATGCAAAAGCGGTTCCGAAAAATTCTTCTGCAAACTCCGACCGACGTCTAAGAGTCCGTCGGTTGAAGGAGGCACAGGCTAAACAAGCTGATACGTCGTGGTCTGGGCCTAAGCAAGGAAGGCAGTAAGAATGGAAATCCTTATGAGGTATTTGTTTCCCACAAGTTAAACAATTATTTACTTTGTCTGACATCGGCTGAGGCAAGAAAGAGTCCCCAACGGGGTACTTAGCTTTTTTCGAAGTCTTCGGTAGCTGAAATCTCTGGATCTGACCGACCGGCACTTGCGAACAGCTTCTGCATCGGGCACCGCGCGGCAAGAAAGACTGAGGAAAATGGCGTCGGCTGATGCCTTTATACCCCAGAAGCTCTGACGTCGGGGAAAGTGCGACATCAGCCGAGGCCAGACCCAGACTTTGGAATCCGGCCGACCGAAGGGCTGCCTGAGGCAGGACAACCCATATGTTATGACTGCAGATGCATCCTTGAAGGACATCTGTACTATGTTCATTGTGTTACCCTGCTGCAGTCTAAGGTAGGGTGGAGGTATCATAGAGGGTTAGTGGAGGTTATAAGGCCCTGCAGAACTGCAGTGGCGAAGCCCGCCCTGGTCTTAGAGTAAAGAGGTAAGTGATAGTGTTTGGTAAAGGTGTGTACTGAACTCCAAGTGGCAGCTTCTAAAATCTCCTTGGTTGGAACACCCCTGAGAAAGGCTGTAGAGGTAGCTGTTGCCCTGGTAGAGTGGGGCCTAATGGTAGCAGGAACTGGTTTCCCATGATGGGTATAGCAGAAACTTATGCAATGACCTATCCATTTAGAAATGGTTTGCTTTGATATAGCCTTCCCTTGAGAAGCTGTAGCATAGGATACAAAGAGCTGGTTAGATTTTCTGAAAACCTTAGTTTTGTCCAAATAGTAACAAAGTTGCCTGTGAATGTCCAAGGAATGCAGGAGTCTCTCACCTTTGTTCTGTGGATTTGGGAAGAAGGTGGGTAAGTGGATAGTTTGATTTAAAGCTACACTGGAAACCACCTTAGGCATAAAGGAAGGATTAGTTCATAGAGAAACTCTGTCTTGATGAAAAATTAGGAAAGGTTCCACAGCCATTAGTGCCTGTAGCTCTGAGACTCTCCTAGCTGAAGTTATTGCTAGGAGCAGAGCAGTCTTCCATGATAGGAACTGAAGATCTGCAGAGAAAGCTGGTTCAAAGGGAGGTAGCGTTAGTTTTTCCAGAACAAAATTGAGGTCCCATGTTGGTGTAGGATCTCTCCTGGGTGGTCTAATGTTTTTTGCCCCTCTGAGGAACTGCCTTAGAAGAGGATGTGAAAATAAAGGTGGATCCGTATTGTAGTGAGCTGAAATAGCTGAAGCATGGATTTTAATGGAGGAAAAAGAAAGTCCTTTGTGCAACATCTCAGCTAAATACTGTAGAATGTGAGGCATGTGAGGCTGAATTGTGTCTTGGCCTTTAGATTGGTTCCAGGCACAAAACCTTTCCCATTTGTCCGAATAAGCCTTCCTGGTGCTTGGCCTCCTGGCTTCCAGAATAACATCCAGAACTGCTTGTGAAAGAGGAGCTGGTTGGATGTTTAGTTGATTTGCCATGCAGCCAGATTTAAAGTTTTGAGCTGGCTGTGAAGAATCTGATTGTTTTGTTGCGTGAGCAAATGGGGGATTAAAGGCAATATCCATGGAGGGCTGTGGGCCATATTTCTCAATAGCGGGTACCAGTGCTGACGTGGCCAGTCTGGGGCTATGAGAATCAGTCGTGGTCTCTCCTTTTTGACTTTCAGAAGAACCTTTGTGAGGAGAGGCAATGGAGGGAAGGCATATACTGGTAGGTTTTTCCAACTGAGAGTGCATCCACTTTCCAAGCTTGTTGGTGAAATGTCCTTGTACAAAATTTTGTTAGCTGATAGTTTTGAGGACTGGCAAACAGGTCTATGTCTGGAAGGCCCCATTTTTGAGTTATCATTGCAAATATTTGTGGAATCTAGTTTCCACTCATGGGGATCCTTGATGTTTCTACTGAGGTCATCTGCCAATGTGTTCCTCTGTCCTGGCAGGAATTGAGCTTGTAACTGAACTTGGTAAGCCAGAGCTGTGTTCCATAGGATCATTGCTTGCCTGCACAGAGGGTAGGAATGTGTACCCCCTTGTTTATGTACCACATTACTGTGGTGTTGTCCATCCTTATTGCAAGTTGTCCTGGATGTAATAGATCCTTGAAGGCTGTCAGAGCTTTCTGTACAGCTAGCATCTCTTTTTGATTTATGTGCAGATTTCTTTGATCTGCGGTCCATAGGCCTTGAATGCATTGCCTTGCCATGTGTGCCCCCCAGGCGTAGTCTGAAGCATCTGTTGTGACAGTTTGCCTGGCTGGGGGCAAGGTGAAAGGCTGACTCTTGTTGAGGTGACATGCCTGTGACCACCATAGAAATTCCTGTTGTAGGCAGGGAAAGAGAGATATCCTTGTGTCCAAGCTGTGGCTGTGTTGAGACCATACGCTTTTTAGGTACCGCTGTAATTTCCTCATATGCAGCTTTGCAAATGGTATTATTAGTATGCAAGATGCCATGAAGCCCAAAGCCTGCAGAATTTTTCTTGCAGTTAATTGGGTCTTTGTTGCCATTGTCATGAAATATTGAGTCAGTTGTAGTTGCTTGCCTGGTGTAAGATAAACCTTCTGGGCCGTTGTATTCAAGCTGGCACACAGGAATATCATTTTTTGTGAGGGTACTAGATTTGACTTCTTTTCGTTTACTGTGTACCCCAGGCAGTTTAGTAGATGCTTTACAAAGGCCAGATGATGTAAGAGAATGTCCTTGCTTTCTGCTTGGATGAGGCAGTCATCCAGGTATGGATATATTTGAATTCCTCTTTGTCTGCAGTATGCAATTACTGGTGCCAGGCATTTTGTGAAGACTCTGGGCGCAGTAGATAAGCCAAAGGGCAGTGCAGAGAATTGGTAATGGGTTGAACCTGCAATGAAATGGAGGTATCTTCTGCAACTTTGTCTGATAGGGACATGCAGATATGCCTCCTTGAGGTCCAACGTTACTAGCCATGCTTCCTTGCCCAACATAGGAAGTAGCTGCTGTAGTGTTAGCATCTTGAATTTGGGTACTTGTAAGTAAGTGTTTGGAATTGAAAGGTCCAGAATTGGTCTCCAAGCATTGTCCTTTCTGGGCACTAGAAAGAGTCTTGAGTAAAATCCTTGGCCTTGCTCTCGAGTAGGTACCAGCTGAATGGCTCTCATGTCCATGAGAGCTGTAATTTGCTTTTGTGCCTCTGCCCATTGATTTTGTGGCAGGTTTGGCATTCCTCTTTTCATTGGCAAGGTGTGAAAATGGAATCTGTATTCTCGTAAAATTATGTCTAGGACCCATTTGTCCTTTGTGACAATGTGCCAGTTGTCTGCAAAAAGTGCGAGTTTTCCCCCCAAGGGGGCTGCCAAGAGAGTATTGCTTGGCCAGATGAGGTGCACGTCATTGAGTTTGTCTTCTGGTGGATTGAGACCTGTCTTCTCCTCCCTTCTGTGTTGTAGTGCCCCACTGGCGAGGTTTGTACTGGGCTTGTGGTTGTCCTCTGCCACTTGGGCGTCTGTATTTACCCCTCTGTGGTCTGTCAGTAGCTGGAAAGGACCAATTTTTTGTTGGCCAGTTTCTGCTGAAGCGAGGGGGTTGTACCTGTAGGAAATCTTTGACTGTCTGCATAGATTTTGCCTTATCCTCCAAAAAGAACATCCTGCTGTAAGGGAGCATCTAGTAGTTTTGCTTTAACATGATCAGGCAGAGTTTGTTCCTTTAACCAAGCATGCCTACGTATAACGGATCCAGTGACAGCTGCTCTGCAGGAGGCCTCCAAAGAATCAAGCCCACATTGTAAGGTATGTTTGCCCACCTGTTCAGTGGCGTGTAACAGATCCTGAATTTCTTTTAATTCAGATTGTTGAGGGAAAGTGGTCATTCTTTGCTTTAACTGAGAGATTAGGAATTGCTGATACTTAAGCATGTGAAATTGACAATTCAGTGCCCTCATAGCTAGTGTGGCTGAGGTGTAAATCTTTTTCCCCCGCCTGTCTAGTGCTCTAGAATCCCTCTCAGAAGGTACTGGGTTTTTAGCCATAGAAGCCTTTAGCCCCCTTGGGACCCTGGGAGATAGTCTCTGGGTCAACTACAGGGCTTTTGTAAAGAAATTTGTGTGAATCAGGCACTCTATGGTATCTGTCAGGCTTAGCCGGAGCAGGAGGAAGAGAGTCAGGGTTCAAACTGGATTCTAAATAGACATCATCCACAATGTCCAAAACTGGAGGGATGGCAAGTGGTGTGTGTTGGGGGAGCAAAAGAAACTCTCTGAGCCTTTTCTTAGAGTCAGAGTAGTCCTGACCCTCCCAGTGAAAGTGTTCCCTCATAGTGTGTAAAGTTTCCCCAAAGGAATAGTCTTCAGGAGGAGAAGCTGAGGGAATAGAGTCCTCAGCATTAGAATCTTCATAAGGAGAGAAGGAGTAATCTTGGTCCTCAGAGGAGTTTGAAGAAATGGACACTTGTTCAGAGGATGCATAATCTTCCTCTTGTCTAGGCCTTTTGTCAGGAGGGGGCTGGGAACCCCTGATTAAAGAAATTAAATCCTCAGCCATTTTGAGCATCTGTTTCTTAGGCATGGGGCCTTGAACAGGAAACTGAAGAGCAGTCCTTTTAGATTTAGTAGGAGTCTTCAATTTAGAAAACGTTTTAATGGTGAGAGACGTCGGTCTGAAAACACCTTCAGAAACCGATGGCGTTTCTGAAGTACCAACGTTTTTTGTAGCAATGTCATCGGAAGGGCCTGAACTAAATGGCTGCATTGGCCTGGTGCTTTCCGTCAAAAATTCCATAGCGGTCTCGGGTTCCAAATCTGTGGTAGTCAGGGGCTGCATCGGAGCCTCACTGAGAACCGGAGACCGGATCAGCCGAGGCCTCAGAATCTGGCTTAGGCCTGGGCTGTCTGTCCTTATCCTTGCGTTTTTTGTGCACGCCGGTAGTCGGTTGCTCCGATAGCATGGTGTAGTTAAATTTCCTACTGAAGTAGTGTTGTGCGAAATCAAAGCATCTTTTAATAGTACGCTTATTAAACCTAGCACAAAAACGTCAAGAAGTGACGATGTGGTCTGGACCTAGACAAGGTATACAATAAGAATGAAAATCCTTATGCTTCCCACAAGAAATACAATTGTTAACTTTTTCTCACATCTGTCTGAGGCAAGAAAAGTTTCCCCAACGGGGTACTTAGCTTTATAGAGGATTTCGGTCTGAAATTCAAATACGAAAATCTCAGGAGTCGGCCGACCGGCACTTGCGAACTGCTTCTGCTTCGGGCACCGTGCGGCAAGAAAGACTGGAGAAAATGGCGTCGGTTGCAATATATATATACCCCTAGCACACTGACGTCAGGGAAGAGGCGACAGCAGCCGACGCCGGACCAAGACTTTGGAATTCCGGCAGACTGCGGGACCGCCTGACGACAGGATAACCCAAGTGCGATGACTGCAGCAGGGTAACACGATGAACATCTGCTCACAGGTCCTACAGTACCCTGTTCCATCTCTAGAAATCCCAGTCCAATAAAAGTTCTGCATAATACGTCTCTTTGTACGTTTTATGCCCATATGACCTACAAAGGAAATATCATGGGCTATGACTAGAAGTGCCAGATGGTAGGCTCTGGGCACTACTAACTTCTGTACTCTCTCACCCTCTAGCCCTCCTTCAGGGGTCCACTCTCTATACAGTAACCCTTTGTCCCAGTGCACAGATTCCCCCTTCCCTTGAGAATAAGGTGTCTCACTAGCTACCTCCCTCAGACCTTGTAATGTAGAGTCTGAGAGCTAAGCCTGTGTTATCTCTCTCTTTGAAACCCTTCACAGCTCCCCTTCCACAGGAAGTGTCTGGCATCCTATGACAGTGGTGCCTCACTGTCAGCCTGTGTACTACTACTACTCACCTCTGCCATTGCAGTCACTCTTTCCAAGGGAACATAAGTAAAGACAAGCAGCTGTGGCTCCCCTTCAGTCTCACTGCTACAGGGTAGCTCCCTCCCTGAAGTAACCACTTCACCAGTCCTGGCTGCAAGTGTGCAGTCTGAATGGGTCTCCCCCAGGCTACCAGACCCACATGCTTGTCTCAAAGGCTGACTGCATATAACTGCATGCACACATGGTACTGCATTATCAAAATCATTCCCTATCAAAACATCTGCAGGGATATCCTCAAACACACCTACTTGCTGGCTTCCTTTTCCACCCACCCAGTCAAGGCAAACCCTAGCCAAAGGTATTTGGAATGGGGTCTCTCCTAAAGCTCTGACTTGAGTAGACTGCTCAAGCAAGTACTGTGCCTCTTTAACCATTGCAGGCTTCACAATAGTTAGGTCAGAGGCTGTGTCTGTCTTAGCAATGGCCTCTTTCCCATTTACTAAGATAGGATATAACATCTTGTGGTGGTTTGGTACCCTTGTTGTCTTGAGACAACTTACTGCTGGCATTTTGTCATTCCTGCTTACTGGCTCTCCCACCTTTTGTTCCACACCTTGCCTCCAAGGACATCTATATGTTACATGGCCCTACTGGTTGCATTTAAAACATTTAACCCTTGGTCCTGGATGTGTACCTGGACTAGTGGCTTCCCCTGCTACTGGCGGACTCTGTGGGGGCAGTTTGGGCTGCCCACCACAGGTTCCCCTAGATCCATGAGCAGCATTAGGTGTACCTTTCCTGTGCTGTGATGCCCTGCTTGCTTGGTATAGGTCTCCCTTCCCCCAACTCATCTGCAGTATTGCATTGTCTGTCAGCTAACCATATTTTCATGTCCTCAGGCAAAGTGTTAAGGGCTTGTTCCCTCACCAAAATGTCTGCCAGCCCTTCAAAAGTGGTCACCTGACATCCACCCACCCACTTATGAAAATAAGTGCTTAGTTCAGTAGTATATTCACACACACTTTCATCTGCCTTACATCTGTGCTCACAAAACTTTTTTCAGTAAGCTTCGGGTGTTAACTTAAAGCATTCTAAAAAACAATTTTTTACTGTATTATAATTTAAGCAATCAGTATCAGACAGTTAAGAAATTGCAGTTACCGCTTTACCATGGAGTAAGGGGGTCAGGAATCATACCCAGAGTCATTGGTCAACATTATACTGTTTACATACCCTCTCAAACATATGAATGAAACTATCAAAATTATCCCCCTCTGTAAATTGTGGAAGAAATTTGTAAGTCCAACAACAGCACCACGTATGAGGTGACCAGGCTTATTTGAATTATCCAGGATACTCAAAGGATGTATAAAAGCAAAGATTTTTTATTCACATAAATCCAGCAGGTTAGTGCTTTCACATACTGCTTCCTCAGACCTTAAAAATTCAAATGCTGCAGTTGCACTCTTTAAATATTGCAACAGTCAAGGGCGATCCCTTCACTTAACCATTTAAAGGGAAACAACTTCATTTTCTACCTGCTGCCAGATAACACGATATAAAACAATAAATATACATACTTTATCCCTAAACACTGACTCTAAAAACTGTCATTATAACAGACATAACAATACATAATCAAAACCTTAAATGAAACACTACACATGTTGTCATTGAGCATACATTCAAAATTAAAACTATTCTACCTAAAACATTCAGAATGAGTCAGCTCGCATATTAGCCATTCTACCTATGTATAAAAAATAAACAAAATTTCAGAGCAATCAAAGGATATATACATCCTACAGAACAATTTCTAGACAGAACATAAATGTACATATTTCACTATCCATAAATGTCATGGAGTCAGAAGGGAGACATGGGCACAAACTCAATATATCTCATCCTATCTAAAAACCAAAGCTGCATTCATTACCAACCTCACTTCTGCATTAAAACATTATTGTGTTCCCCTGATCACATATAATATCACAAATCTATAAATATGACAAAGATAAAAAAGGGGCTAGACACCCCCTCAGTGTATTTATAAGGCTAATGTGAAACAACCAAACTCCTACATCTCAAAATAAGTATAATAGAGGCTCTCTCATTAAGGCCATAACCTTTATCAGCTCTCAGCCTTACTATCCAGTTGGTTTCTTTCCTCTCCGTATTGTTTCTGATGTTACCCTCCCTGATTATGTGCTGCACATAGTCTATGATGATAAATTTAAAGTGATGTTCTTACCCAAATGCTAGAACATGTTTTGCTAATGCATTGTGCATGTACTTAACCCTAATGGCATATAGATGCTCCCTCATCCTATGCTGGAACAATCTGTCTGTCTTACCAACATAGAATGAGGGGCAACCTTGGCACTCTGCCAAGTATACTACATGCAAACTATTGCAATTAGCTGACACCCTGAACCTATGCATCCGACCAGTGTCTGGATGTATGAACCTGTCAGTGGTCATAACATGTTCACAAAAGTTACAGTGGCCACAAGATGTAGTCCCCATACACACACCTAAATCTGGTCTATGATGTTGTTGACATAACAACTGTTTAAGATTAGATTTATTCTTGAATCTAAATATCAGGGGGTCCCCTACAATTTATCTGACTGAATCTGTGGTTAGGACACACCAATTACGGTTGATAATGTCTATGATGGCACCATTGTCCACTGTGTAACACATCGGTATCCTAATACCAGACTGTTTGGTTCTAACATTACTGTTATTACCAGAAAAGTATTGGGCAGCTCTCTCTTGTCTGTAGATATCCATGTCCTTAAGACCTACCTTCATCTCTTCCTCCTTGAACCCACGTACTCGCAATCTGTCCCTAAACATATCCAACTCAGATTTGAAGCCAGCATCTGTGGCATTAAGGTGAGAGATCCTCATCCCTTGACCTTTTATGATATTTTTAAAAATATACTGTGGGTGCATACTGTGTCTGTGGAGGAGTGTGTTCTTATAACATTCCTTCCTAAAAACACCAGTATTTATATGCGTGCCCATAACCCTTTCTACATACCCATCCAAATATTCCAGCCTATGCGATGAGTACTTCAAAGTAAATCTTAAATATTCAGTGATATTGTTCATCCAACCTATACACTTAGTTAATTCATCTGTGGGTCCATCCCAAATAAGGAACACATCGTCCACAAAACGACGATAAAAAGGTACCCAACCTCTTGAACCAATTCTCAACAAATAACATGTCTTCCTCCCAAGCAGCCCCATACTTTTCTGGTAATAACAGTAATGTTAGAACCAATAGAGAAAAACTGTCTGGTATTAGGATACTGTCTGGTATTAGGATACCAATGTATTACACAATGGACAATAGTGCCATCATAGACATTTTCAACCATCATTGGCGTGTCCTAACCACAGATTCAGTCATCAGAGAAATTGTAGGGGACACTCCGATATTTAGATTCAAGAATAAATCTAATCTTAAACAGATGTTATGTCAACATCATAGACCAGGTTTAGGTGTGTGTATGGGGACTACATCTTGTGGCCACTGTAACTTTTGTGAACATGTTATGACCACTGACAGGTTCATACATCCAGACACTGGACAGATGCATAGGTTCAGGGTGTCAGCTAATTGCAATAGTTCGCATGTAGTATACTTGGCAGTGTGCCAAGGTTGCCCCTCATTCTATGTTGGTAAGACAGACAGACTGTTCCGGCATAGGATGAGGGAGCATCTATATGCCATTAGCGTTAGGTACATGCAAAATGCGTTAGCAAAACATGTTCAAGCGTTTGGGCAAGAACATCACTTTAAATTTATGGTCATAGACTATCTGTAGCACATAATCAGGGAGGGTAACATCAGAAACAATACGGAGAGGAAAGAAACCAACTGCATAGTAAGGCTGAGAGCTGATAAAGGCTATGGCCTTAATGAGAGAGCCTCTATTAAACCTATTTTGAGATCTAGGAGTTTGGTTGTTTCACATTAGCCTTATAAATACACTGAGTGGGTGTCTAGCCCCTTTTTTATCTTTGTCATATTTATAGATTTCTGATATTATATGTGATCAGGGTAACACAATAATTTTTTAATGCAGAAGTGAGGTTGGTAATGAACGCAGCTTTGGTTTTTAGATAGGATGAGATATATTGAGTTTGTGCCCATGTCTCCCTTCTGACTCCATGACAGTTATGGATAGTGAAATATGTACATTTATGTTCTGTCTAGAAATTGTTTTGTAGGATGTATATATCTTTTGATTGCTCTAAAATTTTATATTTATTTTTTAAACATAGGTAGAATGACTAATATGTGAGATGATTCATTGTGAATGTTTTAGGTAGAACAGTTTTAATATTGAATGTATGCTCAATGAAAACATGTAGTGTTTCATTTAAGGTTTTGATTATGTATTGTTATGTCTGTTATAATGACAGTTTTTAGAGTCAATGTTTAGGGATAAAGTATGTATATTTATTGTTTTATATTGTGTTATCTGGCAGCAGGTAGAAAATGAAGTTGTTTTCCTTTAAATGGTTAAGTGAAGGGCTCGCCCTTGACTGTTGCAATATTTAAAGAGTGCAACTGCAGCATTTGAATTTTTAAGGTCTGAGGAAGCAGTATGTGAAAGCGCTAACCTGGTGGATTTATGTGAATAAAAGATCTTTGCTTTTATACATCCTTTGAGTATCCTGGATAATTCAAGTGAGCCTGGTCGCCTCATACGTGGTACTGTTGTTGGGCTTACTATTTTCTTCATTTTCCATGGTGAGGCATTAACTTTGTTGGGCGTACTTTGTTGTTGCTCGTGGAAGAAATGTATTTCAGTTTGATGAATAGGGAAGTCCACTGGGCCAAGTAGAGCCCATTTTCAGTGGAGGCACAGGGAGAAAAGCTCCAATACTATGTCACAGACAATTAGAACTTACATTAATGTTAGGCAAAAAAAATATATATATATATTGCATACATGCATACACACATACATACAAAAACAGCATAATGCAGCATAAAGATATGCAAACAGTATAACATAATTGTTAGGGTGGGCAACCAGTATAATACAGACAGGGGAATAAACAGTCTTGAGATGAGAAATGCAGGTAATGGAATGTTGATGTGAGATGTTGGATGTCTAGAAATAAATTTCATTTGATATAATGACATCTAATAAGGTCATCCAATGTGCAGTAGGAGAACTGTCAGTGCTATAAAGTGGGGTATATTGATAGTAATGAGAGAGTATGGGGGGGAGCTTATGTAGGAGAGATTTACTGGCCTCTGTTTCCAAATGCTTGTATTCCAGCTCAAGTATCTTTAACTCCAGACAGATTAAGTCCTCTTTGGAAAGGATGAGCTGTCCATTTTCTGAGAGTTGTACATCTCCAAGGCCAGTATGAATGTCCTCCTGGTTGTTATCCTGTGATGTAGCTGTGACTAAAGCTGCAATGATTTCTGCTTTAGTCTGGTTGTCATGCACCAGTCCTTTAGCCTGGCACATCTCAACCAACTGGCTCCTTGTCAGCTTGCCATACTCCTCTGCTGACATGCTTGCCTGCTCTCCCTGACTAAACTAACAAAAAAATTGTGATGTGGAACTCTGAATGTTCACTGTGTGGCTGATTTAGAGTACAAACACCTTCAGTGAACACTGTACACAGGCTACAGGAATTCAATATCCACACCACTACAGGCCAATTAATATGTGATGTGGCTATCTCACCACTGTCAACCAATTAATATGTGATGTAGATATCCCACCACTGCCACCAATTAATATGCAATGCCCCTGAACTGGCCCAGTAATCAAGGAGCCTCAATCCTCATCACTGGCAACAGCTAGGGGGTGTACACAATGGCAGGATGACAAATACACACACACAGTAAAGTGCAATTTCCCTTAAGAGCACACAGAGATCACAGTCAGTCTGGGGCTGGTTTATCTTTCTTTCTTTCTCCAGATCCCCAAAAAGACACCCCACTAGCACAGCTATAGGGTTAAGATCTCAGGTGAGGAGCCACGCCAAGACCTTCAGCACCCTCCAACTAGTGCTTCTTGTCCCTGCCCAAGCAGCTGGCAAACACACTATGATATTTGATTTATATACAGACAGACAGACAGACACACACACACACACACACACACACACACACACACACACACACACACACACACACACCCCTGGGGAAGGCTGGCACAGGTTTAATAGCTATGTCCCCTTCTGCCCAGACTATAAGGTAGTTTCCAATGCCACCAACCCTTTCTTATCAGCAAGTATAAGGCCCTTACAAAGGGTTTCCCATCCTACTGTGTAATGTTACTATTATCCAAATGGTAGTTTTGACCAAGAGAAAGGCTATTTAGGAGTGGTGTGTACAGTGTCAACAAGTACATACCCAAGTACTCTAACAGCTTAAATATGTCTCACAAATATCAGCCACAAACATAGGTTTAAATATATTTAATAATAAAAGAACAACAGAATACTCAGAAAACAAACACAGTTACTTCAGAGTTCAAAATCACAGGAAATATTGTAAAACAACATTGCAGGACAGTCTCAAATAAATACAGAAAACATCTAAACTAATTTTTACTATATTCCTAGCTATACCTAAAAGAAATTACTGTACACTGGTTACTTACTATTAGCAAGGCAAGTGCAGATGATGATGAGTGGATGTTCTTGTTAGGTCCAAAACAAAATACAAAATGCACAGTCTCTCTCTGAGAGAGTTCCTACATTAATATCAAATATTACTGCTGGATTAGCTTGGATGACATCACTCTGTCACCTGACTTCAGTTCTCAGGCTAAACAGAAACTTAGAATTTAGCAGCTCTCTGTGAGAATACATAGCCTTCAGAAGTTTGCAGATCTTGAAAGTCATAAACAATAAAACACTTACAAAACACTGTAGAAGGCACTCTAGTTCTAGAAATCCTGTCTTCTTGCTGCATTGAAACTAACTTTTATAACACAATTGTAAAACAACTTAATTTCAACTTATTTTCTTGACGTTTTGCAAGTTAATCTCCGGTGTTCCAGCAGGGTACATTGTGGATACATTTTAGCTCAGTACATAACATACAGTTCTGTATAAACCATATCAGTATTCACAAATGACATAAAATTATTTACAGAATTCCAGACAGCTGGGCTGGCAGTGTCACAACCTAATCTGTTAAGCAGACAGCTTAATGGGTTAAGGGCAAGACAAAACAGCAGCAGTGACAGACAGTCACACTGGAATATCCCCCTTTGAATTTTTATCCCTGGATAATAGTTTGTCCTTTATCATGGCTTAACGGCAGAGTGGTTTGTCACTGTTTCATGGTCACTGTAATGTAATAGATCAATTGAGGGTGTATCTTATACAATTTGAAGCATTATTTTATCCATGAATGCAGGATACTGTCAAATGCTTTTTGTAGTCTATCCATGCCATTCTTAGATTCTTTCCCTTTTACAGCTGTCCATTGTGACTTTATTTAACAACAAATGATCCTTTGTTCCATATGACTTTCTTTTATTACCCCTTTGTTCTACTGCCATTATTTTGTTTTTTTTTCTAAATGACTATAAACTGTAGGTATCAATTCCAGTGTATAGTTTATATGTCATTGGAAGGCAAGTTATTGGTCTATAGTTTTTAGAATATCTTGCAGGTTTGATCTTAAGTAGGAGCATTGTTTTTCCTGTTGTTAACCAGGCTGGACTTTTAGCTAGAAGTTAGGTACTGCCTCTGGGCCTGGGGTTTTCCAATTAGGAGTTTTTCTTAACTTTGTTTTAATCTCTCTGACTGTTACTTCATCCCATTTCACATCTTGTACATTTGAACTTTGTATTCTTTTACTTCTTCTATCCATTTAGCATCTTTGTTATGTTCCACAGGATCTTCATAGATGTCCTTCTATTCCCATGTTGCAATATTCTACATATGAGTTTACTCTTCTTGTCTCACGTACGTATGGCCAGTATACAAAAGTTTTCAGTCCCTCTGAGGTGCGTGTGACATCAGATGTGGCCAAGGGAACATGGGCCATAAAGGTGACGTCAGCATGCACCAGCCCTCAGAACTTTTCAGCCGCCAGTTGTACACCAGGTGTTACCACTACCGCAGACATCTGATTCTATTAAAATCAGATAAGTACCCCATTGGGGACCTTTTCAGTCCGTCTTTAAACTTGTATTGCCTGTTAATGTCACCCAGAAAGGGGAAGTATCAGTGCAGCCGCCAGATCCCCCATAAGGATGCCCACGATAAGTGCCACATCTGTTTGGGTTGGTTGCACGACCACAAGGCCTGCCCTATTTGCCAGGCAGTTGTATCTAAGACCCTCTACAGCTGCTTGCATGCATTAAACATTTGTCTAGAAAACCAACACCTTACGCAGATTATTTTAGGTATGAAGGGCTCCTCAGATGTTCCTTCGGAACCGCCCAAAAAGAGGGCCAAGACCCTATGGCCTTCATCAACCGCTGAGCCTCTTCCATCCAGTCCTCAGCCTGTGGCCGACTCCGGCCTTGTAATAGAATCCTGAACCAGTTCCACCATATGACAGAGTAGGTATCTACGCGGATGCTGCACAATCCCTCGGCAAGATCACATCCGCTGAGGCTATACCGCCATCAGCTTCTATCGCCAGGGTGGAACCAGTGTTTTCCGAAGGGCTGCCTGATCCCTCAGATCCTTTAAAATCTTCAGACCCCAGGCCTCAACAGACGCCAGGTAGGCCTCTTAAAAGAAAGGAAAAGACTAAGCATATCTCTCCTTCTCCTGAAAGCATGCCTGATTGGCAGGCTTTTAGTCAAAGCCTTTTTAGTGCTTTCTTGGCCTTGAGGCCTACCTCCACTGTGGGTGCTCCCACATCCTCTCCACTCCTAAGCCCTAGGCCTCAGACCTCAGACCACACCACTATGGAAGGGGAGGATTCCTCAGTGGAATCAGTATCTTATACTTCACAGATTCCATCTCCTTTGGGGGTATGGCTCCCCAGAAGAAGATTGTGTGGACCCTGACTCCCCAGCTGAAGACTTAACCTTTGGAGAAACTATCTCCAAGCTGAAGGAACACTTTAAATAGGAATCCTCAGAAATGACTGAGGTCCAAAAAAGATACTACAACCTTATCCAGATGGAAACACCTAGCCCATCTGTTGTTCCACCCATCCTTCCTGCCTTTTTAGATGCCTTCTCCTCAGCATCTCTTAACACAGACTCACAAACCCCTGCACCATGCAGACTCGACAGACTTTACAAGGTGCCTGACACCGTTAAGAACCTGCTTAAGTGTCCACTTGCTGACCCAGCCACTATATATCTACGGACAAAGCCTCTAAGCTACTGCCCACTGCCATCATCCTCCCTGCTGACAAAGACAGCAAGACAATGGAACGTCTGGGTAAAAAGATCTATACCTCTGCTACCTTGTCCTTCAGAGCTACAAACTATCAAGCTCATATGGCCAAGTATGCCTTATCCCTTCTGGAATCTGACTCCAAACACCTGGCAGATATTCCAGACTGCCCTGCCAAAGCATCACTGTCCTCCCTCCTGGCCCTCTCTTCCCAGGTCACCAGACATTCTATAAAGTGCAGTTATGATGTTGCTGAATCCTCATCCAGGTCAGCAGCATCAGCTTCTGCCTTACGTAGATACTCCTGGATTTGCCTACAACCATTGCCTGATTACTTCAGGGCAAGGCTTACGGATGCTCCCCTGGACAATACTGCATTATTTGGCTTGAAGGTAGCTGACCTTTTCAAGTCACTTCAGCAAAAAGGAAAATAAATGCAGGATCTGAAACATTTGCTGGTTTCTCCCATAACTAAGTTCCAAAGAAACTATCCTGCTAAAACCCACTTTATCACGAAACAATCTCGTCCTGCTGCTCCTTCCAGGCCTAGAAAGCCTACAAAAAAACAAACTCCTACAGCTAGAGCACCTTCCTCCTCTAGCCAGAGACTGCCCTTTACAGACAAGGCAGGTAGCATCTGACTACCTGCCACCACTCCCTCCTTCTGTACCTCAGTCAGCTCGACTCTCACTGCCTCCCTGTATGGACCAAGCTCACCTCAGACAAGTGGGTCCTGTGCATACTACAAAATGGATACTTCGTGTCTTGGATCTCACCTCCAAAAAGGAGATGCATCCCACAACCACCTTCTCAACACCTGCATCTCATGCAACCAGTCCTCCAGACACTTACAGCCCAGGGCATCATTGAAACAGTCTCCCCAGCTGCAAAGGGGAGAGGATTCTATTCCAGGATCTTCCTGGTCCCGAGGAAAGATGGACCCTGGAGACATATATTAGACCTCTCCCACCTCAACCCTTTCTTAAAGGTTCCTACCTTCAGAATGCTGATGCTCCCAGCCCTATTCCCCTTCCTGATCCCCCAAGGGTTCGTGGCAGCATT
The DNA here is from genome assembly GCF_019279795.1 of Protopterus annectens. Taxonomy (NCBI): domain Eukaryota; kingdom Metazoa; phylum Chordata; order Ceratodontiformes; family Protopteridae; genus Protopterus; species Protopterus annectens. Next base: position 1,326,654,633 of record NC_056732.1, read on the forward strand.
AGATATAAATGATGCCTACCTCTACATCCCAATAAAACCCATCCACAGGAAATACCTGAGGTTCTTGGTGGGTTCTTCACACTTACAATTCTCTGCCTTGCCTTTTGGAATCTCCACTGCACCCAGAGTCTTCACAAAATGCTTGGCCCTGGTAACTGCCCTTTGCAAACCAACAGTACAAAGGGAATACAAATATTCCCTTACCTGGACAACATGCTGATCCAGGCTGCCAGCCAAGAGACCCTCCTGCTACACATCCACATGGTTGTGGCCCTTCTACAGTCCCTGGGATTTCTACTAAACTTTCCAAAATCCCAGCTATAGCCAACACAAGACAATGTCTTCCTCAAGTGCAGAATATGCTCAGACCTCATGGTAGCATACCTATCACCCCCAAAGTGAGCTCCTTGACAGAATATCTTCTTCTGATCCTTTACTCCACAGAGCTGACAGCAAAGCAGTATCTCAGCTTGTTGGGCTACATGGCAGCCACCATCCCCCTCTAGCAAGACTGCATATGAAAGTTAAAATGGTATCTTCGGTCTGGACACAGCACTCCCACCCTTTGGAGCACAGGGTGCCTCTTCTCCCTTGCCTGAAGAAGGAAATACAGTGGTGGTTGGAACAGGTGAACCACAATCCAGGTCTCCCTCTCCAACCACGTCAGCCCACACAGGTCATGTAGACAGATGCCTTAGACTTGTGCTGGAGAGGTGAACAAGGAGAAAATTACAGTCATCTGCCTGTCGGGTGCCAGGATCCACCACATAACACATGCACTCAAGTCACTCCACAACAAGTACAAATACGACTCTGTCATTGTCCATGCTGGAGTGAATGACTTGAGACGTACCTCCCTGGACTACATGAAAAGAGACATGGAAGAGCTCTTGGATCATGTGACCCAGGCAGGAATGACCCTAGCCCTGAGCAGCATCCTGCCTTTGCCCAGAATGATACCACAGTATAAGGACAAAATGATTGACTTCAACAATTGGCTAAGCTTCTGGTGTCATTCAAAGGGGATCCGGTATTTGTCTGCCTGGGAAGACATGATCAACAAACCAAGATGCTTTGCCAGAGATGGTCTGCACCTGTCACCCCTGGGATTCAGGTTACTGGCTAAAGCTCTTGCCACCCCTATAGTGCCTTTTTTAGGCAAGGTTCAAAGGATAAAACCACCACTGTAACAGATACAAGCATGCAAAATCTGAAGGTAATGCTACTCAATGCTAGAAGTCTAAACCTCAAATTGCACTCTCTCGAGGCACTCCTAAAAATGGAGAACATTGAAATCTGTGCAGTAACTGAGACCTGGTTCAAGGCTCCAGAGAGCACCCCTGCAATACCAGGCTACAATTCTTACCACACTATTCGGCCACAAAACCAAGACCGAAACACTAAAGGTGGAGGAGTGTCCATATTCACCAAGGATATTCACACCTTCAGGCTAGTTGCCCAGCACAATGCATCCGAAATTCTCCAGGTGCAACTAACACTAGGTAAGACTGCATTCCAAATTGTAACTTGTTACAGATCCCCAACCATGCCCCAAGATTCTCACCACACCTTTCTAAATATACTGGAAAATATTAAGATACAACCAAACACCCTAATACTGGGTGATTTCAACTACCCTGCCATTAATTGGGAAAACTACTCGGGTACCAACTCCTTTTCCCAACGGTTCTTGGAATTCATAAATTTCAACGCCCTGGATCAACTAATCCATTGTCCCACCAGGGTCTCCAATATCCTAGACCTGGTCATTACCAACATGGGAGATAGATGCTCAACACCTGTGGTCACCCCTTCATTGGTCAGGCCTGACCATAAGCAAATCACCCTTAACATCCACATCCCACCCCCACCCCCAGTAAGGAAACCTCCTTAAAAAACTTCTCCAAAGCCAATTTCATGCTATTGAAGTCAGAAGTGACAAACTTCACAACACCCACGCAGACGGGATCTGGAAGTTCGACTGCAGAATCATACACTAAGGCACTGTACGAGCACATCCACTCGTGCATGACTCGTGCCATCCCAAATAGAACCATGATGCTCTTCTCCAAAAAAAGGAAGCCAATCTGGTGGTCCCCTGCTATAAACAAACTATACAACAGAAGAAAGAAACTCTTGCAAAAAAGAGGAAAATCCCAGGATGCAAAAAACTCCCTCACCAGCCTCAGTAAGAAGCTGAGATCCCTCATACAATCCTCAAAAGCTAGTTACGAAAATAAAATTGCCAAAGATCCCAAAGACAACCACAAGGCATTCTATAGTTATGTCAAGAATCTACATGGCAATGCTCAGATCTGCTCTAAGCTAAAAAAGAATGGCATTAAATATACTGATCCCAAGGATATTGCCAATATCCTGGCAGATCGCTTTAGTGCCAACTTCACCCCCCTCTCACCCCCTAAAGGGCCCATCTCAATACCAAAAGATTGCCAAATTCCGATAATCACGGCCACACAGGTAGAAACCGCACTCTCCAAAGCTAAGAATACAGCATCCATGGGACCAGATGACATCCCAGACGGGTTACTACATGAACTACAAAATGAACTGGCACCTCACCTAAGTGTCATGTTTAATCATAGCCTCACCTCAGGCTTTGTGCCCACTGAGTGTCGCACAGCTACAGTTGTCCCGCTACACAAGGGAGGAACCGCCTTGGATCCCAGGAACTACCGTCCCATCAGTCTGACAAGCCTGATCTGCAAGGGCATGGAACACATTATCATGGAACTTATAAACAAAGACATTGGCAACCCTCAAACACTGGACCCCACCCAGTTTGGTTTTGTGAAGGGCAGATCTTGTCTCCTGAATCTGATTGACTTCTTTGAATCAGTCTCCAGAGCTGTGGACGAGGGTAAGGCAGTCCACACAGCCTATCTGGACCTCGCCAAGGCCTTCGACACCATCCCCCACTCTGGAATCATAGATAAACTTACTAAGCTGGGCATAAATCCCTACATCACTCGATGGGTTGCCAACTGGCTTACTGACAGAACCCAGACTGTAAAAGTAGCCAACTCCAAATCCAGCTCCAGACAAGTGACAATTGTAGTACCTCAGGGTTCAGTCCTGGGACCACTCTTGTTTGGCATCTACTTCTCTGAAGTACAGGCCAACACTAAGGGACTCTGGCTAACAAAGTTTTCAGATGACTGCAAACTGGGAGCCATTACTGAATCCCCAAATGATGTGGATATTCTACAAAAGGGCCTTACAGAAACAGATGCCTGGTGCCAGAGCCATGGGCTCAAGCTTAATGCCAAGAAATGTATAGTTATCTCCTTTGGAAAAAAAACATGTACCCATGAATTACCACATAGGTGGCAGGACACTAAACATCGAAAGTGTGATGAGAAACTTAGGGACACAGATGGACAGTGGTCTCACTTTCGACAACCACATCGCCACAACAGTCAGGAAATCCTTCTATGTGGCACACCTCATCACTAAGGGCTTTTCATCCAGAAAAAAGGAGGTCATTGTCCCACTGTACTCATTCCTCATTAGACCCATTATAGAGTATAATGCCCCGTTTGGTATGCACCTCACAAGACATCTGCAACAGCTGGAAAGGCCACAGAAATACCTCACTAAAAGAATCACAGGCCTAAAGCAGATGCCATATGCTGACCGTCTAAAAAAACTCCAGCTATACTCTGTGGCATATCGTCTACTCAGAGGCGATCTCTGCTTAACATACAAGGCCATGTCAAACCCTGAGCTGTTGGACATGCTCCACTTAAAGAAATCTCAATCCCTCAGAGCCACATGCTCCAGGGATCTAAATCTCATCATCACAATGAACAAAACATGCTGGAGGGATAGGTTTCTGACCCAGATACTCCCCATACTCTGGAATAGACTGCCCATACATGTCAACCAGAGCGCCTCATTGGCCCTCTTCAAAAGGAACCTTGATGATTGGATGGGAGATAGGAAATTCACCCTGGGGATCATGTCAGTCGCCCTGCTAAACAGGGGCCCAGAGAAGTAAATATTGTGGGAAGAAATATCCAGGGAATTGCTATGACTAGGCTTGCATAGGCCTTAGAGCCAATAGCCTAGTACCAACCTATGAACCTATGAGAGCAACTCTGAGCAATCTTAAGGTGCAGGGTCTGTGGCCAAAACCTCACAAACTGGAACGCATCAACTCTCGCGAGATGACGGCAATTCTTCTAGCCCTCCAGGCCTTTCAACCTTTCCTCCAACAGGGGCCTCTGAAGATATATACAGACAACACCATTGTGCTGTGGTATCTCAACAAACAGGGAGGGGCCAGGTCTTACCTGTTGTACAGACTAGCCCCTCTGGTATGGGAATTTGCCACCTCACAGGGAATCACCCTAGAGGTGGTTTACATTCCTTCCCTCCACAATGCCCAGGCAGATTACTTGAACAGAACTATCATAAACAACCATGAATGGATGCTTCACAGAGATGTCTTTCTGGATCTGGTCCACAGGTGGGGTACACCTCAAATAGACCTGTTTGCCTCCTACATCAATAGGCAATTTCCTGCCTTCTGCACCAGGACACAAGAACCCCAGGCACTGGCAACAAATGCCTTTTCAGTCTCTTGGAAAGGGAAATACTACATGCCTTTCCCCCTTTTCCACTCATTCAGAAAGTCCTACTAAAAATACAGCAGGACACTCCAAAAATCTTGTTGGTGATCCCCTACCGCCCAGACAGCACTGATTCCCCTTACTTCTGCAACTGTCCAAGGGCAATCACCACAAGTTACCCCCAAGAGTGGACCTTCTCACACAACACAAGGGATCACTGATCCATCCAGAGTGGCAACTTCTACACCTTACCCTGTGTCTGATAGGATTCTGATTCCCTTACAACACCTTTACAACAAGGACGTGCTCAATGTCCTGCAGGAGGCCAGGAAACCAAATACAAGAAGGAAAAGATTCACTTCTTGGTGTCACAAAAGGCAATTGGACCCACTTTCTAGTAAACCACTTATAGTCCTGTCTTACCTGTGTGAGTTACTGCAGACTGACTTGGTTTACTCCTCCATCAAAGCTCATCTGTCTGCAATTTCAGCATGCCTTTGTCTGCCCTCCCCCCTTTAGGTTCTAGGTTTCCTTCTAAACTTTTCCTTTAGGTGGTACTCCACCTCAGACCTCTTAGGAAACCATGCCCTCCTCCTTGGGATCTTAACTATGTGCTTGAAAAGCTTATGCTCCCTCCCTTTGAGCCAGCAGACAAAGCCTACTTAAAACATTGCACATGGAAAACTGTACTGCTAGTAGCCCTGACCTTGGCTAGAAGAGTATCAGAACTACAAGCCTTTATGGCTATTCCTCCCTTTCTACTTTTTTCACAAGGATAGGGTTACCCTTAGAACTAACCCATGCTTCATGCCCAAGGTGGTGAATGACCTGTCACTTAACCAGGCCATACACTTACCTGGTTTTTTTCCCAACCCACAGGGGGACAGTGAGAGGGTACTGCACTGCCTAGATGTGCATAGACAGATCAGGTTTTACCTGCATAAAACAAAGACCATCAGACAGATGGACCAACTCTTTGTATCCTGCCACCCTAGAGCACTGGGGATGGCAGTGTCCAAGCAGACCATATCTGCTTACCAGTTCCATTGGAAATCCCTGCAAGGGATAGTTAAGGCACATTCCACCAGAGCCATGGCTTCCTCAGAAGCCTTTTTTAAAGGCCTGGATACCTCCACTATCCTAGGGGCAGGTACTTGCTCTTCTGTTCACACCTTTACCAAACACTACAAACTTGATCACATTTCCAGATCCAGGGCAGGGTTTGCCAGGGCTATCCTTCACGGATTCTTGGAATCTGCCTATAGACCTCCCCCCAATCACAGTGAGCTTTGGCACTCACCCATATGTAGAATATTGCAACATGGGAATAGAAGGACATAGAAAAGTTGTGTAAAATCTTACCATAGCCATAGATGTCCTTCTCTTCCATGTTGCAGTATTCCTTCCCATCCACCTTCCCCCTCAGTTAGGCTACCTTTCCCTAGCTGGGTGGCACTGGACTGGAATTGCCCTTATTAGGACAGGCTCCGACTGGGGCTTTCAGTTCTGAGGGTTGGTGTGTGCCGACATCACCTTTATGGCCCACATTCCCTCGGCCACGTCAGATGTCACACGTATCTCAGGACTAAAAACGTTTGTATACTGGCCGTATGTACACGAGACAAGAAAAATAAACCCATATGTAGAATACTGCAACATGGAAAAGGACATTTATGGTTATGGTAAGATTGTACACAACTTTTCTATATTTATCCAAAATGTATCTATTTCTTTTTTTTTTGGTGGTTTCAATTCCTTTTGCCTCGTTTCCCAAGTGTGCATAAAACGTTTTTGGGTCATCAATAAATTGCTTATTTTGTACTTTTCCTTTATATTTGTCTAGTTTTTCTGCCTGTGCTGATATTTTTAGTTTTAGTTTATCTGTGATAGTGCACAGTAGATCCTAATCAGTTATAATACTGAATGTTGCTTTTATCACGTCTTTCTTTCTGTGTATTTTTGTTGATCTGTTCCCTCTTCTATATTCTAACAGTAATGCATCTTGTCTTAATTGCTTTATAGTTTTCTCTATTCGATACTTCCACAATGGCATTCAAATTTCCCCTTCCTTTCCTTTACTGCCCTGTGTTCTTATGGTAACTATCTATTATTAATCTAGCTGCACAGTAATACATGCAGTTTACTTCTGTTACATTGCATGAATCTCTGTGGACAGTCCTAATTACTCTTTTCATTTGTTTTATCAAACTTTTAATTGTTTGGGATTTAATGGGCTTCTATAGTCTACTTCTTTCATTGATCTTAATATGTTTGTCCATTTCTATTAAATCAAGAAACTCTTCTCTTAGATCATTCTCTTCTAAACTGAGGGCACAGTCTTTGTTCTCCATATCCTGTGGGCATTTTATAGAAATTTCCAGAGCATATTATGGTGACACTTCAGTTTCATCCAGTGGCATCCATTGCTCTTTCATATGGGAACTCACTGGCCTATCACTACACAACATTGACTGCGTGAGTGTTGCCACAGTTTCCTGTTCCTTCCCTTGCTGTCCAACTCCAACCGAGTCTCGTACTTTCCTCTGGAAAGCTACAAAGTATCTTCATATGGCAACTGATCAGATGCTTCCAGCTCCACTGGTTTCTCCTTAATTTGGGTTCCCATAACTCTATCCTGCTGTGATGTTATCCGAGTTAAATTTTGTATGCTACATCCTTCACATCGCAGGTAATCCATAACCTCAGTTTCTGTTTCTTTAACATTTCCATTATTAATCCTCTTTTCTACTTTTTCTCTTTATTTTCTTATTTTTTGTACTGTACAATTTTCCATGTTCTGATGCCTTTGTCTGTATTTCTCTTCAAATATCTTTGGTGCTGTTCTTTTTGTATTGATAAGTTTTCCTTTCTCCTTTGTGTAAATATTGCACCATATTAAATCTCATTTTCTTTCCCATGTCCACATTTCTTCTTCAGAAGTCTCCTGCTCCTCCTGTTTCTCCTTACTTTGAGGACTTGTTGTTCCATCATAGTGTGACATAACCTGTGTTAGACTTTCTACAGTAAATCTTTCACTTTGCTAGTATCCAATAACTTCAGCTTCTGTTTTTTTTTCTAATTCTCCTGTTTGGTATCTACTTCTCTGAAGTACAGGCTAACACAGAAGGCCTCTGGCTAACGAAGTTCACAGATGACTGCAAACTAGGAGCCATAGTCAAGTCCCCAAATGATGTGGATATCCTACAGAAGGGCCTCACTGAGACAGATGCCTGGTGTCAGAGCTATGGCCTCAAGCTCAATTCCAAAAAGTGCAGTGTCATCCCCTTTGGTAAAAACTATGTACCCATGAACTACCACATAGGCAGCAATCTACTTAACACTGAATGTGTGATAAGAGACCTTGGGACCCAGGTGGACAGTAGTCTCTCCTTTGATAGTCACATCGCCACAGTAGTCAGGAAGTCCTTCTACGTGGCACACCTCATCATAAAAGGGTTCTCATCCAGGAAAAAAAGAGGTCATTGTTTCCCTCTAATCGACACTCATTAGACCCATTACAGAGTACAATGCCCCTTTTGGAATGTACCTCACAAGACATCTGCAGCAGCTGGAAAGGCCACAGAAGTACCTCACAAAGAGGATTACTGGCCTCAAACAAATGCCCTGCACTGACCGCCTCAAAAACTCCAGCTTTACTCTGTAGCATATCACCTACTCCAAGGTGATCTCTGCCTAACATATAAAGCTATGTCAAACCCAAAGCTGTTGGACATGCTATACCTAAAAAAATCCCAATCCCTCCGAGCTACACGCTCTAGGGACCTAAACCTTGTCACCACAATAAACAGGACATGCTGGAGGGATAGATTCCTGTCCCAGAGACTTCCCATACTCTGGAACAGGCTACCCATCTATGTCAAGCAAAGTTCTTCATTAGCACTCTTCAATTAAAATCTTGATGAGTGGATGGTAAATAGGAAATACATCCCAAGGATCACTTCTGTGTCTGTGCTCGACAGTGGCACAGGAAAATACCTTTCTTGGGTGGCGTAAGCCACCAGAGAACCTTGTTGGCTAGGCTTACGTAGGCCCTTGGGCCGATAGCCTAGTACCTACCTATGAACCTATGAACTTCTACTTCGCTAATCTTCTGTTCTGTGTTCACTATTTTTGATCTTATTTTTTTTTATTGTGAAGTTTTCCATATCTGGATGCCTTTGCCTGTATTTCTCTTCAAATATCTTTGGGACTGCCTTTTTTGTTTTGATTAATTTGGCGTTCTCCTTTACATAAATATCGTACCATATCAGATCTCTTGTTCCTTTCCCATGTCCATATTCCTTTTTTAAACCTGTCAAAAGTCTCTAGATTTGTTCTTTATATTTTCACACTCCCTCAGTCACTTCTTTTTTCAAACGGGCCAAGGTTTCTTGATCTTTATAGTGTTTTCATAAATCTGTTGTATTAATGAACACAAATCTGCATTTGAAGTTTCTGACAATTTTTCTTGCGGAAGTATTTTTCTTTCCTCTAATTTCTCTCTTACTCATTTTGTATATCTTCAGTCTGGAAATTCTGGGAGTCTTGCATAATATAGTAACATTACATAATTTCTTTCTTATCCTCAATAGTCCACTCTATTGTCTGTATTGCTCTTTTTTGGCCTATCAGTTTTTCTGATTTTTGTGGACTGCTACTTCCTTCTACAACAGGGGGGCATCCTCCCCCTGGGGTTCGCTTAGCTCCATTGTAGGAATATTTCCCTATTTTGAGGATTCTACACTGTCATTTTTTCCAGTCCTGGCAACACTGCGCTTACCAGGATTGGTTACTTTTTTATCCTGGGTCTTTGCACCCCACTATCTTTATTTTTTTAACTTACTTCTTTCCATGATATATGCTATATAAAATACAGTCTATATATCAGTGTCATCTTGGTGAGATTTTGTGAAAAACAGGGTCCACCTCATGAAGGTACTCACCAAGACTTGAGGATGAATTCATTTCCAGCAATATTACTCTCCTTCACTTGTTGATTTATCATCTCTGCATTCAGACCCCGTACCTGCATTGTACCCAAGCATATGCACTGACAGAGTCCCAAGTCATGTACAAGATGTCTTCTGCATCCTAAATGAATGGGTTCCCAAAGTCAGTATTAACATCTCTACATCTGGATTCATACAGTTTGGAGTTCCAATTGACTGACATACATTTCAGCAAAAATTCTAAACTTTAATAAGGCTATGCAATCATGGTGGATGTTATATTAACCAAGGGGTGCAGCAGGGTGTGGGGCTTGTTCCCATTTCGCTCAGGTCTACTACAGAGAAAGAAGAGTAAAAGTTTTATTTACACATTATAGCATAAGTTGAACAGAACTGTGGGATAGACTTGATTTAACATGATAACTGACTCCTCTTTATTAAGTTTCTTGCCTGCTTGATGTGATATATGCTTAGACTACCCTTTTTGCACCAGGAATATGATGCTTCTTTGAACAAGCTGTTGTTCAGTATATTTTTGAAACTCTACAGTGTGCCTTCTTGTCTGGTTTCAGATGCTGGTAATTCCATATTGCTGGGGCAATGTAGAGAAAGCTGTTTTAACAGTGGTGATTTTGAATCTGACAAGAGATCATCAATGCTGGGTAATGTGGCTGAACATTTTAATGGCCTCTGACTGTAAGCTTGTTAAGAACATATGGACCAAAGATTTTATTAGCATATTATTAGGTTATGCTGTAGAAGTCTGCCAGGTAATTACACTTTCCTCTATGTAAAACCAATATCTGAAATTTTGAGGACAGGATTATTTCCAGGTTCATGTTTTAGGTTTTCGACTGAACATATGTTGCAGGGTACACAGAAGCAGTTAAACAACTGATGATGAATACAGAGTACACAAGTGTAGAAAAATGTTGACTGATTTATATGCATGCAGTACACGAGTACCTAAAATGCTGCTGATCAGTATAGGGTGTACAGGTTTATATAAACAGCAGAGTATGAGTATAGGATGTACAGGAGTGTATAAACTGCTGCTTATGAGTATAGTGTGCAGTAGTACATAAACCGCTGCCAAGTATGGTGAGTGCAGGTGTACTGGCTGATGACAAAAGAACAGCATTGGCCATCAGTGAGAGTAGATTTTTTTCCTTTTTTAACTCCTGGAAGACCACCATGTATGAACAGTGGACACATTTGTAGGACAAACTAATGTGTATTCCATTTGCTGCCACCTGGCAGTGATTTTACAGACTGTTACCATTCCTCTCAATTGTCTCCGATTTGAAGAATGTTTCTGTTACTGCTTCATATTTTTGTCCCCTCCCATGTAAAATCATTGTAATCTTTAATGATTTACCAGAAAAATCAGTCGATCAATATTGTCAGACATTAGAATGTCATACTTCTTACTCATCAGGAGTACAGGTGTAAGTAAACTGCTAATGATGATAAGGTTACGGAGTCCAGGCATATAAAAATGTTGTTGGTGTTAAGAGGATGTACAGGTATACATAAACAGTTGCTGAGGAGTATGGTCGGTTTTATGCATAGGCAAACTGGTCACCATTCACATAGGTGTCCTTTACTGTGTGGCCTAGTAGTGTGAATGGTTCAGTTAGATGAGAGCATATGCATGTATGTTCTCGAGTGCCATCAGGGATGTATCTGTGATAACCTGCTCTATGTACATAATCAACATGCAACAAACTATGTAACATGTGGTGGTGAGAATGATACCTCTGATCTAGCACAGCCACAGGCATGTTATCTGTATACATTCACAGGTCCCACTGGCAGGGGCTCCAGCACAACAGGTCAAAACATACTAGATGTCAGTGGGTCACCTTTAGCCCATGATTTTGACACCATGCTCACATGCATAATCCATTAACAAAATGTCACGGTCAGCAATGTTAACAACTGAGACCACATAAATCTCCCTCAAGTGAGAAAGTGGGGGAACAAGATGAACCTCTGGCATCCCCTGTATTCAGCAGTGAACATCCTATGAATGTTAGCCCCTCCCAGGTTACACAGAAGTCACCAACACAGATGACATCACTAAGATGTACTGCTTCTGAGGTGCATGTGCCAGCCATAGGGCAGACGTGTGTAGGTGGCCATCACCATCATGACTCTAACACTCTCCCTAACCTGGCTTTCCCCTTTGGCATCAGTCAGCAGATGTAGATATGTATACTTTGGAAAGAGGTCTCTGGGTAAAACTAGCACTGAATTTGTTTGCTAGTATTTTGGCATATCCTTTAGGTCTGAATAGGTGGGCCATTTTGAATACATTCAGAGCAATGTTGAATGTCATTCCTTAGTTTCTTAACATAACTAAAGAAGGATTTTTAATTTCCATTAGTTTCTGTCATTAACAAGTGTTTATGAGCTACTTTTGTAGATTTAAAACTGTTTTTCCTTACTTTCTTAACATAACATCATTCTTTATGGCTACCCCAGTGCTCTTGTCCATCACTGGGTATACCAGCCTCTTTTACTGCCCCCAAACTAGCTCCATTCTAAGCCTGGGGGGGGCTGCCACAGAGCCAACCCTGGGGAATATGTTTTTAATTTTGGAGTTTATCCTTGATATACCTCCCCTCCTCTGGGTTCCTCTGTCACATCTAATGGCTACTCCCTTTTATGGAACATGCCTCCCCCTACACGAACACCCCCCCCCAGAGGACGTGCACATAGTACAGTTGCAAATAAAATAAACGCTGGTCCCCTGTGTCTTGACACGCTGGTAAAAACAAGGTCACAACAAAGGTAAGGAAGCGGAATATAAAAACGAGATATTTATTATCCAAAGTTAAGCGCTTACACTCGCTCAACTGCGAGCTTCATCAGAAAGTACAGTTTTGTACCTACCATAAATGTAGATGTTCGAGTGTTCACACTGCTGCAGTCATCACACTTGGGTTATCCTGCCGTCAGGTGGTCCCGCAGTCGGCCAGAGTTCCAAAGTCTTGGTCCGGCATAGGTTGCTGTTGCTTCTTCCCTGACATCAGTGCGCCAGGGGTATATAATATGCATCCAACGCCATTTTCTTCAGTTTTTCTTGCCCCAGATGTCAGGTGCCCCCAAGTGGGTAGGCAATACATATTGCTAATCAAAAATATACATATAAAATAAAAACAGTACCTTCAGTTACCAGCAAATACACCCCAAAGGTTGTATAGGATAGAAAGGTATAGATAAGTCCAGCTAGTTCAGAGGGGATGGAGGAAGGGTAACCTGGACTGCAGCAGTGTGAACACTCGAACATCTACATTTATGGTAGGTACAAAACTGTACTATGGTCATCGTGTTACACTGCTGCAGTCATCACACTTGGGTAGAATCCCAAAGCTAAGGTTAGGTGGTTGGTCTATAAAGAATTAGGATTGGCTATGAGGCCCTGCAGAACTGCAGTGGCAAATCCTGCTCTGGATTTAGAGTAAAGAGGCAAGTGGTAATGCTTGGTAAAGGTGTGCACTGAACTCGAAGTTGCAGCCTCCAGAATTTCCTTGGTAGGTACTCCCCTGAGAAAGGCTGTTGAAGTGGCTGTTGCCCTGGTGGAATGTGGCCTAATGTTATTAGGGACTGATTTTCCATGCTGTGTGTAGCAGTACTGAATACAGTGTCCTATCCATTTGGATATAGTCTGCTTTGAGATAGCCTTGCCCTGTGATCCTGCAGCATATGCTACAAAGAGTTGTTCAGTTTTCCTGAAAGCTTTTGTTTTGTCCAAGTAGAAGTGTAGCTGCCTCTGTATGTCCAAAGAATGCAGAAGTTTCTCCCCTTTATTCTGGGAGTTTGGATAGAAAGTTGGCAAATGGATGGTTTGGTTAAGAGCCACACTAGATACCACCTTTGGCATAAAGGTAGGGTTTGTCCTTAAAGATACCCTGTCCTGATGAAAAATTATAAAAGGTTCCACTGCCATTAATGCCTGTAGCTCTGAGACTCTTCGTGCTGAAGTTACTGCCAGGAGCAGAGCTGTTTTCCATGATACAAATTTTAGATTGGCTGTATTGGCTGGCTCAAAAGGTGGCAGGGTCAGTCAAAAGGTGGCAGGGTCAGTTTTTCCAAAACGAAATTGAGGTCCCAAGTTGGTGTTGGTGCTCTCCGGGGCAGTCTTATGTTTTTAGCCCCTCTGAGGTACTGCTTTAGCAAGGGATGAGAGAATAAAGGAGGATCCGTTTTGTAATGCACTGAAATGGCAGAGGCGTGGATCTTAATTGATGAAGAGGATAGGCCTCTGTTCAGCATCTCAGTTAAGTATTGTAAAATCTGAGGAATGTTTGGAACAAGAGGGTCAAGGGTTTGAGCCTTGTTCCAGGCGCAGAATCTCTTCCATTTTTCTGAGTAAGCTTTCCTGGTGCTAGGCCTCCTGGCCTCCAAAATGACATCCATAACAGCTTTAGAGAGAGGTGTTGCCTGTTTGACTAAAGTATCTGCCATGCAGCCAGGTTTAGGGTTTTGAGCTGACCGTGCAGGATCTGATTGTTTTATTGAGTCAGAAGGTGTGGAATTTGGGGCAAAATCCATGGGGGGCCCTGAGCCAAGTTCCTTAAGATAGGGTACCAGTGCTGGTGTGGCCAGTCTGGAGCAATCAGGATCATCTGTGGTTTTTCTTGTCTGGCTTTTAGGAGTACCTTTGAAAGGAGAGGCAGTGGTGGGAAGGCATAAACTTTTAGGTTTTTCCAGCTGAACAGAAGAGCATCCACTTTCCATGCTTGTTTGTGATAAGTCCTTGTGAAGAATTTTTGTAGTTGGCAATTCAGTGGGGAGGTAAAAAGATCTATGTCTGGGCATCCCCATTTTTGCGTTATCATGCTGAAGATTTGTGGATTCAATTTCCATTCATGAGGGTCCATGATATTTCTGCTTAGGTCGTCTGCCAGAGTATTTTTCTTTCCTGGCAGGAATTGTGCTTGCAGGTGAACTTGGTACATTAGAGCTGTGTTCCACAAGGTCACAGCTTGCCTGCATAGGGGATAAGAATGAGTGCCCCCTTGCTTGTTTATGTACCACATTACTGTGGTGTTGTCTGTCTTTAGTAACAGTTGTCCTGGATGTAGAAGGTCCTTTAAAGCTGTTAGGGCATTTTGAACAGCCAGCATCTCTTTTTGATTGATGTGAAGATGCATCTGGTCTGTGGTCCACTTGTCCTGAATGCATTTTCCTGCCATGTGTGCTCCCCAGGCATAATCCGAAGCATCCGTTGTTAGAGTTTGCCTGGCTGTGGGTTGGGTGAAAGGCTGACCCTTGTAAAGGTGACATGCCTGTGCCCACCATCGAAATTCCTGTTGTAGGCAGTGAATCATTGGTATTACTGCTTCTAAACTGTGAGAGTGTTGAGTCCAAACACTTGTTAGGTACCACTGTAATTTCCTCATATACAGTCTGGCATATGGTAGTAGTATGCAGGATGCCATGAATCCCAGGGACTGCAGAATTTTTCTTGCAGGGAGATGGGACTTTTTTGCCAGTAATTGAAAATATTGAGTTAGTTGTACTTGTTTGTCTGGCGTGAGGTAAGCCATCTGGGCCATTGTATTTAAGCTGGCACCCAGGAATGTAATCTGTTGTGAGGGCACTAGTTTTGACTTCTTTTCGTTTACTGTGTAACCTAGAAAAATTAGCAACTTTTTCACAAATGTCAGATGCTGTAGAAGAATGTCCTTTGTCTCTGCTTGAATGAGACAGTCATCCAGGTATGGATATATTTGAATTCCTTTTTGTCTGCAAAATGCAATTACTGGTGCCAGGCACTTTGTGAAGACCCTGGGCGCAGTAGATAAGCCAAAGGGCAGTGCAGGGAATTGGTAGTGCATTGTACCAGCTTTGAATCTGAGGTATCTTCTGCAATTTTGTCTGATAGGGACATGCAGGTATGCCTCTTTGAGGTCCAGAGTAACAAGCCAAGCCTTCTTGCCCAGCATGGGTAGAAGCTGCTGTAATGTCAACATTTTGAATTTCAGAATATCCAGGTAAGTATTCAGAATTGAAAGGTCTAGTATGGGCCTCCAGGCTTTGTCTTTTCTGGGGACCAGGAAGAGTCTTGAGTAAAATCCTTGTCCTTGTTCCTGTTGTGGTACTTTTTGAATAGCTCTCATGTCCATGAGGGCTGAAATTTGTTTTTGTGCTTCTGCCATTGATTTTGTAGCAGGTCTGGCATTCCTTTTAGCTTTGGTAAAGTATGAAAGTGGAATCTGTAACCCTGAGACACAATATTCAGAACCCATTTGTCTTGGGTGATTGTTTGCCAGTTTTGAGAAAAAAGTGCTAGTTTTCCCCCTAAGGGGGCTTCCAAAAGGGACGTGCTTGGCGTACGAAGAGGAAAGTCATTGTGACTGTTTCCTGTATGGTTGAGACTTGTCCTCACCTCCTTTTGGGGTCGAGGTGCCGCACTGTCATTGTCTGTTTGAGCCTTGGGGTTTTGAGATCTGCCTCTTGGGCGTCTGTATCTGCCTCTCTGTGGCCTGTCTGACACTGGAAAGGACCAATTCTTTGTTGGCCAATTTGTACTAAACCGAGGTGGCTGCACCTGTAAGAAATCATTGACTGTTTGCATAGATTTAGCTTTATCCTCCATTTTCTTTAACACCTCTTCTGCTTTAACAACAGACAAAGTATCATGCTGTAAAGGAGCATCCAATAATTTTGCCTTAACATGATCAGGTAAACTCTGTTCTTTTAACCAAGCATGTCTTTGAATAACAGAACCTGTAACAGCGGCTCTAAAGGAGGCCTCTAAAGAATCAAAACCACATTGCAGAGTATGTTTTCCCACCTGTTCAGCTGCATGCAATAAATCCTGTATTTCTTTACAATCAGGAGCTTCTGAGCTTGCAAGCATTTTCTGTTTTAACTGAGCCATTAAATATTGTTGGTACTTAAGCATGTGGAACTGGCAATTTAAAGCTCTTACTGCTAAAGTTGCAGACGTGTATACTTTCTTCCCCCATCTATCCAAAGCTCTGGAATCTCTGTCAGAGGGTATTGGATTTTTTGCAATGGAAGCCTTAACCCCTTTTGGACCCTGGGAAATAGTTTCTGGATCAGCAGAAGGGTTTTTGTAAAGAAACTTGTGAGAGTCAGGGACTCTATAATACCTATCTGGCTTGGCTGGAGCAGGGGGCAAAGAGTCAGGAGATAAGCTGGATTCAGAGAACACATCATCCACAATGTCTAGCACAGGCGGAATAGCCAGGGGCCTGTGCTGAGGCAATAAGAGGAAATCCCTGAGCCTTTTCTTGGATTCTGAGTAATCCTGACTTTCCCAATGGAAATGCTCCTGGGAAATAGTTTCTGGATCAGCAGAAGGGTTTTTGTAAAGAAACTTGTGAGAGTCAGGGACTCTATAATACCTATCTGGCTTGGCTGGAGCAGGGGGCAAAGAGTCAGGAGATAAGCTGGATTCAGAGAACACATCATCCACAATGTCTAGCACAGGCGGAATAGCCAGGGGCCTGTGCTGAGGCAATAAGAGGAAATCCCTGAGCCTTTTCTTGGATTCTGAGTAATCCTGACTTTCCCAATGGAAATGCTCCCTCATGGTATGTAAAGTTTCCCCAAAAGAATAATCCTCAGGAGGAGAGGCTGAAGGGATAAATTCTTCAGCATCAGAGTCCTCATAGGGGGGTAGAGAGTATCCCTGGTCTGAAGAGGAATCAGAGGAAATGGAAACCTGATCAGAGGAGTCATAGTCTGTATCCTGCCTAGGCCTTTTCTCAGGAGGGGGATGGGAACCCCTGATTAGAGTAATGAGGTCTTCGGCCATTTTAAGCATCTATTTCTTAGGCATGGAGGACTGTCCAGGAGAATGCTGTACCTGTTTCTTTGTCTTTAATGGTACCTTTGTCTTAGCTGTTGTTTTAATGGTAAGATGTGAAGGTCTGAAAACACCCTCAGAAGCAGATGCCTGCTCAGTGGCTCCAGACCCATCTGAGGGATTAGTTTCATTAGGCCCAATACCTTGAGTTTCCAGAGGCCTAGATGTCTCCATGTGAGAGTCAGAAGCGGCCTGTGGCTCTGATGTAGCGGGTGTCAGGGGCTGCGAAAGTGCCTCACTGAGAAGCAGCGAACCGGCGACTGGCCTAGAAGAGGTTTCGTCATCAGTTTTGGACCTCGGATGCCTGTCCTTATCCTTGTCTTTACGTTTTTTCAGTATTGAGGTCATCGGCTGATCCGACAGCATAGTATAATTGAACCTTCGGCCAAAGCAGTGTAAAGCAAAATCAAAACGTCTTTTTATAGTGCGTTTGTTAAATCTAGCACAAAACCGACAGCTAGTGATGTCGTGATCAGGGCCTCGGCATGGAATACAGTAAGAGTGGAAGTCCTTATGAGGTATTTGCTTCCCACAAGAAATACAATTATTAACTTTTTCTGACATCGGTCTCAGGCAAGAAAAAGGTTTCACCAACGGGGTACTTAGCTTTATTGAAGACTTCGGATCTGAAATTCGACTTCGAAAATCTCAGAAGTCGGCCGACCGGCACTTGCGAACTGCTTCTGCTTCGGGCACCGCACGGCAAGAAAGACTGGAGAAAATGGCGTTGGATGCATATTATATACCACTGGCACACTGACATCAGGGAAGAAGCGACAGCAACCGACGCCGGACCAAGACTTTGCAACTCTGGCCGACTGCGGGACCGCCTGACGGCAGGATAATCCAAGTGTGATGACTGCAGCAGTGTAACACGATGAACATCTCCATACAAATGTAATAAGTCCATTTAAACAAACCCCATTTAAATGACTTAAGTTGCACAAATTTAAAGTGGTACAAACAGTATACCGCTACTAACATAAAAATTAACAATATAAAGTACTGCAATCTAAATATTAAAACAAACATTAAAATATCATTAAAATAGATATTCATACTCCTGTTGAATTATTGTATTTTAGCTGTGATTCGAAAACTAATTGAATTCAATATGATCAGTAGTTATACACTTTATAACATTGGCTTAATACTTATATAATCATTTAATCCTGGTTCATTAGATGCGTCAGTAAATAACTGCCACCAAGTTTCTTTATAAGATAGTAGTCCTTTGTGATCTCCCCCTCTGCGGTCCATAATAATACTGTCAATGATGGCAAATTTAAAATAGTGTCCATGTCCGTATTTTTTGACATGCCTATAAAGTGCGTTACTGGCATCCTTAGTCCTTATGCTATATAAATGTGCATAAATACGCTTATTAAATTTTCGTTCTGTTTTTCCTATATAGACTCCAGAACAGGCTGCACATTTTGCCAAATAAATTACCCATCTTGTTTTGCAGTTACCATGTATAAATCTAATATTATTCTTATTTATATTCTCTAATTTTAGATTTCCTTCCTTCAGAATAACATGACATTGCTTACATCTGCCACACTTTGTGGTACGTCTATGAGTCAGATGTTTAGGGATGGTACGTCCTTCCAGTATACTCTTAATATTTCGCCCCATTTTATTAACAAATATTGGCTGATTACCCAGTATTTTACCTATATTCTGGTCCGTCTGAATAATGTTCCAACTGCTGGTCATAATTTTTTTTAATCTTACTTGTGTACGGACCATATTCTAAAATACATGCTCTCCCAAAGTCCAAGTTCAGAGGGTTATTATTCTGACTACTCTGAATTGCATTGTTGTTGTTTCTATTGTAATAGTTCTGACCTAATAAAGATGTGTATTTTTTGCCCCATTCCTTAACAATAGTTGTACAGGTGTGTGTCATCATACTCGTGTCATAACCCCTATCACCAAAGAGTGAGGTAATAAATGACACCTCTTCCAACATCTCTGAGTACGTAGAGGTAATTCTAATAGCTCGTATAATCTGACCTCTAAAAATATTTGTAAATAATTTCCTGGGATGTTTGCTAGAAAATTCCAAGTAACTATTGGAAAAGGTGTTTTTCCTATACAACTTGGATTTAAAACCGCCATCACCCTTGGAAATATAAGTATCTAGATATGGAAGGCCTTCCTTATTGCTAGAATAAATGAATTTAAGAAAATCACTACTTGAGTTTAAAAAAACTAGTTGTGTACACTTACCATAAATGCAGATGTTCGAGTGTATTCACTGTTGCAGTCATCACACTTGGGTTATCTGCCTGTAGGTAGCCCTCAGTCGGCTCGAATGCCAGAGTCTTGGGATTTCTGCATCGGATGCTGTCGCCTCTTCCATGATGTCAAGTCGTCAGGTTTATAAAACATGCAGCCGACGCCATTACATCAGTTTTTCTTGCCCCAGATGTCAGGAGCCCCCAAAATAGGAAGCTATTACATGGTGTGGAACACCTCCAGTAAAAAGTAAATACGTCTGCCATAAAGATGGCCATAAAGAAGATAGGTAGAAAGGATAGAGTACGCCAGGAGGCTGGAGGGAGGGAAAAGTACGGTTTTGTACCTACCATAAATGTAGATGTCCGAACAGGAATGCATCTGCAGTCCTTACAAATGGGTTGTCCTGTCGTCAGGCAGCCCTTCGGTCGGCCGGATTCCAAAGTCTGGGTCTGGCCTCGGCTGGTGTCGCACTTCACCCGACGTCATAGCTGCAGTTCTTCGGGTATAAAGGCATCAGCCAACGCCATTTTCCTCAGTGTTTCTTGCCCCAGATGCCAGTTGCCCTCTTGGATAGCTAAATTTTGGATAAATGCCAATGTTTCCAAATAGTAGAAGGCAAACACAAAAATAAGCATGTATGTACATATATACAAACAAATACACCATAAGAGATCCCCCCCAGCTAGCTATTAGATGGGCAAATACCCTAGGAATACCACAGAGGGAAGGAGGGTGGGTAATCCTGACTGCAGATGCATTCCTGTTCGGACATCTACATTTATGGTAGGTACAAAACTGTACTATGTCCTTCAAGGATGCATCTGCAGTCCTTACAAATGGGTAGAATACCATAGCCAAACTAGGGGAGGAGGAAGAAGAAATTATGGTGTAGTTAGGATCCCTTGCAAAACAGCAGTGGCAAACCCTGCTCGGGATCTAGAGCATAAAGGTAAGTTATAATGCTTGGCAAATGTATGCACGGAGGTCCAAGTAGCAGCCTCTATAATGTCCTTGGTAGCCACTCCTCGTAAGAAAGCTGTGGTAGTGGCTGTAGCCCTTGTAGAATGAGGCCTTATGTTCTGTGGAGTTTGCTTTCCATGGTAGGAGTAACAGAATCTGATGCAATTTCCTATCCACTTGGAGATTGTCTGTTTTGAAATTGCTTTTCCTTCCCTTCCTGTTGCATATGCTACCAGAAGCTGGTCAGTTTTTCTATTGCCCTTGGTTCTGTCCAGGTAGTAGCGCAACTGTCTATGTACATCCAAAGTATGCAGCAGTCTTTCCCCCCTGTTCTGTGGATTGGGGAAGAAGGTAGGTAGGTGGATAGCCTGGTTTAAAGACACTCTGGATACCACCTTAGGCATAAATGTAGGATATGTTCTCATGGACACTCTATCTTGATGGAAGATTAGGAAGGGTTGTACTGCCATTAAAGCCTGTAGCTCAGAAACCCTTCTTGCTGAGGTAATTGCCAGCAGAAAAGCAGTTTTCCAGGATAGGTGTTGAAGATCCGCTGTTGCTGCTGGTTCGAAAGGGGGAAGTGTCAACTTTTCTAGCACAAAGTTCAAGTTCCATGCTGGTAATGGTGGTTTCCTAGGAGGTTTTACATTTTTAATTCCTCTCAGAAACTGCCTGAGTAGAGTATGCGAGAAGACAGGGGGATCGAAGCTGTATTCTGCAGAAATAGCTGATGCATGTATCTTGATGGAGGAATAGGACAGGCCTGTATGGAAAAGCTCTGCCAAATACTCCAGGATGTTGGCAATGTCTACCTTTGACACATCTTTTCCCCTTTCAGTACTCCAAATGAGAAACCTTTTCCATTTTCCTGCATAGTTCCTTCTTGTTGAAGGTCTGCGGGCCTCAAGGATAATGTCTTTAACCCTTTGGGATAAATCTGGGTTAGTTGCTCTTATGTAATGTTCCAGGCAGTCAGCTGCAGAGTTTTCAGGTTTGGATGCAGGGTGTTGTAGCCGCTCTGAGTTAACAGCAAAGGAATCAGGGGTAGTGTCCACATTTCCCCCGAGACATGCTCCTCAGTAATGGGTACCAATGTTGTCTTGGCCAATCTGGAGCTATCAGAATGATCCTTGGACGTTCCTCTTTGATTTTCAATAGCACCTTGTGCATCAAAGGAAGAGGTGGGAATGCATATGCTGTCAGGCCTTTCCAACTGAAGGATAGGGAGTCCACCTTCCAAGCAAGTGGGTGGTACGTCCTTGTGCAGAATTTCTTGAGCTGGTGATTGAGTGGGGATCCGAATAGGTCTATTTGTGGCAGTCCCCATTTCCTTGTGATGACCTTGAAGATGTCCGGGTGTAGCATCCATTCGTGAGCATCCGAGGTAGTTCTGCTTAATATGTCTGCTAGGATGTTTTCTTTTCCCGGTACAAAAATTGCTTGTAACTGAATGTTGTAGCTCAGAGCCATATTCCATAGGTCCAGTGCCATCCGGCATAGAGGGTATGAATGAGTGCCTCCCTGTTTGTTGATGTACCACATGACTGTGGTGTTGTCTGTCCTTATCATCAACTGCCCATCTTGGAGGAATGGTCTGAAATTCTGGATTGCTAGTTTTACTGCCAGCATTTCCTTTTGATTTATGTGCAGGTGCAGCTGATCTGGAGTCCATAAGCCTTGTATGCACTTGTCCAGCATGTGGGCCCCCCAACCAAGGTCTGAGGCGTCCGTTGTGATGGTTTGGCTTGGTTGAATGCTGTGGAAGGGCAAACCTGGGTTTGACTGGCATGCCTGAGCCCACCATAGGAACTCTTGTTTCAGGCATGGGATTAGTGGTATTTCGGTTTCTAGGCTGTGCTTGTGTTGAGACCATAAATTCTTCAGGTACCACTGTAGCTTTCTCATATGCAGTCTGGCATGAGGGACCAGGATTATGCAGGATGCCATGAAGCCCAAGGCCTGCAGTACTTTCCTTGCTGTTAGTTTGTTCTGCTTTGTTAATGCCAAGAAGTAGAAAGGAAGTTGTTCTTGTTTTTCTGCAGTTAGGAATGCCATCTGTTTTACTGTGTCCAATTCTGCACCTAAGAAGGTTATTCTTTGGGATGGTATCAGTCTTGATTTTTATATATTGACTGTATATCCCAGGGCTTGCAGTAAGCAAATGACTCTTTGTAAGTCTTCTGTTAGCTTGTTTTTGTTGTCCGCTTGTATCAGGCAGTCGTCCAGGTATGGATATATTTGGATTCCCTGAAGCCTGCAGTGAGCGATTACTGATGCCAGGCATTTCGTGAACACTCTGGGCGCAGTAGATAAGCCAAAGGGCAATGCTGAGAATTGATAATGCTCTGATCCTGCAAGAAATCTGAGGTATCTTCTGCAATTTGGTCATATGGGGACGTGCAGGTATGCCTCCTTGAGATCTAGAGTCACCAGCCAATACTCCTTGTCCAGCATGGGAAGAAGTTGCTGTAGGGTCAGCATTTTGAATTTTG
This sequence comes from Protopterus annectens, assembly GCF_019279795.1. NCBI lineage: Eukaryota > Metazoa > Chordata > Ceratodontiformes > Protopteridae > Protopterus > Protopterus annectens. The sequence continues at coordinate 1,326,677,722 of NC_056732.1, forward strand.
GAACAATGATGAATGTGTTTAAAGCGGACAGGTCGAGAATAGGTCTCCAATTTTTCTCTTTTCTTGGTACCAGGAACAGTCTGGAGTAAAATCCCTTTCCTTGTTCCATAGATGGTACCCTTTCCACAGCTCTCATCTTTGCTAATTGAGCTATTTGTTTTATTTTATTTATTTATTTAACATTTGTTGACCGGGAAAGTCCGACTAGGTTCCACAGATCCTGTTTTCAGCAGAGGCCCAGGGAGAAATGCTCCAGATGCAGTTTTAGAGCTTCTGTCTTTTGATTTGGTGGTAGGTTTGGCATTCCTCTTTTTCCTGGTAAAGTATGGAAATGAAACCTGTAGCCTTGGTCTATAGTTTGCAAAATCCACTTGTCTCTTGTGATGTAGTGCCAGTTTTTTGAAAATAAGGCTAACTTTCCGCCTAAGGGTGCTGCTATTTGTTCCCTGGTAGGCGGTGCCAGAGCCAAGTCACTGTGATTGTCCTGTTGCAGTGGTAGTAGTTGTGTCTGTGCCTCGCTGGTTGTTACCTTGCCACTGGCATCCCCTGTAGGCACCTCCTCTGGATTGATTTCTGCCTCTTGAACGCCTATTCCTGCCTCTCTGTGTTTTAGAGGAGTCTGGAAAGGACCAATTTTGGAAGGCCAGTTCCTGCTAAACCTTGGAGGCTGAACCTGTAAGAAATCTTTCACTGTTTGTACAGATTTTGCCTTCTCTTCCATTTTCTTCAGTACCTGCTGAGCAGGGGAACCAAATAAACTGACCTTATCCATAGGAGCATCTAATAGTTTTGCTTTAACATGATCCGGCAAGACCTGTTCTTTCAACCATGCATGCCTTCTTATAACTGTGCCAGTCATGGCTGATCTAAAGGAAGCCTCCAGTGCATCATAGCCACATTTTAAAGAATGGTTACTAACCTGCTGAATGTTATGCACCATTTCTAGAACATATTTCTTATCTAAAGAATCATCAGAGGACAGTTTTTTAGTTAACTGATCAAGCATAAACTCCTGGTATTGGATCATATGAAACTGACAGTTCAATGCCCTAGCTGAGAGAGTAGCAGAGGTGTATACTTTTTTACCCCATCTCTCTAAGGACCTGGATTCCCTTTCAGAGGGGAGAGGGTTTTTAACTGAGGTCGAAGCTACTGCCTTAGGCCCCTGGGAGATAGTCTCGGGATCTGCAAAAGGAGCCTTGTATAAATGGTGATGTGTGTCCGCGACCCTGTAGAACCTATCGGGCTTAGCAGGGGCTGGAGGCAAAGTATCAGGAGCAGTGCAAGCATCATTAAATGCATCGTCTACAACAGGAAGAACTGGAGGTATAGCTAAAGGCCTATGTTGTGGTAAATGCAAAAAAGTCCTAAGCCTTTTCCTTGAATCTGAGAAATCTTGCCCCTGCCATTGGAATTGCTCTCTCATGGCATGTAAGGTTTCCCCAAAGGAAAATTCCTCTGGTGGAGAGGCAGAAGGAATCGATTCCTCAGCATCGGAGTCTTCATAAGGAGAAAAAGGAGCCTCTGGATGGTCTGTATTGTCTGTATCATCAGAAGAATCATCTGAGGACACTGGCTCAGGAGGCTCTGCTCTAGGTCTCTTTTCTGGAGGAGGTTGAGAGGCCCTGTCTGGATGAGGTTGGGATCCCCTTATTAAAGAGATGAGATCCTCTGCCAGAGTGAGCATTTGGGAACTGGAACTGGGCCTGTGAGAGGGGGGCTTAACAGGCACAGACTTAGTAGTTTTGGCTGCTTTAGCCCTGGCAAAGGCCTTTATGGACATGGCTGCAGGCGGCCTAGCAGCACCACGTGCAGGGGTTGAAACATCCAAAGGGATGGTGTCCGATAATTCTTGTGAAACCACAGTAGCAGGTTGAATTTCAGAGGCCGATTCAACCAGGTTAGAAGGGGCCTCGGTAGTAGTCATGGATTCGGCTGAAGATAGAACCGTTTGCTCGGTTTCGGCCGAAACCGAGACACTCGCGGTTTGCTTAACCGCGGTTTCGGCCGAAACCGCGGACTGCGAGTGTCGGTCCTATTCTTTGCGTTTCTTAACAACTTGTGAAGTCGGAGGATCCGACGGCATTATGTACGCAAAATCTGAGCCGAAAAACTGTTCAGCAAACTCCGACCGACGTCTAAGCATCCGTCGGTTGAAAGAAGCACAGGCTAAACAAGCTGCTACGTCGTGGTCTGGGCCTAAACAAGGTAAGCAGTAAGAGTGGAAATCTTTATGAGGTATTTGTTTCCCACAAGTTAAACAGTTATTCACTTTTTCTGACATCGGCTGAGGCAAGAAAGAGTCCCCAACGGGGTACTTAGCTTTTTAGAAGTCTTCGAAGTAGTATTCGGTAGTAGTAATCTCTGGATCTGACCGACCGGCACTTGCGAACAGCTTCTGCTTCGGGCGCCACGCGGCAAGAAAGACTGGGAAAATGGCGTCAGCTGATGCCTTTATACCTGAAGAACTGCAGCTATGACGTCGGGTGAAGTGCGACACCAGCCGAGGCCAGACCCAGACTTTGGAATCCGGCCGACCGAAGGGCTGCCTGACGACAGGACAACCCATTTGTAAGGACTGCAGATGCATCCTTGAAGGACATCCAGGACTGCAACAGTGAATACACTCGAACACCTAAATTTATGGTAAGTGTACATAACTGTACCATGTTCTTCATGTTTCACTGTTGCAGTCATCACACTTGGGTTGATTCACAAAGCTGAGGAAGGGTGGAGGCAGTCAAGAAGTGTTAGGGCTGACTAGCATACCTTGTAAGACTGCTGTAGCAAATCCAGGTCTGGATTTAGAAAAAATAGTTAAGTGGTAATGCTTGGTGAAGGTGTGTACAGAACTCCAGGTTGCAGCTTCCAGGATGTCCCTGGTGGGAACTCCACTGAGAAATGCTGTAGAGGTTGAAGTAGCTCTAGTGGAATGAGTTCTGATCCCCTGAGGGGTAGGTTATCCATGGTGCTTGTAGCAGAAATGGATGCAGTGTGCTATCCATATGGAAATGGTTTGCTTTAAAATGGCCTTGCCCTCTGCCCCTATAGCAAAGCGGACTAGCAGCTGGTCAGATTTTCTGAAAGTCTTAGTCCTGTAAAGGTAGAACCTGAGCTGTCTGTGCACGTGCAAGGAGTGCAGGATCCTTTCCCCTTTATTCTGAGGATTAGGGAAAAACTACTCATGTCCCAATACCTTTGCGCAACAGTTCTTGGAATTCATAAATTCCAACGTCCTGGATCAACTAATCCATAGTCCCACCAGGGGCTCCAATATCCTAGACCTGGTCATTACCAACATAGGAAATCAATGCTCCATACCTATGGTCACCCCCTCGTTAGTCAGGTCTGACCATAAGCTAATCACCCTTAACATCCACATCCCACCCCCACCCCCCAGTAAAGAAACCACCATAAAAAACTTCTCCAAAGCCAACTTCATGCTACTCAAGTCAGAAGTCACAAACTTCATGACACCCATGCAGACGGGAACTGAAAGTTCAACTGCTGAATCCTACACTAAGGCACTGTACGAGCACATCCACTCATGCATGAATCGTGCCATCCCAAATAGAACCAAAATGCTCTCATCCAAAAAAAGGAAGCCAATCTGGTGGTCCCCTGCCATAAACAAACTTTACAACAAAAGGAAGAAACTTTTGCAGAAAAGAGGAAAATCCCAGGATGCAAAAAACTCCCTTACTAGCCTCAGTAAGAAACTGAGATGCCTCATAAAATCCTCCAAAGCTAGTTACGAAAATAAAATTGCCAAAGATTCTAAAGACAACCACAAAGCCTTCTATAACTATGTCAAGAATCTAAATGGCAATGCTCAGATCTGCTCTGAGCTAAAACAGAATGGCATTAAATATACTGATCCGAAGGATATTGCCAATATCCTGGCAGATCGATTCAGTGCCAACTTCACCCCTCTCACCCCCTAAATGGCCCATCTCAATACCGGAAGATTGCCAAATTCCAGTAATAACGGCCACACAGGTACAAAACGCACTCTCTAAAGCCAAGAATACAGCATCCATGGGACCAGATGACATCCCGGGCTGTGTACTACATGAACTACAATATGAACTGGCACCTCACCTAAGTGTCATGTTTAATCATAGCCTCACCTCAGGTTTCGTGCCCACTGAGTGGCGTAGAGCTACAGTTATCCCAATCCACAAGGGGGGATCCACCTTGGATCCCGGAAACTACCGTCCCATCAGTCTGACAAGCCTTATCTGCAAGGCCATGGAGCGTATTATCATGGAACTTATAAACAAAGACATTGGCAACCTTCAAACACTGGACCCCACCCAGTTTGGGTTTGTGAAGGGCCGATCTTGTCTTCTGAACCTGACTGACTTCTTTGAATCAGTCTCCAGAGCCATGGACAAGGGTAAGGTGGTCCACACAGCCTATCTAGACCTTGCCAAGGCCTTTGACACCATCCCCCACTCTGGAATCATAGATAAACTTACTAAGGTGGGCATTAATCCCTATGTCACCCAATGGGTTGCTAAATGGCTTACTGATAGAACCCACACTGTAAAAGTAGCCGACTCCAAATCCAGCTCCAGACAAGTGACAAGTGGAGTACCTCAGGGTTCAGTCCTGGGGCCGCTCTTGTTTGGCATCTACTTCTCTGAAGTACAGGTCAACACTAAGGGACTCTGGCTAACAAAGTTTGCAGATGACTGCAAACCGGGAGCCATTATTGAATCCCCAAATGATGTGGATACTCTACAAAAGGGCCTTACAGAAACAGATGCTTGGTGCCAGAGCCATGGGCTCAAGCTCAATGCCAAGAAATGTATTGTTATCCCCTTTGGGAAAAACCATGTATCCATGAATTACCATATAGGTGGCAGTACACTAAACACAGAAAGTGTGATAAGAGACTTAGGGACACAGGTGGACAGTGGTCTCACCTTCGATAACCACATCACCACAACAGTCAGGAAATCCTTCTATGTGGCACACCTCATCACAAAGGGCTTTTCATCCAGAAAAAAGGAGGTCATTGTCCCACTGTACTCAGCCCTCATTAGACCCATTATAGAATACAACGCCCCATTTGGTATGTACCTCTCAAGACATCTGCAACAACTGGAAAGGCCTCAGAAATACCTCACTAAAAGAATCACAGGCCTAAAGCAGATGCCCTACGCTGACTGCCTTAAAAAACTCCAGCTATACTCTGTCGCAAATCGTCTACTCAGGGGCAATCTCTGCTTAACATACAAGGCCATGTCAAACCCAGAGCTGTTGGACATGCTACACTTAAAGAAATCTCAATCCCTCAGAGCTACACGCTCCAGGGATCTAAACCTTGTCATCACAATAAACAAAATATGCTGGAGGGATAGGTTCCAGACCCAGAGACTCCCCAGACTCTGGAATTGATTGCCCATACATGTCAAGCAGAGTGCCTCTTTGGACCTCTTCAAGAGGAACCTTGACAATTGGATGGGAGAAAGGAAATTCACCCCAGGGATCATGTCAGTCGCCCTGCCAGACAGGGGTCCAGGAAAGTAAATAATGTGGGAAGAAATAGCCAGGGAATTGTTATGGCTAGGCTTGTATAGGCCCTAGGGTTGATAGCCTAGTACCAACCTATGAACCTATGAACCTTTTGAGCCTCTGCCCACTGGTTTGGAGGAAGGTCTGGCAACCCGCTTGGGATTGGCAGTGAGTGGAAGTTGAATCTGTATCCCTGGGACACAATGTTTAGAACCCATCGGTCCTGAGTAATGGACATCCAGTTTTTTGCATGAAGGGCGAGTTTTCCTCCTAGGGGTGCAAGTACTTGGGCATGGCTGGGAAGGATAATTAGAAAGTCATTGTGAACTTTTTCCATAAGGGGGTGGCTTACCACTCCCTGTTTTTGAGGTGGGAACACTCCATTGTTTAGATCTCTGCATACCCTGAGACTGTAGTCTTGGTGGTCTGTTTCCTGGGTTTGGACTGAGAAGGCCTGGGAGGGACTTGACAGGACCAGTTTTTTGAAGGCCAATGCCTACTGAATCTAGGTGGCTGCACCTGTAAGAAATCTTTGACAGTTTGCATAGATTAAGCTTTTTCTTCCATCTTTTTAAGAACAACTTCTGCTTTTGTGCCAAACAAACTATCCTGATTTAATGGAGCATCTAGTAATTTTACTTTGACATGGTCTGGCAAGACTTGTTCCTTCAGCCAAGCATGCCATCTCAGTACAGACCCAGTGACAGCAGCCCTGCAAGATGCTTCTACGGCATCAAACCCACATTGCAAAGTATGTTTACTAACTTGGTTTGCAGAATGCATTAACTCTTGTAAATCTTTATTTTCTGCACGATCAGGAAGTAACACCATTTTTTGTTTAATTAGTTCCATAATATGTTGCTGGTACTTCAACATATGAAACTGGCAATTCAAAGCCCTGATGGCAAGAGTTGTAGAGGTATATACCTTCTTAGCCCACCGTCTAAAGCTCTAGAATTCCTGCCTGAAGGGGTAGGGTTTTTTGCTGTAGTAACCTTAATGTCTTTAGGTCCCTGGGAAATGGTCTCTGGATCCGCAGTAGGATTCTTAAAGAGAATTTTGTGAGAGTCAGGTACTCTGTAGTACCTGTCAGATTTTCTAGGAGCTGGTGGTAAAGTGTCAGGAGTCAGACTGGATTCCATAAAGACATCATCTACAATATCCAAGACAGGGGGTATAGCTAGATGCCTGTGCTGAGGCAAATCTAAAAATTCTCCGAGTCTCTTTTTGGACTGAGGATAGTCCTGGCATTCCCAGCGTAAATGCTTTCTTAAGGTATGCACAGTTTCACCAAAATAAAAATCCTCTGGAGGGGAGGCAGAGGGAATGGATTCCTCTGCATCTGAATCCTCATAGATAGATAAGGGTATGTCCTGGTAATCAGAAGGGTCAGAGTCATCGGACTCCTGGTCTGTAGAATCAGAAGGAAATTCAATTCTTTGTCTTTTAGCAGGGGAAGGCTAGCTTTCCCTAATTAATTAGAGTAATAAAGTCTTCAGCCATTCTAAGCATTTGTTTTTGTGGCATGGGAGCTTCAGCATGCGCTTTGGACGTCAGTTTTCTAGGCGTAGTGCGAACTCTGGACCCGAGAAACTCAGTAGTTTTAGTTAAAAATGAAGCTGTCAGTTTAAGACGAATATCGGTAGGTCGGAATCCACCCTCAGAAGCCGGTGCTTGCACAGTGGCTCTGGACCCATCCAAGGTAGAAGCATCCACAGGTTCCATAATCTAAGAAGCATCTCGTGGCATACTGGACTCTGAATGGGTCTCAGCAGAGGCCTGCAAATCTGCAGAAATGGTCATCAGAGGCTGCAAAGACGCCTCACTGAGTACTGGCGGACTGGCGACTAGCTTAACGGAAACATCGTTGGCAGTTTTGGACCTATGCAGTCCATCTCTGTCTTTGCACTTTTTCGGAAGATCGGTAGTTGGGTGGCTCACCGAAGCCATTTCGGAATACGGAGAACGAGAGCGAAAGAATTTAGCTATAAAAATAGCCTGACGATGAATGGTTTGGGCGTTAAACAAGGCAAAAAACCAACAGCGAGGGACATCGTGGTCTGGGCCTAAACAGGTGATGCAGTAAGAATGAAAATCTCTGTGAGGTATTTGCTTTCCACAGGCAAAACAATTGTTAACTTTTGAATATTTTTCTGACATTGGTTAGAGCAAGAAAAAAAAATCCACAAAGGGGTACTTAGCTTTAGAAGACTTCAGGTTTGAAACTCGAAAAACTAAAATTTCAGGTAGCAGCCGACTGGCACTTGTGAACTACTTCTGCTTCGGGCTCCTTCTCGGCAAGAAAGACTGATGTAATGGTGTCGGCTGCATGTTTTATAGCCCTGACATCATGGAAGAGGCGACAGCATCCGATGCAGAAATCCCAAGACTCTGGTATTCGGGCCGACTGAGGGCTACCTGCAGGCAGATAACCCAAGTGTGATGACTGCAACAGTGAAACACGAAGAACATCTATCCCTCTCTGCCAGTGCCACAAGCACCCAAGCTGCTAATGGGACCTAAGTCACCTGGGCTGGAATTAAGGCTTTCTCTCACTATGCCACAGTGCTGGCCTATGGTTTTACTAATATTTATGATCTTATTCTTGATATTACATTTTTGGTTGTGATATATTATTTAGGGAGTTTTTTTTCCCTTTTATTATAAAGATTAGTTATGTTGGAGGAACACCAGAGAGGTTTGTTTTGAATTTCACAATTTTCTTTGTTCTTGTAGGGACTACCAGCTGTAATCATTTATCTAAATGGGCACAGAGCTCCTTCATGAAGCTAACTGCTGTGTCTTCATGAGAGCCAGTGCTGCCGTGACTGTATTTCAAAACTTCATTATTAAATTTGATGACATGCTATATCAAAATACATATATTTCACATGTTCTGATACACATAGACATGCTTCAGAGTCTGTTGTCTACTTTCACCTAAAAGATATTAGGCCTTACAGAACAAAATGAGAGAAGCATTACTGAGGGACCTTTTCACGAAAATGTTTCAAGAATATTTTTAATAAAGATGCTTCAATGGCATAGAGGGCTAAAAGCTCAAACTACAGCCCAGACGACGTAGATTTGATTAGTGGCTTGGTTGGCTGATGGGAGTGGCAGGGAGGGATGGGTGTTTCCATCCTAGGGTTGGGATTCATTGGTGATGCTTCCTAAGGGGAGTCATGGTCTAATGAGGGGATTTGTCCTCATACACAACCAGTGAGTGTAAGAAAAGGAAAAGTAGTGTGTGTGTGTGTGTGTATGTGTGCATACATGTATATATATATATATATATATATATATATATATATGTATACATGTATATATATATATATATATATATATATATATATATATATATGTGTGTATACATGTGTATACATGTGTATGTGTGTATATATATATATATATATATATATATATATATATATATATATATATATACATATACATATCTATATATATATATATATATACATATATATTTATATATATATACATACATATATATATATATATATATATATATATATATATATATATATATATGTGTATACATGTGCATGCATATACATGTGTATGTATACATATATATATATATATATATATATATATATATATATATATATATACATATGTGTGTATACATGTGTATACATGTGTATGTATAGATATATATATATAGATATATATATATATATATATATATATATATATATATATATATATATATATATATATATATATATATATATGTATAGGTTCATAGGTTCGTACTAGGCTATCTGCCCTAGGGCATTTATAAGCCTAGCCAGAGTGTGTGTGGCTTTCACCACCCCTTAGGATGAGAATACTACGCCCTTTTAGGGTTTAGTTTACTGTGCCTCTGTCTAGTAGTGACACAGAGATGACCCCTGGGGTAAACCTACGATCTCCCATCCACTCGTCAAGATTTCTCTTGAATAGAGTCAGTGAGGGGCTCTGCCTAACATGGACTGGGATTCTGTTCCAGTGTGTAGGGAGCCTCTGGGTTATGAATCTGTCCCTCCAGCACGTCCTATTTATTTCTGTGTTGAGGTTTAAGTCTCTTGTTCTTGTGGCTCTGATGGATTTGGATTTTCTGAGGAGGAGCATGTCCATTAATTCCGGATTGGACATGGCCTTGTACGTCAGGCACAGATCACCTCTGAGTAGGCAGTATGCGACTGAATAGAGCTGGAGTTTTTTCAGTCGGGCAGCATATGACATATGTTTAAGACCCTTTATCCTCTTGGTGAGGAACTTTTGGGGTCTTTCCAACTGCTGCAGGTGTCGGTTGAGATACATCCCAAATGGGGCATTGTACTCAATCATTGGCCTGATAAGAGAAGAGTACAGGGGCACAATGACCTCTCTTGATCTGGATGTGAAACCCTTCATGATAAGGTGAGCAATATAGAAGGTCTTCCTAACCACTTTGGCAATGTGAGTGTCAAATGAGAGGTTTCTGTCAACCTGGGTCCCTAAGTCCCTGATTACCTCTTCCGTACTTAATGGATTACCACCTATGTGATAATTTGTCGGTACCTTGTTTTTCCCAAAGGGTATGACTATACATTTTTTGGCATTCAGCTTAAGGCCATGGCTCTTGCACCAATTATCCGTTTCTATGAGTCCTCTCTGAAGGATGTTTGTGTCCGCTGGAGTATCAATTATGGCGCCCAGTTTGCAGTCATCTGCGAACTTTGTCAGCCACAATCCTCCTATGTTTGCCTGTACTTCGGAAAAATAAATGCCGAACAAGAGGGGTCCCAGGACTGAGCCCTGTGGAACACCGCTTGTGACTGGCTTAGAGTCTGACATAGCTCCAGCAACTCTGACCCTGTGGGTTCTGTCCTTGAGCCAGTTTGCAACCCATCTTGTGACATATGGGTTTACATTTAAGCTGGTGAGTTTGTCTATGAGGCCCGAGTGGGGTATTGTGTCAAAGGCTTTTGCACGGTCAAGGTAGGCTGTGTGAACTGCCTTACCCTCATCAATGGCCTTAGTGACTGTTTCAAAAAAGTCGACCAAGTTCAAAAGGCAGGATCTGCCCTTGACAAAGCCAAATTGGGTAGGATCCAATGTCTGTAGGTCCCCAATGTCTTTGTTTATGAGTTCCATAATGATCCTCTCCATAGCTTTGCAGACCAGGCTCGTCAAGCTTATGGGGCGGTAATTTCCAGGGTCCGTAGAAGCACCACCTTTGTGAAGTGGGACCACTGTTGCCGTACGCCACTCTTTGGGTACATATCCTGTAGTAAGGCTAAGATTAAACAGCAGCCTTATGTGTGGGTTTAGTTCATCTTGGAGTTCATGTAGCACACAGCCCGGGACACCATCCGGTCCCATTGATGCTGTGTTTTTAGCTTTAGAGAGGGCGGCTCTCACCTGGGCATCTGAGATGTTAGGGAGGCTACACTCTGCTGGGATAGTTATTTCTCCTTTTGGGGGAGAGGGGGAGGAGAAATTTGCACTGAACCTGTCTGCCAGAATGTTGGCAATGTCAGTGGGTTCAGTGTATTTTGTGTCATTTTGGGCTAACTCTGAGCATATCTGGGAGTTTCCACCCAGGTTTCTAACATAGCTAAAGAAGGCCTTGTGATTGTCTTTTGTGTCTTTTGCGATTTTTCTCTCAAGGTTGGCCTTGGATGATTTTATGAGTGATCGTAGTTTTTTGCTAGTACTGATCAGAGATGCCTTCCCTTTTAGGGATTTTGCTCTGTCATGTAGTAGCTTCCTCCTCCTGTTGTAAAGTTTGTTTATGGCTGGAGTCCACCAGACCCGGCGCCTGCCTTTGGGGGAATGGGTCTTGGTTTTATTTGGGATTGCATGATCCATGCATTCTTGAAGGTGCGCATAGAAGGCATTTGCAAAGGATTCAGCAGTGTGGGTTGTGGTTTCCACTGGCCCAGGGGCCTTGAAGGATACCACTTCAGTCTTAAGAAATGTGAAGTTGGCTTTTGAGAATTTCTTCACTGTGGTCTTTTGTGCAGGGGGTGGGGGCGGGATGTGTATTTCCAGTGAGATTAATTTATGGTCTGATCTTACCAAAGAGGGATATACTTCCGGTGTGGAGCATTTTGTCCCCATGTCTGTGATGATCAGGTCTAGTATATTGTCTCCTCTTGTGGGAATGGTGACTAGTTGTTCCATTGCATTTGAGTTTATGAATTCTAGGAACCTTTGGGCTAGGGTGTTGGGGCTTGAGTAATGTTCCCAGTCTATGTTTGGGTAGTTGAAGTCTCCCAAAATGATGGTATTTGGAGAGACATTCATACTCTCCAGTGTCTTCAGGAAGGCTGCGTGGGGTTCCTGAGTTTGAGAGGGTGGTCTGTAGCATGCTACAAACTTTAAGGCAGTTTTGCCTATGGTTAGTTGCACCTGGATGGTCTCCGATGCTTCGTGCATTGCCACTAACCTGGAGGTGTGGGTATCTTTGATGAAAATGGATACTCCCCCTCCTTTTGTGGGTCGGTCCAGGTTTTGGGGCCGGAAAGCATGATATGAGGTAAAACCTGATAGTGCTGGGGTGCTCTCAGGAGACTTGAACCAGGTTTCAGTCACTGCACAGACATTGATGTTCTCCATACTGAGGAGGGCTTCGAGGGCATGCATCTTGAGGTTTAGACTTCTGGCATTGAGCTGCATTACCCTTAGTTTTTTTCCACTTGTGTTTTCTAGGGAGGTAGGTTTGTCATTTGAGCCTTGCCTAAAAAAGGCACTATGGGGGTGGCAAGAGCCTTGGCCAATATCCGGAAGCCTAGGGGTGACAGGTGCAAGCCATCTCTTGCGAAGCAGCGTGGCTTGTCAAGCATGTCATCCCAAGCAGACAGACATTGGATCCCCTTAGAATGACACCAGTAATTAAGCCAATTGTTAAAACTGATCATTTTGTCTTTGTACTGTGGCATCATTCTTGGTGAGGGTAAGATGCTGCTCAGGGTCAGGGTCATACCGGCCTGGGCTACATAATCAGAGAGCTCCTCTATGTCTCTTTTCATGTAGTCCAGGGAGGTACGTCTCAGGTCGTTCACACCGGCATGTACAATGACTGAGTCATATTTGTACTTGCTGTGGAGTGACCTGAGTGCTTGTGTTATGTGGCGGATTCTAGTTCCCGACAGGCAGCTTACTGTGACCTTTTCCTTGTTCAGTCTGGTGAGCGGGACGTCAGTGTGTCTGACTATGGAGTCACCTATTACAAGTGTGTCTGGCATGTTTTTTGGCCTTAAGGGCTGTGACTGTTTAGCACACTGACTTTAGGTTCATAGGTAGGTACTAGGCTATCTGCCCAAGAGCATTTAGCATTTATAAGCCTAGCCAGAATGTGTTGGCTTCACCTCCCCTTTAAATTAGTTTCCTGGGCCTCTGTCTAGCAGGGCCACTGACGTGATCCCAGGGGTAAATCTACGATTTCCCATCCACTCATCAAGATTTCTATTGACGAGAGTCAGCGAGGGGCTCTGCCCAACATAAAATGGGATTCTATTCCAAAGAGAGGGAGCATGTCCTGTTTATTGCTGTGCTGAGGTTTAGTTCACTGAAGCGTGTGGCTCTAACAGATTTGGTTTTCTTGAGGTGGAGCATGTCCATTAATTCCGGGTTGGACATGGCCTTATACATCAGGCAGAAATCACCTCTGAGCAGGCGGTAAGCAACCGAGTAAAGATGGAGTTTTTTTTAGACGAGCTGCATAGGGCATCTCTTTGAGGCCCATGATCCTCTTGATGAGGTATTTCTGTGGTCTTTCCAGCTGTTGCAGGTGTCGAGTAAGGTACATTCCAAATGGGGCATTGTACTCTATTATGGGCCTAATGAGTGATGAGTAGAGGGGCACGATGACCTCTCTTGATCTAGAGGTGAACCCTTTCGTGATTAGGTGGGTTACATAGAAGGAATTTCTAACTACTTTGGCAATGTGATTATCGAAGGAGAGGTTGCTATCTACCTGGGTCCCCAGGTCCCTAATTACATCTTCTGTACTTAGTGGATTACCGCCTATGTGATAATTCGTGGGCACTTTGTTTTTCCCAAAGGGGATGACTATGCATTTTTTGACATTCAGCTTGAGGCCATGGTTTTGACACCAGGTATCTGTCTCTGTGAGACCCTTCTGGAAGATGTCTGTGTCAGCCGGTGGGTGGATTATGGCCCCCAGTTTGCAGTCATCTGCGAACTTGGTAAGCCACAGTCCTCCTGTGCTTGCCTGTACCTCAGAGAAGTATATACCGAACAGGAGGGGTCCCAGGACCGAGATCTGTGGTACGCCACTTGTAACTGGTTTAGAGTCGGACATGGCACCTGCGACTCTGACCATGTGTGTTCTATCCGTGAGCCAGTTGGCCACCCATCTCATGACATAGGGGTTAATGTTCAAGCTGGTAGGCTTATCTATGATGCCAGAGTGTGGAATGGTGTCAAAGGTCTTAGTGAGGTCCAGGTAGGTTGTGTGGACTACCTTTCCTTCATCTATGGCCTTGGTAACTGTTTCAAAGAAGTCAACTAGGTTTAGGAGGCAGGATGTGCCTTTAACAAAGTTGAACTGGGTAGGGTCTAGTGTCTGGAGGTTCCCAATATCTCTGTTTATGAGTTCCATGATGATTCACTCCATAGTTTTGCATACCAAGCTAGTCAGGCTTATAGGACGATAGTTCCCTGGTTCTGTTGCGGCACCACCTTTGTGGAGTGGGATGACTGCTGCTGTACGCCATTTTTTGGGTACATAGCCTGTGGTATGGCAGAGTCTGAACAGTGAATTTAGCTGAGGGTTTAGTTCCTTTTGGAGTTCGTGTAAGACGCAGCTTGGGACACCATCCGGTCCCATTGATGCTGTGTTCTTAGCTTTGGAGAGGGCTGTTTTTACCTGCATGCCCGTGATGTCTGGGGCTCTGCATTCTTCTGGGATGGACACCGACCCTTTTGGGGGGTGAGGGGGGTTAAAGTTTGCACTGAATTTGTCAGCCAGGATGTTGGCAATGTCAGTTGGTTCAGTGTATTTTTTGCCATTTTGCACTATCTCAGTGCATATCTGAGAATTACCACCTAGATTTTTGACATAGCTAAAGAAGGCTTTGTGGTTATCTTTAGAGTCCTTGGCAATTTTTCTTTCGAAACTGGCCTTGGATGATTTTATGAGGGATCATAGTTTCTTGCTAATATTGATCAGTGATGCCTTTCCTTTTTGGGATTTAGCTCTATCATGTAGTAGTTTCCTCCTTCTGTTGTAAAGCTTATTTATGGCCGGGGACCACCAGACTGGTTTCCTTTTTTTGGAGGAGTGAGTTTTGGTTTTACTTGGAATGGCTCGATCCATGCATCCCTGTAGATGCTCATAGAATGCACTTGTAAAGGATTCTGCGGTTTGGGCAGCATTATCCTTTAGCAAGGGGGCTATGAAACGTTCCACCTCGGTCTTGAGAAGTGTGAAGTTGGCTTAAGTTTTTCACAGTGGTTTCCTTGACTTGGGGTAGGGTCGGGATGTGGATGTCCAGTATGATTAGTTTATGATCTGATCTTACCAGCGAGGGGTTTACTTCTGATGTGGAGCACTGATTCCTCCATGTTGGTGATGATCAAGTCCAGTATGCTGTCACCTCTTGTGGGCATGGTGACCAGCTGTTCCAGGGCGTTTGAGTTTATAAACTCTAGGAAGCGTTGGGCAAAGGAGTTTGTATTCGAGTAGTTAACCCAGTCAATGTTTGGGTAGTTGAAATCTCCCAATATCATATTAGGTAGGACCTTTGTATTTTCTAATGTTCTCAGGAATGCTGAGTGAGGGTCCTCAGACAAGGTAGGTGATTTGTAGCAGGCTATGATCTGAAAAGCAGCTTTGCCCACTGACAGTTGCACATGGATGGTCTCCGAGGCCTCGTGCTGTACTACTAACCTGGAGGCGTGAGCATCCTTTATGAAAATGAACACACCCCCTCCTTTTGTATTTTGGTCTGGGTTCCTGGGCCGAAAGGTATGGTATGAGTTGTAGCCTGATAGTGCTGGGGTGCTCTCTGGAGCTTTGAACCAGGTTTTTGTTACTGCACAGATATCAATTTGCTCCATGCTGAGGAGTGCCTCGAGTGCGTGCATTTTGAGGTTTAGACTTTTGGCATTGAGTAGCATTACCCTCAGTTTCTGGTTTCTTGTGTTGTTTATGGAGGTAGGTTTGTCTTTTGAGCCTTACCTACAAAAGGCACTATGGGGGTGGCAAGAGCCTTGGCCAGTATTCGAAAGCCTAGGGGCGAGAGGTGCAATCCATCTCTGGCGAAGCAGCGTGGCTTGTCGAGCATGCTGTCCCAGGCTGACGGACAATGGATACCCTTTGAACGACACCAATAGCTTAGCCAATTGTTAAAACTGATACTTTTTTCTTTGTACTGTGGCATCATTCTTGGTGAGGGCAAGATGTTACTCAGGGTCAGGGTCATACCAGCCTGGGCTACATAATCAGAGAGTTCCTCTATGTCTCTTTTCATGTAGTCCAGGGAGGTACGTCTCAGGTCGTTCACACCAACATGTACAATGACAGAGTCATATTTGTACTTGTTTTGGAGTGACCTGAGTGCTTGTGTTATGTGGTGGATCCTGGCACCAGACAGGCAGCTTACAGTAACCTTCTCCTTGTTCAGTCTAGTGAGTGGGACGTCAGTGTGCCTGACAATAGAGTCACCTATTACTAGTGTACTGGGTGTGTTGTTGTGCCTTAAGGGCTGTGGTTGCGTGGCACACTGACTTTGTGAAGTATGTGATACGTGGTTGTTGTTTGAGGGTGGAGGTTGCTTGGATGTCTGCTTTGGAGGTCTCTGCTGCTTAGGCAGATTTTTATTTAGAGCCTCCGAGTATGTTTTTGTGTATTTATATGTGTTGTTTGCTGGTGCATGTGTGACTGTTTTGTGTGAGACTGGAAGTGTGGTGCAAGTGTTTCCCTTCTCCTCCTGGCTGGCTGTTCCAATCATGGGTTGAGAGAGCTTGGCCTCCAGTTTGGCTGTATAGTTGCATCTCTCACATATATTTGTGTTTGTTGGAAGGAGGAGAGGATTGTCCGTGTACATGAGGCAAATGTAACATTGCCTCAAGATTCCCAGATTCACCAGCTGGCCTGGAGTGTATACCTGAAACTTCCCTTTGGACATGCCTGTATGGGTAGCTGAACTGTTTTACTGATTGTCCGGTAGGGACGAACTACGGAGCCTTGTACTATTGTATAGTAAAGGGGGAGGTGTTGTGTTAGCATTTATTAGTGCTTACTGAGAGCTTGGAGCAAGTGCTGGGCTGTAAAAGGAAGTTAGAGTACTTAATTTGAGAGTTTTGACTAGTTCTAAGGGAAAAATTGAAGAGCAGACTTCGTGGAGCCTGGAATACTTTAACCCTAAATCACAGAAACTCTAGAAAATCGGCGTTTTAGGCAGAATTAGCTAAAGCCAGCAGCAAAATGCAGAAAAATGATAATCACTCCAAAGTGATTAAGTATATATATATATATATATATATATATATATATATATATATATATGTGTGTGTGTGTGTGTGTGTGTAAATATATATATATATATATATATATATATATATATATATATATATATATATATATAAAAAACACTGGACAGAAGCAGAAAATCTTGAGATCCATCATCCATGACCAGCCTCAGGAACACCAGAGAAAGGCTTGAGGGTAGGAGAATGCTGGTCTCAGTGCGTGGATGTCAGACACTGAGACTCGGACTTATATAAATGTGGTCAGAGAAAGAAATATTGCTATCTGATATTAGAGTTGAATTCAGCCCAGCATGGCCTTTGTGTTTGTGTGTGTGTGTGTGTGTGTGGGGGGGGGGGGTTGTTTAGGTTTCTCTATGTGGATGCTGCACAGCTGCACCATAAAAATGTTGTGCAGGCAGGTTTATGCATGATGTATAAAATATGATGCTGTTTGTTAGATTACTGCTGCAGTAGCCTCAGATGTAAGAGCTAACCAGCTTCTAAAGCTTAAGGTCACCTTCCACGTCTTCAGATTGGTCTCACCTTAAGCAGAGCCAGAAAAAATCAGCGTCTGGTTGCCAAACTCTTCTGAGTTGTCCTGCCACTTAAGAGCACTCTTCTTGTTGGCTTTTGAGAATCGATGGTTGGCTTGCTTTTCCATTGATGGAAGGATAAATTCCCTTTGGAGTGGAAAAAATTAATTTTATGACTACAACAGTACTTTTCTGACAAAAAACGGGGAAGTTATTTTTCTGGACAGTCACTTGACAATCCTGCCAATTGAAAAAGGTGTTTATTTTATCAGTTTGAGTGTAAACTTGTTTTTTGTCTTAAGTTTACTCTATTTTTTTTCAATGACAAGTGTATAAATTATTTTAAGGACTGGGCATGTCTGTTTTGTAACAGTGTTTTTTATAAGAAAAAGACTATTTTTTGATACTTACCATTTACTGACTGTTGCTCATACCTCTCAACCTCTCGACGCAAGAAATTTGGACAAAGCCAGAGAAAAATGGGGAGGCAAAAGCCCAAAAATAGGAGCAGATTTTAAATATTGTTCCAATAAACTTAGAAAGTTGCTGGAAGGACAGATTTTACACTATCTATTTTTGAAAGATATGAAGTTGGAAACTCGGATGACTGTTATTATTTAGTATTATCTAGTGACTTCAGCCCTCAATGATTTGTTAGACAACCACAAAGTTTGAGGAACAGACCAAAAGTAAGATACAAAAATCTGGACAGCCTGCCGAACTCTGGACAATTGAGAGGTATGCTGCTGCTGTCATTGATTCATGGGTTTCACAGTTCTTTCTCACCTTTACCGCAGAACAACTCTGCCTCTTCAGCAGAATGATACTTTCCTTCAGCCACAAATGGATGACCCTGCTGTGGCCATTTCTGGTTCCTCAGACCACTTATATTTTTCTTCCTTGGACTGCTCTGGTATTATCCCTTCAGCCAACATGGACCAGAGGTTAGACACATCCTCTGTGGCTATTAAGACCCCTTGGTGGGCAAAGAAGAGCCACTTTTGGCGGTCTCTGAGGAAGGGGTGGTGAAGTCTCTGTTCCCTGGGATGATGTCCCTGAAATGGGCTGGTCTGCATTCTGTGGCGTTTCTTGTCAAAAAGAAGCAGAAAGTTACCCATTTATCTTCTCCTATCTCTGTTACTTTAGACAGGAAAGGCTTATTGGGCTTAACTTGGGGCTTAGTTCTAGCTCTTAACCTTTCTCATTCTGAAAGTACTTGCAAGAGAGAAAGGAATTCATTGGTTTCTGCTGACTCAAGGTGTGATGTTGGAAACAGCTTAGGGAGAGTTCAGGTTTTACAGCACATGTGACTAAATCCACATAAGTAACCTTGCAATAAGCTCATTAAAATTCTGTCTGGGAAGTACTCAAGCAGAACAAGTACAACAGATGACTGGTTATAATTCCTCTCAATGAAACACTGTTAATGTATGAGAATTAGTACCAGGGGTGATTCCTCATCAGTGAGGAACAATACTCTTACCTTTCCATATGCCTAGTATTGGAAGCTAACTTACCTGTTGAATGCTTACAAAATGTAAGAGTGTTCTTTTTTTCTTCCACCATCAGAACTAATGCTTCATAGACTGCTCATCTAAGAACATCTCCTGTAACTGCTGTGTCAGATTTTCAGATAACCAACAGCAATAGAAACCACCACAGCAACAAACTGAAATGGGTATGCATGTAAAAAGCACTCCGATGAGTAGCTGCATAAATACATGAACAACATTGTTCCATACCATATCATAAAATGCATCCACTGCATCTATTTACATCAGCAGTAAACCCAAGCAACTGAACATCTATGTTGCAGAGAGTATTAAAAAAAATCCACTGCTCTGTCTGCCTGCAAAGTGAAAGACTGAACCACTTACATACAAAGAAAAAAAAGAAATAACACAAATGAGCACTACTTCACTACATTTCTAAGTGAAGTGATAATGTTATCCTAACACTATGGGGCTGTAAATAAAAGGAACGCACAAATGAAACTATTAGCACTTCCTAAGGGCAAATTACCCTTCCCCAAGGTACTGAAACCTGAGCCATCACACTAAAAGTTTTCTGAATGTAACCAATAAGATCACCTGACCTACTAGCTTAACCAAAACAATGACAGCTACAGGGAATCTCGGCACTCTCCCTTTAAGTAAGCCGTGATTACAGAATGGCAACAGAAAACACAAAACATACAGCAAAAGTAAAAAAAAAAAATAGAGAAAGAGAAAAACAAATTATTTGTTCAGCATTTCTCCTTACTCAGAATCAAGAATCATCAAAAAAACATCAGCTATAATCAAAAACAGCCTGTGGTCATATGATGAGACATACAACTTTCACATTATGCCAAGATTGTGCTAGACAGTCAAGAGGAGAAGGTTAACACCTGCACTACACCTCAAGCAACTCATAGCCCTTCAAAATCCACACCATCAACACCCACACATAGCAACACTAAATCTACATATGCAGAGGCCCTAAACATTAAACTGCCCAAGCAACAAGGACCTCCAAAGCTGAAACGCAAACAAAACCAGTCACAACCAAAGTGACACATAGCTCACAACACCAGTGTGCCACCCAACAACAGCCCCTAAAGCAAGACAATGTACCCAACATTTTAGTCATAGGTGACTCTATAGACAGGCACACTGATGTCCCACTCACCAGGCTGAACAAGGAAAAAATTACATTCAGCTGCCTGTCGGGTGCCACGATCTGCCACATAATGCATGCACTCAAGTCTCTCCACAACAAGTACAAATGCGACTCTGTCATTGTCCATGCTGGAGTGAATGACTTGAGATGTACCTCCCTTGACTACATGAAAAGAGACATGGAAGAGCTCTCGGATCATGTGGTCCAGGCAGGTATCACCCTAGCTCTGAGTAGCATCCTGCCTTCGCCCAGACTGATACCATTGTATAAGGACAAAATGACTGACTTCAACAATTGGCTAAGATTCTGGTGTCATTCAAAGGGGATTCAGTATCTGTCTGCCTGGGAAGACATGATCGAAAAACCACGATGCTTTGCCAGAGATGGGCTGCACCTGTCACTCCTGGGATTCAGGTTACTGGCTAAAGCTCTTTCCACCCCTACAGTGCCTTTTTAGGCAAGGTTGAAAGGACACAACCACCATAACAGATTCAAGCATTCAAAATCGGAAGGTAATGCTTCTCAATGCTAGAAGTCTAAACCTCAAAATTCACTCTCTTGAGGCACTCCTAAAAATGGAGAACATCGATATCTGTGCAGTAACTAAGACCTGGTTCAAGGCTCCAGAGAGCACCCCTGCAATACCAGGCTACAACTCTTACCACACTTTTCGGCCAAAAAACCAAGACCGAAACACTAAAGGTGGAGGAGTGTCCATATTCACCAAGGATATTCACACCTCCAGGCTAGTTGCCCAACACGATGCATCTGAAATTCTCCAGGTGCAACTAACTCTATGTAAGACTGCAATACAAATTGTCACTTGCTATAGATCCCCCACCATGCCCCAAGATTCTCACTACACCTTTCTAAACATACTGGAAAATATTAAGATACAACCAAACACCCTATTACTGGGTGATTTCAACTACCCTGCTATTAACTGGGAAAACTACTCGGGTACCAACTCCTTTTCCCAACGGTTCTTGGAATTCATAAATTCCAACACCCTGGATAAACTAATCCATTGTCCCACCAGGGGCTCCAATATCCTAGACATGCTCATTACCAACATGGGAGATAGATGCTCCACACCAGTGATCACCCCCTCATTGGTCAGGTCTAACCATAAGCAAATCACCCTTGACATCCACATCCCACCCCCACCCCCCAGTAAGGAAACCTCCTTAAAAAACTTCTCCAAAGCCAACTTCATGCTACTGAAGTCAGAAGTGACAAAGTTCGTGACACCCATGCAGACGGGAACTGAAAGTTCGACTGCAGAATCCTACACTAAGGCACTGTATGAGCACATCCACTTGAACATGAATCGTGCAATCCCAAATAGAACCAAGATGCTCTTCTCCAAAAAAGGAAGCCAATCTGGTGGTCCCCTGCTATAAACAAACTATACAACAGAAGGAAGAAACTGTTGCAGAAAACCGGAAAATCCCAGGATGCAAAAAACTCCCTTACCAGCCTCAGTAAGAAGCTGAGATCCCTCATAAAATCCTCAAAAGCTAGTTATCAAAATAAAATTGCCAAAGATTCCAAAGACAACCACAAGGCATTCTATACTTATGACAAGAATCTAAATGGCAATGCTCAGATCTGCTCTGAGCTACAACAGAATGGCATTAAATATACTGAGCCCAAGGATATTGTCAATATCCTGGCAGATCGATTTAGTGCCAACTTCACCCCCCTCTCATCCCCTAAAGAGCCCATCTCAATACCAAAAGATTGCCAAATTCCAGTAATTACGGCCACACAGGTAGAAACCGCACTCTCCAAAGCTAAGAATACAGCATCCATAGGACCAGATGACATCCCAGGCTGTGTACTACATGAACTACAAAATGAACTGGCACCTCACCTAAGTGTCATGTTTAATCATAGCCTCACCTCAGGCTTTGTGCCCACTGAGTGGCGCACAGCTACAGTTATCCCACTCCACAAGGGGGGATCCACTTTGGATCCCGGGAACTACCATCCCATCAGTCTGACAAGCCTGATCTGCAAGGGCATGGAATGCATTATCAGGGAACTTATAAACAAAGACATTGGCAAACTTCAAACACTGGACCCCCACCCAGTTTGGGTTTGTGAAGGGCTGATCTTGTCTCCTGAATCTGTCTGACTTCTTTGAATCAGTCTCCAGAGCTGTGGATGAGGGCAAAGTGGTCCACACAGCCTATCTGGACCTCGCCAAGGCCTTCGACACCACCACCCACTCTGGAATCATAGATAAACTTACTAAGCTGGGCATAAATCCCTACATCACTCGATGGGTTGCCAACTGGGTTACTGACAGAACCCAGACTGTAAAAGTAGCCGACTCCAAATCCAGCTCCAGACAAGTGACAAATGGAGTACCTCAGGGTTTAGTCCTGGGACCACTCTTGTTTGGCATCTACTTCTCTGAAGTACAGGCCAACACTACGGGACTCTGGCTAACAAAGTTCGCAGATGACTGCAAACTGGAAGCCATTATTGAATCCCCAAATGATGTGGATATTCTACAAAAGAGCCTTACAGAAACAGATGCCTGGTGCCAGAGCCATAGGCTCAAGCTTAATGCCAAGAAATGTATAGTTATCCCCTCTGGAAAAAAACATGTACCCATGAATTATCACATAGGTGGCAGTACACTAAACACTGAAAGTGTTATGAGGGACTTTGGGACACAGGTGGACAGTGGTCCCACTTTTGATAACATCACCACAACAGTCAGGAAATCCTTCTATGTAGAACACCTCATCACTAAGAGCTTTTCATCCAGAAAAAGGAGGTCATTGTCTTACTGTACTCATCCCTCATTAGACTCATTATAGAGTATAATGCCCCATTTGGTATGTACCTCACAAGACATCTGCAACAGCTGGAAAGGCCACAGAAATACTTCACCAAAAGAATCACAGGCCTAAAGCAAATGCCATATGCTGACCATCTAAAACAACTCCAGCTATACTCTGTGGCATATCGTCTGCTCAGAGGCGCTCTCTACTTAACATACAAGGACATGTCAAACCCTGAACTGTTGGACATGCTCCACTTAAAGAAATCCCAATCCCTCAGAGCCACACGCTCCAGGGATCTAAACCAAGTCATCACAATGAACAAAACATGCTGGAGGGACAGGTTCCTGACCCAGAGACTCCCCATACTCTGAAATAGACTTCCCATACATGTCAAGCAGAGCGCCTCCTTGGACCTCTTCAAAAGTAACCTTGATGACTGGATGGGAGATAGGAAATTCACCCCGGGGATCATGTCAGTCGCCTTGCTAGACTGTGTTCCAAAGAAGTAAATATTGTGGGAAGAAATAACCAGGTAATTGTTATGGCTAGGCTTGTATAGGCCCTAGGGCCGATAGCCTAGTACCAACCTATGAACCTACTATGAAGAGATACACAAGTTTCAGCACAGAACTATGGGGATGAGGAAAGGCAAGCAACTTGAGACATTTTATGGACAGCGATATCCAAATGCAAGAGGTGAGGTCTATTTTTCCTCCACCAAGAGTTCTATGATACTACCAAAAGGCCAGTATTCATAAACGGGTCATTTGGCATTCCCTAGACAAAAAAGGAGCAGGTCTGTTTGCTTAATCATATAATGGAACAGAAGTCCCTAAAACACAAAAATGAGTTAGTACCCCTTTTGAATCGTCTCCAAAAAAGTGATAATGAGAAAAGGGAAACTAGCTAATGAACTCATCCTACGTGAGGTAGTAATATTATTGGATGAATTAAAAGAACATTAGTTATCAAGTTTAAAGGAAAGATGGGCAAATATCATACAAGGAAGTGATTATTATGGGAAAAAGCAAAAGACAAATTTAGAAATTTTCAACAAGAAGGAATTTCACTAGAAATTGAGGCTCACGTGAGAAAAAACAGATGAAAGGAGAAGAAGGACTGAAGGATATATAAACTAAAAATAAAGGGCTGCAAAATAACAGAAACCTTTAGGGAACTCACTGAACAAACTTGGCCTTATTTAATTTTTTTTTTTTTTTAGAAATGGAGCAAATTAGGGGATGAATACTGGTTCTAGACAGATTTTCTTTTATAAATATTACTGAATATTACTGAATGCATATTTGTAGTAATGTACACAACTAATGGGATATGTCACCAGGAGAAAGTGGATTGTTTTACAAGATTACATTATGTTTGTATTGTCACCTGAATTTTTGAATCTGGTAAATAAAACAGCTACAAAAAATGGCACGGAAAGTGATGATGTATAGACAGCAGGCAATTCAGAAACACAAATGTTAACCTAAAAACAGCATGGTATACAGCATATGCAAATGACAGCATAATAATATAGAAATGGGGATCCATATGCAAACAAGGGACAATGAATATACAAATAACCCTTTCAAACAGGGCATAACAATTCAAAAACAAAAAATAGGTGCACTGTACTGAGGCATTCACCTATTCTATGTACAGGATGCTAGAATGTTTGTGATAGCAGCAGCTGCAGCACCGCAACATGAGTTAGTGGTCACTCTTACGGCCAGTGGCCACAACATGGCATGGTTTAGCCCTCAGCACCAATTCAGATTACACTATCAGAGCTTAATTTCCCACTAACTGACTTGCCCAACAGATCATGGACTGCTACTATACATTAGCTTGTGTCAAGCTGCTTCAAACATATAAGCACTCAGGTGCGGTGTGTGGAAAGCCCATTCCAATGGGCAGTAAGGGTTACGTAAATTTAACCATCCTAGCTACAGGGACATTTTGGTGATCTACAGGGGGCACGCCAGGAATTTTATAGGCATTATCCTGTGTTTCTTACGCCAGTTCCTCAATAATATGCTGCAACATGTAGAAGAACGTATATGGCCCTAAAAACAGCTTTAGAGAGAAACAACACTATCTGAGTATTTAACATCACCCATTTCCTAGAGGTCCTTGCCCACTGATTGCGCACAAATTGCCATCAAGATATCACTTGGTCAACATGGTGGCCAATTTAGCAACAAACAACCTTTCATGCTCTAAATTGCCAAGTGATTTGCAAAGTCCAGGGTGTCACTTAGAAGGTTTCCAAGAGCTACAGTAGTAGTAGTAGTAGTAATAGCAAACATTTCTAAAGGAATTTTTGTCGTTCTAAAAGAACAGACAGACCTTCCTTCACATTCTTATGCTGAGGTGTGAAAACTCTCACTGCAGTAAACAATCCTTGCTGTACACTTACAAGTGACAAGTAGTAGGTCTCCAAGCTGCTACTTCACAATGTCTTCAGTGAGAAGTTGTTTCCTCTCTCATGAATGATGCAGAATTAAAATGTGCTTTACTAGTTCCTAAATTATTTCTGTCATGTTCAACCCCCCCCCCTTTTTTCTATTTCCTATTTATTTATACTTTGGTAACCAGGAAAGTGAAATGTACCCAGGAGGCTTTTCAGCCATGACTTGGACTACATTTGCAAAGATAATAAAAGTAATAAATGGACTTAGCAATACAAAGAAAAACATACTGACATTGACAAAGACTGCATGTGCAACACATATCCATTGTGTGACAGTGAAAAAGTAAAACATTAAGCAACATTTATTAAAATGCATACATTAATAATGCTTAACTCTGCTATGTTAAGTTTATTATAAATAACGAATTGCATGCACCCATATTACACATATGCATATATACATACATACACACACACGTGTGTGTATATATATATATATATATATATATATATATATATGGGTCTACTTTAGAACACCGACACGCCAGTTCGCCGACACACAAACCACCGACACCAAATAACCGACAACACACAATACCGACAACGCAAAACACCGAACACCATTACACCGACTCACTAAACGTAAACAACACATTACACTACATTACATATCCACTAGCCCTAACCCAAACCCTAACCCTAAGGTCCGACACTACCGCACACTTACCCTACCTGCACCCTAACCCTAACTCACTTAACCCACCCCTAACCCTAAGGTCCGACACTACCGCACACTTACCCTACCTGCACCCTAACCCTAACTCACTTAACCCAAACCTAACCCTAAGGTCCGACACTACCGCACACTTACCCTACCTGCACCCTAACCCTAACTCACTTAACCCACCCCTAACCCTAAGGTCCGACAGTACCAGACACGTACCCTACCTGCACCCTATTCCTAACTTACTTAACCCACCCTAAAACATAAACCCGTCACTAACACACACTTACATTACCCAAACCCTGACTCCGACACTACCGCACACTCACCTTTCACACACCCTAACCCTAAATCCCTCACTATTGCACACTTACCTGTCCGCTCCCTAATCCAAAATCCCTCACTATCGCATACTTCCAAGTCGCGCTTACACGTTCCCCTTGTCGGTCTTCCAGCTGTCGGGATTTCAGCATGTCGGTCAACTGCATTGTCGGTCCTTTCGCGTTCCTCTTCCGCGTGTCGGCGAACTGACGTTTCGGTAATTTGAAGTAGACCCATATATATATATATATATATATATATATATATATATATATATATATATATTTATATATATATATGTGTGTGTTTGTGTGTGTCTATATATATATATATATATATATATATATATATATATATATATATATATATATATAAATATATATATATATATATATATACATACATATTTATATATAGTATGTTTGCTTATTTGTTTATGTATACGTGTATTTGTGTGTGTGTGTGTGTCTATTCGTCTACTTCTAAATTTCAAAGTTTTAAAAATTTAAATTTCTTATGGTCGATACCACAAAATCGAAGTTTTGAAACTTCGAACCATTTAAGTGTGG
The DNA here is from genome assembly GCF_019279795.1 of Protopterus annectens. Taxonomy (NCBI): domain Eukaryota; kingdom Metazoa; phylum Chordata; order Ceratodontiformes; family Protopteridae; genus Protopterus; species Protopterus annectens. Next base: position 1,326,704,760 of record NC_056732.1, read on the forward strand.
ATCACCGTAGAGCACAGAATGGTATATTTACCATTTTCCTCGCTATGGTGAAATCTTGGAGTTGGCATATTTAATTAGCAGGGGGTATGGGAGGTGCAGGGGGTTTCTCCCCCTGTAGAAACATACAAAAAAAAGATTTTTTTGTTTTTATTATTTTTTTTTATTTACATTTTGAAACTTCGATCTTATGGTCTCTATCACAAGAAATTGAAGTTTTGAAACATCAAAATTTAGAAGTAGACCCATGTGTGTTTGTGTGTGTATATACATATGTAAAATGCATGTGTATAAAGACATATGAGTGCCTGTGTGTAAACTGAAGAACTACATTATATACCTTTCTGTGTACTTCATAGGTTCATAGGTGTCTACTAGGCTAATGGCCCTGGAGCCTTTACAAGCCTAGCCCAAAAAAATTGCCCAGGCACTGTGCCACCCGATGTTAGTTCACAGTGCCCATATCCAGTAGGGCAACTGGTATGATCCCTGGTGTGTACTTTCTGTTACCCATCCACTTGTCAAGATTTCTCTTAAAGAGGGCCAGTGAGGTGCTCTGCTTGACATGAATGGGAAGCTTATTCCAGAGTATGGGCAGTCTTTGGAAGATGAACCTGTCCCTCCAGCATGTTCTGTTAATTGTTGTAATGAGGTTGTGACCTCTGGAGCGTGTGACATGGGGGGATTGGGATTTCTTTAGGTGTAGCATTTCAAGTAGGGCTGGGTCAGACATAGCTTTGTAATTCAAGCAGAGATCACCTCTAAGTAGACGATAAGAGACTGAGAACAGTTGATTTTTCTTGAGTCTGTCCATGTAGGACATGTGTTTAAGGCCTAGGATCCTTTTTGTGAGGTACTTCTGTGGCCTCTCCAGCTGTTGTAGGTGTTTGGTCATGTACATGCCAAACGGGGCCTTATATTCGATGACTGGTCTAATGAGGGATGAGTAGAGAGGGATGATGACCTCTTTCTTCCTGGATGCGAAACCTTTGGTTATAAGATGTGCCATGTTGAAGGACTTTCTGACCAGAGTGGCAATAAGGTGGTCAAAGGTGAGGTGGCTGTCGACCTGGGTGTCCAGATCTCTTATGGCTCCTTCAGTGTTCAGTGGTAATTCATGAATACTGAGTTTTTTCCAGAGAAGATGATGGCGCATTCTTTGGAGTTAAGCTTCAGGCCATGGTTCCGACACCAGTCACTGGTCTCAGAGAGGCCCTTTTGTAGAAAGTCTGCATCACTTGGGGAGTTGATAATGACTCCTAGCTTGCAGTCATCAGCAAACCTGGTCAGCCAGAGTCCTTCTGTGTTGGCCTGGACATCAGAAAAGTAGATGCCAAATAGGAGAGCGCCCAGGAACAAGTCCTGTGGCACTCCACTCGTGACTGATAGTCTGACTTGGAAGCTGCAACTTTTACTCTGTAGGTCCTGTCTGCGATCCAATTTGCAACCCACCTAGTGATGTAAGGATTGATGCCTAGTTTGGTGAGTTTATCAATGATACATGAGTGGGGAATGGTATCAAAGGCTTTTGTCAGGTCGAGGTAGGCTGTATGCACTGTATTACCCTCATCCACAGGCTTGGTGACTGCCTCGAAGAAGTCAATCAGGTTCAGCAGGCAGGATTTCCCCTTGACAAAGCCAAACTGTATGGGGTCAAGAGTTTGGAGATTGCCTAAATCTTTGTAAAGCAGGTCCATGATGATGTGCTCCATAGCTTTGCATACCAGACTCATCAGGCTACTGGGGCCAGAGTTCCCAGGGTTCATAGGTTGGTACTAGGCTATCAGCCCTAGGGCCTATACAATCCTAGCCATAACAATTCCCTGGCTATTTCTTCCCACACTATTTACTTCCCTGGACCCCTGTCTAGCAGGGCGACTGATGTGATCCCCGGGGTGAATTTCCTTTCTCCCATCCAATCGTCACGGTTCCTTTTGAAGAGGACCAAAGAGGCACTCTGCTTGACATGTATGGGCAATTTATTCCAGAGTCTGGGGAGTCTCTGGGTCAGGAACCTATCCCTCCAGCATGTTTTGTTTATTGTGATGACAAGGTTTAGATTCCTGGGGCGTGTGGCTCTGAGGGATTGGGATTTCTTTAAGTGTAGCATGTCCAATAGCTCTGGATTTGACATGGCCTTGTATGTTAAGCAAAGATCGCCTCTGAGTAGACGATATGCGACAGAGTATAGCTGGAGTTTTTTAAGGCGGTCAGCGTAGGGCATCTGCTTTAGGCTTGTGATTCTTTTAGTGAGGTATTTCTGTGGCCTTTCCAGTTGTTGCAGATGTCTTGAGAGGTACATACCAAACGGGGTGTTGTATTCTATAATGGGTCTAATGAGGGATGAGTAGTACAGTGGGACAATGACCTCCTTTTTTCTGGATGAAAAGCCCTTAGTGCTGAGGTGTGCTACATAGAAGGATTTCCTGACTGTTGTGGCGATGTGGTTATCGAAGGTGAGACCACTGTCCACCTGTGTCCCTAAGTCTCTTATCACACTTTCGGTGTTTAGTGTACTGCCACCTATATGGTAATTCACAGATACATGTTTTTTTCCCAAAGGGGATAACTATACATTTCTTGGCATTGAGCTTGAGCCCATGGCTCTGGCACCAAGCATCTGTTTCTGTAAGGCCCTTTTGTAGAGTATCCACATCATTTGGGGATTCAATAATGGCTCCCAGTTTGTAGTCATCTGCGAACTTTGTTATCCAGAGTCCCTTAGTGTTGGCCTGTACTTCAGAGAAGTAGATGCCAAACAAGAGCGGTCCCAGGACTGAACCCTGAGGTACTCCACCTGTCACTTGTCTGGAGCTGGATTTGGAGTCGGCTACTTTTACAGTGTGGGTTCTATCAGTAAGCCAGTTAGCAACCCACTGGAGCGGGATGACTGTAGCAGTGCACCATTCATTAGGGACATAGCCTGAGGTAAGACTGTGACTGAACAGGGAACAAAGATGTGGTGCCAGTTCGTTTTGTAGCTCATGCAGAATACAGCCAGGGATATTATTAGGTCCCATGGCTGCTGTATTCTTGGCTTTGGACAATGCAGCTTTTATCTGTGCCACAGAAATGGCGGGTACCAGGCTTTCTTCTGGTATTGTGATAGGGCCCTTGGGGGGGGGGGGCAAAGTTGGCACTGAATCTGTCGGCCAGTATGCTGGCTATATCTGTTGGCTCAGTATAGGAGGTGCCATTGTGTAATAACTCAGAGCAAATCTCGGTATTGCCTTTGAGGTTTTTGATATAGCTATAGAAAGCTTTGTGGTTCTTTTTGGTGTCAGCTGCAATTCTGCCTTCATAGCTGGCTTTAGAGGATTTGATAAGGGATCTCAGCTTTTTGTTGAGACTGATAAGGGAGGATTTCCAGTCTTGTGACTTCATTTCTTTTTCTGCAGCAGTTTCTTCCTTCTATTGTAGAGTTTATTGACGGCTGGGGACCACCAGATTGGCTTCCTTTTTTTGGAGGAGAGCGTCTTAGTTCTATTTGATATGGCAAGGTCCATGCATTTGTGTACATGCTCGTACAGTGCATTGGCGTATGATTCAGCAGTCATGCAGCTATTTTCCATTGGCATGGGTGCCAAGAAGTTAGCCACCTGTTTTTAGGAGCCCAACGTCGGCTTTAGAGAAGTTTTTCAGGGTGGTCACCTTAGTGGGGGGTGTAGGTGAGATGGAGATTTCCATGGTGATCAGTCTGTACTCAGATTTAACCAGGGAGGAATTGACTATAGGTGTGAAGCAACGTTCTCCATGTTGGTGAAAACCTGGTCAAGGATGTTGCTTCCTCTAGTGGGTGTCAGAATGAGCTGGTCTAGGGCACTGGAAATGATAAATTCCAGAAAGCGTTGG